>NW_024412400.1:30296637-30386613 GCF_014898765.1 Herpailurus yagouaroundi | reverse complement strand
GTTCGCGCTGCTGCCGCTGCTACCCGCGCCCGGCGCCGCCGCCGCCCCGGCCCCGCGGCCTCCTGCGCTGTCGCCGGCGGCCGCGGGGCCCAGCGTGAGCCTCTACCTGAGCGAGGACGAGGTGCGCCGGCTCATTGGTGAGTAGGGGCCGCCTGCTCCGGGGTGGGCAGGTCGGGCCCGACCCCGGCTGCTTCCGGCTGCCTGCGGCCCAGTCCGCGGGCCGGGGACCGCGAGCAGGTCACGTCCCAGTACTCGGGGTCGTCCCCGGGCCTTGGCCTTTGCCTGCCTCGCTGGCCGGGAGGTGTGGTCCCTGCCCGGCCCCCGCCCCAGGTCAGCCTTCCGGCCTACCCCCTTCGCCCTCGCTGCCCCGCCGCGAAAGACCTGGGATCCACCCCGTTCCGTCCTCCTCACAGCCCCTTCAGCCTTTGGCCCTATTCCGCAGTCAAGCGCCCTAACTTTTCTTCCCTGCCGCACCAAGTTTCTTTGACCATTCCTGATGCGTGTCATTCTAGGGCCCTGGATTTTGGATACCTCGAGTCCACGTTTATTTAGACCAAACCTGCACATTCTTGCCTGTGGTTTTGACGACCACAATACTGTGCTCTTACTTTCTTGTTACCATACTTTTTTTTTTTTTTTTAAATGAGGCGGGAGGGGGGAAGGGAGAAAGGGCACTACACGTTAGTGGCAGTCTTCAAATCTTGTGACCGAAAAGCATAATTTTCAATGGTGAACGAATCTTCCGGTAGCAGACCTGCTAACTTCTCCAGTATCTTTTTGGTTCTTGTCTTGGATGTGTTGGACTGTGGACTGTTTGTTCAGGGCCTCCTTTGAATACCTTGTAGGGAAAGGAGAACTTAGCTTTGGGTCAGTTGGTTGTTCTGTTGTACGTAATTAGCTTTGTCGTTTGGGGAATTGATTTGAAAAATAATGGTGTTCTTGTGCTAAGACTTTGTGGATTCTGGAAATGAGCCTTAGAGGAAGGTCTGAGAGAAATGGCCCCAAATGGGAAGTCTTTGGTAGTTGCAGATACCTAGACATTTCTTTGTGTGTTAGACTTTCTTTTGTGTGTTGCGGCACAGAATAACATTTCCCCTCTCTTCATTTAATCTCGAGTTTGTGGTGTGTCTGTGTGATGGGGGGGGGGGGGGAGAATTTTTTTTTTTATCATCCATTATCTGTCAGTTTTATTCTTTTTTTTTTAAGTTTATAAGACTTTCTTGAGGTCGACTCAAAGTTGAAATGGTATTGCTTGCAGCGGTCTGTTTACACGTTGTTACATATATGGGTTTGTAGTCTTTAATCAAAGAAGAATGCTGAGTTTCTGTAATGTCCTGCCCTTCTTAATCCTCTTTTTAGTCTAGTTGAACAAGCTAAATTTAGTTGAGATGAATTAAAACTGCAAATTAGGTTAGTACTTGGAACATAAAACTAAGATTTAGGAAAAATACTTATAAATCGACTCGTATCACATAATTATTTTTAAAAATTAATGCATTATGCATGGGTTTTAAAGGTTTCTGTTTTTGTTTTTGGTAAAAGCAAGTACTGCATATGATTTGTGGCTTTGTTTATATATAAGAATAGGTGTTAGAAACCAGCCAGGTGGGGATGAGGGACAGGGAACAACCAGAGGCTAACATTGATTGAGTGCCTGCCATTTACCTGCCCCTTTATGTTTTATACACATCATTTCCTCTAATTTTCTTATGACCCAGTTAAGTAGACACCATTATTTCCATTTTAGAGTTGAGAAAAGTGAGGCTTTAAGTAACTTTCTCAAGGTCACATAATTTATAATCATTAAAAAAAATTAAACATAATGTTGACATAGGCCACAAAGTTTTATTAAGGGTAATGAAGATATTGTTTGTATAGAGGTTTTATTATGGCATGGTGGAAAAGAAATCATTGCTAATTAATACTTGAAATGATGTGTATGTATTTGTCACCCGACTGATGAGCATCCAGGTTCTGCCCAGGAATGGGCTGTGGGAAGGAGGGGAGGGAAGATTGCCTCACTGACCAACCTCTGGGGCAAGAGGGACCTCCAGTAGTATTTTCTTTAATGCAAATAGAGTGGACTTGTTACCGGGAGTTTGACTCTCCTTCTTGCCAGATCCATGTCCATCTCCCTCATCCATTCTACCTTTAAAGTATTCCTTGGCTGCTCCTGGGGGCAGAAGAACAAGTGGGTAGGGTTCAGATCTGTACGAGGCATATTGAGTTCTCAGACTGCAGTTTCTCACAGAAACTCTTAGTGTTTAAAACTACTTGAAATAATAGTTTGTACCATATTTTTGTATCATGATGGGTTAAATGCCTCTGAACGCTGACTTGGGAAACTAACCATCATTTTGTAATATATCTAAGACAATGAGTTTGGAATTCCAAATAAAAAACTTGTAAGTGAAGTTGATAATGACAGCTTTATAAATTGAACTAATTGCCCTTGATATGAGAATAGGTTGTTGTTTTAATCCAATTAATATATGCACACAGTTAAAAAATCAAATAGTGCTAAAAGGCTTAACATAAAACAACAGCGTTCTACCCTTAGCCTCTTTATCCTCCACGTCCTATTTTACAGTGGAAGCCACCATCTCGTACCAGTTATAGTTCTGTTCATTTATTTTCCTGGTTTTTACTTTCATATTTTGAAATTAATGTAGAATAGGGACTTGACTTTCTAGTATCATAAGTGATCATTTGCCCTGTTCTCTCTCAGTCCCTCAATATAGCTACATAACAATTTTTAGTAAAACCAACCATCAGAAATGACATTATTGTATAAAAATTTATTGCTCACTTCTGAGTTAAATAGTGATGCCAGATTATGTGGGGGTTTTTCTCTGTTTTTTTTTTTTTTTTTCCCCTGGAGCAAATAATTGCCTTCAAGTTTTTGATTAGTTTTTCGTGTATCTATGGCTACATTCCTCAAACACCAAGAAATATGTTCAGTGCCTTTTGATATTTTTTCCAGGTAGCACAAATCATCCCTCAGTTCCACTTGGTTTCCTCTTAGAGACTCCCTTGCTCAGGAGCCTTCCATTCTCTTGCTTCAGTCTGGACAGTAGTATTATTTTTTTCTGTGATTTCTGTTCCCTTCTCTTCTGCCTTGGAGCCTGTTTCCTGGATCACTTGTTTTCTTTTTCTTGGTTTGCCTCATTTGCTAAAGGGTACCCTCAGTGGCTTCCATGGTAGGTAAATTATTTGAGGCCTTGCATGTCTGAAGGTGTCCAAGCTAGATACTTTCTAGATGATTTATAGATGCTTTATAGATGATTAGGCTAAATTTAGAATAGTAGGCTGAAAATATTTTTTTCCATAATTTTGATGACATTTTCACAGTTTCTGGCTTTATAAAGGTTTTTTTTTTTTTTAAAGTTTATTATTTATTTTGAGGGAGCAAGAGCAAGAGCGAGCAGCAAAGGGGCAGAGAGAGAGGGAAAGAGAATCCCAAGCAGGCTGTCACTGTCAGTGTGGAGCCCGATGTGAGGCTTGAACTCACAACGTGAGCCGAAGTGGACCAGCTGAGCCACCCAGGTGCCCCTGGCTTTAACGGTTTCTGATGAAAAATCCAGAGCCATCTGATTCCTTTTATTTTTCTTTGTTTTCTTTTCTTTTTTTTTTTTTTTTTTTTTTAATTGAAGGTAAGCATCTTTTTCTCCAGCATTCTGAAATTTTGTAAGTTTTTGTGTGGGTCCTTCTTCTCACCTGTTGTCTATTTTATTTTATAGGCCCTTTGGCCTATAGACTCATATTTTTTCAGTTTTCGAGAATGTCTATTACTTTGATAATTTCCTACCCTTTATTTTTTGTTTTTTCTTTTTGAGACACGTGTTGGTTTGATTATTGAATATCCTGGAATTGATCTTCAGATACTCTTTTGTTGTCTGTTACTTACATCTTTGTATTTGGATGTGGACAGTAGCAAGGGGATCTTCTCAATTTTATAGGCTTTTATTTAAAAAATTTTAATGGTGGTGTTTTTAAATTTCAGAAGGTTTTTGTTCTCTGGTTTCATTTCCATTTAATTTCATTTTCTGTTTCCATTTTCTTATTTTATGGATATTTTATCTTTGAGGTATGTGTCTATTTGATTTTCATTTTTTCTATATGTTTAATATGTTTTTAATATTTCTTCTGCTTCCTCCAGTGTGCTTATTCATTTCTTTTTATGTTTGTTTACATCACAAACATCTGGTGGTCCTTGGCTGTCTACAATTAAGAGTGAGATGCTGGAAAGTTGATCAGGAGAGAGAGTGTGTGTGCTGGTGGTCTCATGACTTCCCTTGGAGTACAGGTAGACTTTTTATGGGGCATCTACCTCACATAACAGTACCTTCACATCCTCCTTGGGACTAGTGTCTGCAGAGAAGGTATCTCCAATAGCCTGCCTCTGGTGTGTTTGGCAATACACTGATTGTCTGGGTTTGGGTTATCTGGTTAAGGAGGGATGGAGGGTGCCACCATTCCCGGTATAGATTTGGACTTCTCTTTATTGTTCTTCTGCCTCTGTGGTTCAGTTTCTTCAGAAAAAACTTAGGGTCTCCTGCTGGATCTGGGAGCCCACCCCTTATAGAAGCTCCTCTTTGTCAAGCCTGAGCCTCAGGCTGGCCTTTGGTGCCTGAGGGGTCCTGAGGAGCAGTGACCACTTCTTCACCTGGCTCCCCTCCTGAAGAAGTTTGTTGAAATTTATGATGTGTTGTTGTCTTTTTCCCCTTTGTGTTTGTCTTTGTGGTTTAATGTCTTTGTGATTTCATTAGTTTCCTTTCAGGGAGTTGGGGAAGAAGTGGGGATAAAGGTGAGTGGTCATTTCACAATATGTAAATGACAGGATTGGGCTTTTTTTTTTTTTTAATGTTTTTTCCTAACGTTTATTCATTTTTGAGACAGAGGGAGACAGAGAATGAATGGGGGAGGGTCAGAGAGAGAGGGAGACACAGACTCTGAAACAGGCTCCATGCTCTGAGCTGTCAGCACAGAGCCTGACGCGGGCTTGAACTCACGGGCCGCGAGATCATGACCTGAGCCAAAGTCGGACGCTTAACCGACTGAGTTACCTAGGTGCCCCAGGATTGGGCTTTGACTATTGAAGAGCTGTTGATGTATAACAGGGTTTGTGTTTTTTTTTTTTCTTTCTTTCTTTTTCTTTTTTTTTTTTGGAATAATATTTAGAAGACTAGTAGTTGACACTTTTTAGATTGCTGCTGACGTGTAGCAATCTTTTCCCTCTGTCAGGCGCAAAGGTAATTCCTGTTTTAAATATATATTGTTATTTCCATTTTATAGATGAGGAAACAGGCTTGGCGGAAGTATGTAACTAACCCACTTCCTTGATTGTAAGGCATACAGTCCTGATGGAAGTCTACGTGTACAGAGACTCCAAAAGCCTCAGGAGGTTTTACTCTCCATGTGGTGGCATCCCTGTTTCCTCAGGCCTAGTTTCATTGCTCTCATTTACTCTTCTTAACAGGCTGCCATGTCCATTTCCCCATTTTTACTGTTGAGGACTTTGATTTGGGACCCTTTGGTAGAGGGTCAGGTCTTGACTTAGTCATGCCTGAATCCAGAATCCATCTTGCCTCCTTGTGAGCTCTGGAGGAGCAGTGATTAACCAAAAATACCCAAGAAGTAGAATCTGAAAGCCTGCTGCCACATGTTTGTGGTCTTGACTATTATCTGCATCCTCCCATGTTCTCTCTCTAATTGATAATTCTAATAGTACTCAGTTCCCTGGAAATCCAGGACTTGTGAAACTGGCATGTGACTGGGGCAGTGCTAAGGGTTTGGGAATAAAATGCTGAGGGGTAAGCAGTATGGTATAAACTGGTTATGGCAGCAGTCATGGTAGTGATAGGGATTTGTAAGGGTCAGGGGTCTTCTAAGAATAGATTCTGCCTTTCACCAATTAGAAATTCAGTTTGGGTAACTTGCTTTTCTTTTAAATAAATACCCTCTGAAAGAATTAAGCATTGTTCATATCTTATTTAAAATCAGTTTAATACAAGATGAGATCAGTGCTCTCCAAATCAGTCCAGTCAAAATTTTTGAAGCTCAACCAAGTACCATATATTGAGGGAGAAAATAGCAATTCAGAATTACTAAATTCCTTTTCTTGAAGAATTGGGAATTTTGTAGGGGAGACTTTTATATTGATAACTATAACACTGAGATAAGAGTTATACTACTGATTGACATAAGTAAGAAGTGATTACTTTTATTGGAGGAGTGGGTACTTTTATATTGTAGGAGTGATTACTTTTGAGTTTAGAAGGGGAAGAGGAGAGAGGCTTAGAGAGTTTAGGGAAAGTGTTCCAGGAACTGAGGCATTTGAAATTCATCTTCAGGATGGGTTTGATAGGCAGAAAAGAGGAGCAGTTCATGCCGGGTAGAGAAGATAGCTTGAAAAAGCTATAGATGTATAGAAGCAGATGGGTGTGAAATCAGGAAGTAGGAAAAATCTAATATGGCTAAAATGAGAAAAATTGGCAAAGCCAGGGAGAATATAAAGCTGGGAATTAGGTTAAGATTGGATTAGGAATTTGAATTTTATCTTGTAGGTAATGAGGAGCTGCTGAATTTAGGAAAGGAGAGTGCACAAACAGGACTGGGTTACAGAAAAGATGACTGGCTCCAGTGAAAAGGGGCTTGGAGACAGATAAGCTGGTTCTGGGAAATGGGACAGAGTCAGCCTTGTGGTGATAAGAGGGATCAACTAGGGCAGTTGAAGGAGTGGGATAGATTGGTGAGGAATTTGCAGGGAGTTTGGAAAACCACGTAGTGGGGAGAGACCTGAGGGCTAAAGAAAAGAGAGGAGTCACAGAGGACACTAAGGTTTCAGAATTGGGGTGCTGAACTGAGGGACTCTTCTCTTTTGGGAGGTGGTTGATGGAAAGAAAAATGAGATGAGCCATGTGTTCCACTCCTCCCAGCACCTCTCTTTCCTCTTAAACCTTAGGCCAAGTGCTTGGTCAGGGAGGGCAGTGAGGGTGTCCTTCCTACCGATGGGTCTGGCATGACCTGAGGAGGTGTGGGTGATTGTCATTGGAGTTGAGTTAGCACCCTGAAGCAAACTCTTCGACCTGGGTGTTTTGGGTGTGGTTGGTGGCATCGATGCAGCATTAATTTGAGTCCATGTGTTCTTCATTGGGAGAGTTAGGCTGAGACATTGTGCAATTGTGGGTTTTGAGTTTTCCCCCCCCTTCTTCATGCTACACATGTGGGAGAACGCTATCCAATTATGGCTAAATCTGCCCCCTGTGAGTCACATCCTGAGTTGACTACTCAATTTTGGAGGTGCTGCCTAAAATACTGTTTGGATTTTAAGGGTCACTTTAGAAACAAATGAAACATGGGTATTTCTTTGAGCACCCTGAATTGAGAAATTCCATAGCATTACTTTTGTGGTTTTAATGCACTTATGCCAGTGTTGTGACAAAACTTGCCAGTTATACATACTAAAACAAAACAAAACAAAACAAAAACTTGGACATGAAATAGAGCCTTTGGCTACTCTGAAATTGAATTACACTTAAAAACGTATGCTTTTATTGTGTTACCCTTGTTGATGCAAATCAAGTACAATATTTTCTGATCAAAATGTTATTAAACAACTTTGATTTATTGTGGGACCCCTTAAAATCTGATGTGCCAAAACAAATGTGTGTGTATATATTGCTGAGTTACATAATATATACTTAGTGAATGATTCTTTGTATTGTGCCCAGCAAGTGATACTGCTGAGTGGTAGAATATTTCTTCTTTTTTTTTATTTTATTTTTTATTTTTTAAAATTTATATCCAAATTAGTTAGCATATAGTGAAACAGTGATTTCAGGAGTAGGTTCCTTAATGCCTCTTACCCATTTAGCCCATCCCCCCCCTCCCACAACCCCTCCAGTAACCCTCAGTTTGTTCTCCATATTTATGAGTCTCTTCTGTTTTGTCCCCTTCCCTGTTTTTATATTATTTTTGTTTCCCTTCCCTTATGTTCATCCCTTTTGTCGCTTAAAGTCCTCATATGAGTGAAGTCATATGATTTTTGTCTTTCTCCGACTGACTAATTTCACTTAGCGTAATACCCTCCAGTTCCATCCATGTAGTTGCAAATGGCAAGATTTCATTCTTTTTGATTGCCGAGTAATACTCCATTGTATATATATACCACATTTTCTTTATCCATTCATCCATCGATGGACATTTAGGCTCTTTCCATACTTTGGCTATTGTTGATAGTGCTGCTATAAACATGGGGGTGCATGTGTCCCTTCGAAACAGCACACCTGTATCTCATGGATAAATGCCTAGTAGTGCAATTGCTGGGTCATAGGGTAGTTCTATTTTTAGGTTTTTTTTTTTTTTCCACGTTTTATTTTTGGGGCAGAGAGAGACAGAGCATGAACGGGGGAGGGGCAGAGAGAGAGGGAGACACAGAATCGGAAACAGGCTCCAGGCTCCGAGCCATCAGCCCAGAGCCCGACGCGGCGGGGCTCGAACTCACGGACCGCGAGATCGTGACCTGGCTGAAGTCGGACGCTTAACCGACTGCGCCACCCAGGCGCCCCAACTATTTTTAGTTTTTTGAGGAACCTCCATACTGTTTTCCAGAGTGGCTGCACCAGCTTGCATTCCCAAGAATATTTCTTAAAAGTAGTTTCTAGGTCCCATGTTTGTTCATAAAATAAATGTTATGTCTTGTTTATAAATAAATATATTCTTCTATAAATATGTGTGTTTTAGTATACCTCTTGCTATACCTTTTGTTCACATGTGAACCAAGTACTTCACATGTGTTCTCCTTTAGTCAGTCATACAAAGTAGGTGGTGGCATTGACATTTTTTTTGAATAGATAAAGCTGAGGCTCTGGGAAATTACAGAATTTGCTGGAGGTCACAGAGATGTCTGGGGCTATGTGACTCCAGAGTGCATGCTTTCTTTCTGTGCTGCCTCTGAAGGCTAGCAGTTTACTTAGTGTTTATCTAACCAGAATCATCTGAGAAACTCAAACAAAATATGAATTCCTAGGCCTATCCTGAGCAATTTGTTTAGGAGATCTGAGATGGGGCCCAACTCATGAACTTTTTGAATGCCACGTTTCATTCATTATATGATGTACAGTTTTCCCATGTTTGGACATCTCTGAAATTGGAACCATTTTATACTCAATGGTAAGTATTCAGTTAATTGACAGTTCTATTTCTTTCTTAGTGCCACAAAAAAATAATGGTACACTTTGCATGAAATGAAATATGGTATTGTAAAACGGTGACCACCTTTCCTTTTTTGGGGGGAGGAGGGATACCTGTCCCAACTTTCTTTCAGAGTTGTAAAATTTACTGGTGGTATTTATTATTTGCTTATGGTAATGGCTGTGTAGTAATCTCCTTGCAAGGAAAGCAAACGACAGTGAGATATTACCATTAAGTTTACAAGCAATAGTAATTCAGTTTTCACGTAGAAGTTGCTGGCAAAAGAAATATCAGGGATTCTCAGCCTTATTTTGTGAAAGTCTTCAGCCCTTTCCCTAGACAAAGGGATGGATACCCAATCATATTAAATTTTGCATACTGTGCTGACTTAGACCTTGGGGCTTTGTACTTTATAGATGAAAGCTTATGGATGCATTTGGGTCCCACAAAAGCTGGTTCTGGAAAGGGTCATATTATATTCTGTATTTCACCCTGGTATTCCTTGACCTCCTACATGATTTTTTTTTTAATTTGCATGCGTTAAAGTTCACTTTATTGTAGTTATATGGGTTTTGACAAATGCATAGTATCATGTATCCACCAAAGTATTGTATAGAATAGTTTTATCACCCTCAAAATTCCAATTTATTTTAAATCATTTTGCTTTTAAAAATGTATTTATTATGGAAAAATTCAGACATTCAGAAGTACACTAGTATAACAAACCTCTGTGTACCCATCATCCAGCTTCAACAGTTATCAACTCATGGCCAGTTTTTTTGGGTATATACCACTCCACTCCCCAGTCTACACCTTTGCTCTTACTTCCCTGATTCCCCACTTGGATTATTTGAAGGAAACTCAAACATTAATTTTTTTTAAGTTTATTTGTTTTATTTTGAGAGAGAGCAAGCAAGGGAGGAGTAGAGAGAGTGGGAGTGAGAGAGAATCCCAAGATATAAGGCTTGAACCCATGAACTGTGACCTGAGCTGAAACCAAGAGTCAGACACTTAACTGACCCAGGCACCCCTCAAACATAATTTTATAAAAAAAATTTTAATATGTATCTCTAAAAGATAGGGAATCTAAAAATTTATAATAACCATTATCACACCCAAGAAATTAACAATTCATAAATATCAAGCATCTGGGCTGTTCAGATCTTTCTGATTTATAGGTCAATGTTTATATTAAGACTCTTGCTTGCCACCTCTTTCCTCTCTTATCCCCCTCTCCCCCATGTGTTTAGTTCTTAGTTCCTCTGGTGCTAAGCTCTTTCTCACCTTAGGGTCTGCCTTTTATGGTTGCTTTGCCTCACATACTTTACCCAGATCTTCACAAGGCTGGAGACTTCCAGATCTCAACTTAAAATGTCACTGCCTATGGGGCACCTGGGTGGCTTATTCATTTAAGCATCTGACTCTTGATTTAGGCTCAGGTCATGATCCCAGGGTCGTGGGATCATTGGGGCTCCACGCTAAGCTTCAGATTCTCTCTCTCCCTCTGTGCCTGTACCCTGCTTGTGAGCTGTGTCTCAAAAGAAAAAAAAAGTCACTGCCTCAGCCTTGCTTTCCTACGTTTGACCCCAAGTACCACTCTGTTCTTATCATCCTGTTCTATTTTAAGCATCTAATACTCGTTTTTGTCTCCCTCTATAGAAAAGTTAATTCTGTTTGATTAAAGACCTTTTATATCATTCCACTCTATATCCCCAGCACCTAAAACAATAGCCGGCATGTAGTAGATGTTCAGTAAAAGTTCAATGAATGAATAAACCAGACTTCTTTTTAGAGGAGATTCACCATCTTATGCCTTATGGGGGTCATCATTCTCTTTATCATTTCCCATTGTCTGCTGAGTTATTATCCAAAAAGGGAGTTGGACTGGACTTACGTTTATGGATGGGAGTTTAAATAAATTGGTTGTTAATACTTTTTCTTTGAGGTTGCCTAATTTTCTCAAGTTTCTGTTCCTTGTACCCTACTCTCTGGATTAAGTATATCCCATCTTGGCTTCCATAGCTCTACATTCTGTACAAACAAATCAGTATCATTGTACCCATCACATTCTGTCTTTCCCATATACTGCACTAAGGCCACCCCATGGCTTGACATGTGGCAGTTTCTCCGCAGACTGTTGGTCTCTACTACAGTTGAAGGATGTGAAGTATTCGAGAGAGATTCTGGCAGAAGCCTTTTCCAGTTGTTAAAAGCTGGGAAATACAATTTCTCATCTTTTCTTCTGAAATGCTTAAGCTTCTATTAATTCTATCCAGTGTATTTTTTTTTTTAATTTTTTTTTTCAACGTTTATTTATTTTTGGGACAGAGAGAGACAGAGCATGAGTGGGGGAGGGGCAGAGAGAGAGGGAGACACAGAATCGGAAACAGGCTCCAGGCTCTGAGCCATCAGCCCAGAGCCCGACGCGGGGCTCGAACTCACGGACCGCGAGATCGTGACCTGGCTGAAGTCGGACGCTTAACCGACTGCGCCACCCAGGCACCCCTATCCAGTGTATTTTTTAATCACATGCATTGTAGTTTTTATTTCTAGAAATTTGATTTGGGTCTTTTTATGTCTTCCATATTTCTTAACTTTTGACCAATGAAATACAGCTATAATAATTGTTTAAATGTTTTTTCTACTAATTCTAACATCTCTGCTGGTTCTGGGTTGGTTTCGGTTAGTTTATCTAACATCTATCTATTTAATTATTTATTTTGCTTTTGTTTTGTTTTTGCATGCCAAGTAGTTTTTGATTGGATGGGAGGCATTGGGAATTTTACTCTGGTGGGTGCTGAATATTTTTGTATTCCTATAAATATTCTTGGGTTTTGTTCTGGACTCAGTTAAGTACTTGGAAACAGTTTGATCCTCCAGATCTTGCTTTTAGGATTTGTTAGATAGGACAGGAGCAATGCTCAGTATAGGCTAATTATTCCCCACTACTGAGTTAAAGACTCTTTTGTGTACTTTCTCCAGTGACCTGTGTGAATCATGAGGTTTTCCAGTCTGGCTGGTGGGTGTAGGTGATATTCCAGTTACTATGTAAGTAAGATTGTACATTTTATCCTTTCTCTGTTCTCATGCAACTTCCTTATGCATCCTCTGATGAGTACTTAACTGAAGACTGGAGGGCAGCTCTCTGCAGATTTTGGAGGTTTCCTGTGTAACTTTCTCCTCTCTGTTATTTCATCCTGCATGCTCTAGCTGTCCTTGTCTTTGTGAACTCTCATATTTTGTATGGTTCTTGGCTATCTCAGACAAGAGAGTTAGTCTGGTCCTATTATTCTATCTTGTCTAGAAGTGGAAATAGCCAAGGATGATGATGATTATTTTTTAGTTTATTGGAGACAGAGCAGGGGAGAGGGAGACAGAGAATCTCAAGCAGGCTCCACAGTCAGTGCAGAGTCTGACGCGGGGCTAGATCTCACAAACTGTGGAGATCGTGACCTGAGCCGAAATCAAGAATTGGTCATTTAATCAACTGAGCCAACCAGGTGCCTTGCCAAGGATTATTATTTTTTGCATCTTTTCTAACTTAAACTATTTGTCAAAGGAGAGAATTTAGTCCAACTTAAAGGAAAATATTTTAAGGTTTGTATATGTGTGCATGCACATGTACACAAATTTAGGAATAAACAATATGGAGGTTCCTCAAAAAGTTAAAAACAGAACTACCCTACAGACCTAGCAATTGCACTACTAGGTATTTACCCAAAGGATGCAAAAATACATATTTGAAGGGGTACATGGACCCTGATGTTTATAGCAGCATTATCAACAATAGCTAAACATTGGGAAGAGCCAAAGTGTCCATTGACTGATGAATGAATAAAGAAGATGTGGTATATATATACAATGGAATGTTACTCATCCATCGAAAAGAATGAAACGTTGCTTTTGCAACAACGTGAATGGAACTAGAGTGTATTCTAAGCGAAATAAGTCAGTCAGAGAAAGACAAATACCATATGATTTCACTCATATGGAATTTAATAAAACAGGTGAACATATGGGAAGGAAAAAAAAGAGAGGGAAGTAAACCATGAGATTCTTAACAATAGAGAACAAACTGAGGGTTGATGGAGGGCTGGGGTGGGGGATGGGCTAAATGGGTGATGGGCATTAAGGAGGCCACTTGTTATGATGAGCACTGAGTGTTATATGTAAGTGATGAATCACTAAATTCTACTCTAGAAACCAATATTACACTATATGTTAACTAATTATGATTTAAATAAAAATTTGAAAACAAAAACCCAAGCACATGTGGGAATATAGTAGATAATGTGGTGTGGGACAATACTAAATTTGAAATCTTCATATTTAAGTTTAAATTCCATCTTAAGATACAGGTGTTTAATTCCTGTTTCTGAGTGTTGGTTTTCATATATAAGATGAGATACTTTTCAACTACAACAGGATGTCTGTTACCACAGTTACTATAATGTATATGAAAATGCTATGTAATCCTCAAAACTGTTTAGTTTAGTTGTTGGTGAGGGATTTGCATGTTTTGGAAGGAAAACCAAAATGATAGAATGTTTGGAAAAGAGGTCACTTAGATATCATCTGGTTGATTGCCTTTAGTAGCAACACTTTCAACTCTCCAAACAGTTATTTATTCATTGTCTACTAGGCCTTATTTTAGGGGCTTAATATGTTTTGGTGAGTAAAACATAAATATCCCTGCCTTCATGGGACTTTTAGCAGAGAGCTGAATGACTTGGCTAAGAAGAGAATTCACATAGTTTTGGAACTGGATTTCAAGTTAGCACTTTGCAATGCAAGTTGCTGGCAGAGAAAGGGATATTTGTGAGTTCTCCATTGTGCTTTGAACCACTGGACATAACAGCCAGCTCTAAGTTACTAACGGCCTCCATGGCTGACTGAGATCAGAGATCATACTCCTATTGGGAGTTGGCTATGAAAGAAGTTAAATGGTGACCAGATCAAACAGTAACTTACTCCATCTCTATTACAGAGATGTACCTGCAATCCATGTTTGAACTGGTCAGTTTGTTTTCTTATTTAAATAGGGCAGGTACCAATGACAAGTTATTTTCCAGAGTATCTTTTGCCAGATACTGGGACATTCTAGCACAATGGCAGGGCATGCTTCATATGTTATGTTATAATGCTGGAGATTATGGGTTGTTTTTGTTACTTACTAATACTTGGATAGGATTTGTGAAGTACCTTTATTGTCTCTGCAGATGTGGCATAAGTCACATCTTTGGGAGAATTCTTTTATGGATTTTTTTTTATTTTTTACTTTTTAGTTTTTAAAAGTTTACTTATTTTGAGAGAGAGAGAGAGCATGTGTGAGTGTGAGCAGAGAAGGAGCAGAGAAGGAGAGAATCCCAAGCAGACTCCTCTCTGCTTGACTTGGGGCTTGAATTCTCAAACCATGAGATCTTGACCTGAGCCAAGAGCAAGAGTCAGACACTTAACTGACTGAGCTACCAGGTGCCCCAAGTGGATTGTTTTTAAGTGAACTATTGATTTTGACCATATTATCCTGTTTTCTTCCTAAAGTGGCAAAGTGGGGAAAGGTGCTTTGTGATTGCAGATGTCTGGCTTTTCCTCAGAGGGATCAGGAGATTCCCTTCGTTGAAGTTGACTCCCTAGCCACCTCTGAGGTGGGCCTGCTTGCCTTTCCTTGGAAGAGGCCAGTCTTGGGCAGGAGATGAGACGGGCTGGCCAGGAAGGGGGTGGAGGGAGAGGGGCATATTTATATTGTCTTCTGTTGTCCATTAGGCATATCGTTTTTCTCCTAAAATCTCACTTTTATTCTTTTTATACTCTCTGTGCATACATGTATATGTTCTCAGCTAAGTTCTGTGGAGACGCTTAAGGTTATAGGAGAAAGATTGGAGGAAAATGGTGAATTGGTAGAGGATTATATGAAAAATCTTACTGTGTAAGATTATTGTTTGAACAGTTATAGGAATTGAAGATTTATGTGCTTTTTCTTTTTTAATCATGAGGAAAGAATGCCTCTTTCCTACAGTCTAATATTTGTAAATTCTTTGTCTTACAATGCAGTTAAACAGGTCTCAGCTAATTTTCTAGTTGTAATTTGACTACAGCTAGATTTATTAGATTCTGATGGACTTATTATTATTATTTTAATATTTTACTTTTAAACAATCTCTGTACCCATTGTGGGGCTCAAACTTACAACCCTGAAATTAAGAGTTGCACACACTACCAACTAAGCCAGCCAGGACCCCTGCTGGACAAATTATTTTATTGTATCTATTTCAGCTCATTAGTTTCCATAAACTTGGATATTTGAAATAAGATCTTATTTATTTAATTTATTTATTTTCAGTGTGGATTAAAATACAGAGTATTTAGTGGTTTTATATATAATAAGTGATGTTGGCTTTTTTTTTCTCCTGGCTCATGTACTACACTGTACTAAGAAACTGGAAGATTATCTTGACTAAATAAATTTTTTACTTAAGTTTTGACTAGCATTTAGAAACTCTGGATGATATCATAGAATATAATAGAGGTTTGGCTGACATTTGGAAATCATAGATGATATCATAGAATAGTAGAAATTTGTGGCTGGGGAAGGACATTAACATCATCTGGTTTAACTCTCTTGTTTTATTAGTTGAGAAAATTGATGCCTTGAGAAAATAGTTAAAAAATTGATTGCCAAAGTTCACTCAGTTACTTATTAGCAAAAACTCTGCTTTAGTTCTGTTTCTACAACATCACTTTTGTTTTTCTGCCTTAACTGATTCCTGACAGTTTCTTTAAAATACCATTTCCCTTTAGATTCATCTTTGATGTAGTTGATTTTTCCAACAGGCTGCCATTCATGCATCTAACATTTGAATAGCTACAAATATTCTAAGACCCTAGCCCTGCTGTGAGGTGTACATTGTAGTGGGAAAGACAGACATGTGAACAGCTTCCTGGAATGTGTTTTAAGTGCTATAAAGGTGGCTCTTTTTATAAAGGGAGATGGTTTGCTCATTGGCACTGTTCAACCATTGTTGTGGCCTTGGGAAACCAATAGTTAACTTTTAAAGTCATCTGGAAAAATTTTTGAACTATTGAATTATTTGAACTTGAGCTAAACAGGCCAAAACATGTAGGACACGGACATTGAATTAAAGTTTGAACTTAAGATTGTATAGCGAAAAATGAAATTTTCTTGATGGGAGTTGAGAGTTTTGGGGGACAACTTTGGTTTTTCAGCTTTGAATTTGGATTGTTTAAAAATAAAATTATGAGCAAATGTCATATTTCCTAATAAGAACAACATTCCTACTTTGCTGGAATTGGCAGTGAAGAATTTAAGTCTGGTTTTTGTAGTCGAACAACTGAAATGTTTTTCATCCTTTGTTAGAATAGGAAAATTATACTCATTTGAATAACAAAATACTGCCTTTTTTCACTCTGTGGTTGTCCACTCTGGGTCCTGTCCACCTTCCAGCTGAACCCCTCCACCCACTCTGCTTTGCCTGCTCTGTGCTCTTTTCTGTTGACCTTTTCACATTATCTTGCAGGATTCCAGTTCCAGTTCGATCTTGAGGTCTCTTGATTGTTTTCATAATCTCTTTATCTCTTTAGCTTAATTGAGACTTGATTTCTCTTGTAAGTGATAATTTCCTCATAATTCTTTCTAGTCACTGAAAGCCAATTTTATTACAGTCCCTTCCCATTTACAAGGCAGAGGCCAGCTTTTTCTTTTTTTTTTTTTTTTAATGTTTAATGTTTATGTTATTTTTGAGAGCGGGGGAGGGGGAGCACAGAGAGAGGGAGACACAGAATCTGAAGCAGGCTCCAGGCTCTGAGCTGTCCACACAGAGCCTGATGCACCATGAGATCGTGACCTGAGCCAAGGTCTGCGCTTAACCAGCTGAGCCACCCAGGCACTCCTCTTTCTTAAAAATAATTTGTTGAGGTGAAATTCATGTAATATAAAACTATTTAAAGTGAGCAATTCAGCGACATTTAGTTGTGTATGATGTGCAGCCACCACTTCTTATTCCAAAAACATTTCTGTTACTCCAAAGTAAAACTCCTTACCCATTAAACACTCTTCTCCCCCTCCCTCAGTCTCTGGCAGCCACTAATTTGCATTCCATCTCTATGGATTTATTTATTCTGGATATTTCATATAAATGGAATCATATAATATGAGACTTTTGTGTCTGGCTTCTTTTATTTAGCATAATGTTTTGGAGGTTCATCCACATTATAGCATGTATCAGTACTTCGTTCCTTTCTATGGCTGAATAATATTCTATTCTATGTATATATCAGGTTTTTTAAATCCATTTATCTGTTGATGGACATCTGGGCTGTTTTCACGTTTTTACTACTGTGAATAATGATGCTGTGAACACGGGTAAATGTGCTTGACTGAGTGTCTTCAATTTTGGATGTATACCTAGAAATGGTATTGTGGGTAATTTTGTAGTTAACTTTTTTTTTTTAAGTAAGCTCTGTGCCTAATGTGGGGCTTGAACCCACAACTCTGAGATCAAGAGTTGCATACTTTACTGACTGAGCCAACCATGAGCTCCAGTGTTTAACTTTTTGAGGAACCACCACAGTGTTTTTCACAGTGGCCGAACCATTTTGCATTTTGCACCAGTAATGTATAAAAATTCCATTTCTCCACATCTTTGCTAACATTTCCTATTTCTGGTTTTTTTTTTTTTTTTTTTTTTATGCTTAGAGCTATCCTAGTGAGTGTGAAGTGATACCTCATAGTGGTTTTGATTTGTATCTCATGACTAATGATGTTGAGTATCTTTTTATGTTTCTTGGCCATTTGTGTATCTTCTTTGAAGAAATGTCTACTCAACGCCCATTTTTTTTTTTTAAATTTTTTTTTTTCAACGTTTATTTATTTTTGGGACAGAGAGAGACAGAGCATGAACAGGGGAGGGGCAGAGAGAGAGGGAGACACAGAATCGGAAACAGGCTCCAGGCTCTGAGCCATCAGCCCAGAGCCTGACGCGGGGCTCCAACTCATGGACCGCGAGATCGTGACCTGGCTGAAGTCGGACGCTTAACCGACTGCGCCACCCAGGCGCCCCTCAACGCCCATTTTTTAACTGATTTGTCTTTTCGTTGTTGAGTTGTAAGAGTCCTTAATATATTATGGATACAAGACCTTTATCAGACACGTAATTTGCAATATTTTCCTCCATTCTGTAGGTTATCTTCAGCTTCTTGATAATGTCTTTTGATGCACAGAAGTTTTAAATTTTTATGAAGTCTGGTTTATCTACTTCCATTGCTCATGCTTTTAGTTACATATCTAAGAATCCATTGATAAATCCAGGGTCATAATGATTTATTCTTGTTTTTTCTTTTAAGAGTTTTATAGTTTTGGGTCTTATATTTAGGTTGCTGATCTATTTTGAATTGTTTTTATATGGTATGAGCTAGGGGTCTAATTTCAATCTTTTGTTTGTGGTTATCTAGTTGTCCCAGCATAATTTGTTGAAGAGGCTGTTCTTACCTCATTAAATGGTCTTGGCATCCTTGTCAGAAATCAGTTGGCTAGAAATATATCGGTTTGTTTCTGGATTCTCAGTTCTAGTCCATGGGTTTACATGTCTGTTGTTATATTGGTACCACACTGTTTTGGTTCCTGTGGTGAGTTTTGTGGTGAGTTTTGAAATTAGGAATTGTGAATTCTTCAACTGTGTTGTTTTTCAAGGTTGTTTTGGCTGTTGGAGACTCTTTGCAATTCCATACTAATTTGAGAATCTGCTTTTCCATTTATCTAAAAAAAAAAAAAGTAGTTAGAATTTTGATAGAGTTTTTACTGGTAGATCCCTCTGGGTAGTAATGCCACCTTAACAATAGTAAGTCTTCCAATCCATGAAGATAGGATAACTTAACGCTTATTCAAGTCTAATTTACTTTCTTTCAGCAATGTTTTATAGTTTTCCCTGTTAAGTCTTTAATCTCCTTGTTTAAATTTATTGTAAGGTACTTTATTCTTTTGGATGCTATCATAAATGGAATTGTTTTCTTAATTTCCTTTTTAAATTTTTAAAAATTTTTCCTTTTAAATTTTCCTTTTTAACGTTTATTTATTTTTGAGACAGAGAGAGACAGAGCATGAACGGGGGAGGGTCAGAGAGAGGGAGACACAGAATCTGAAACAGGCTCCAGGCTCTGAGCCGTCAGCATAGAGCCTGACTCGGGGCTTGAACTCACGGACCGCGAGATCATGCCCTGAGCCGAAGTCGGCGGCTTAACCGACTGAGCCACCCAGGCGCCCCTTAATTTCCTTTTCGGATTGTTATTAAGGGACCAGTTTTTATCATGCATGACATCCTTCCTTTCCTATTTTGATTGTTTTTCACCAAGACAGTGACTTAGCATCTTCTTCTCTTTTGACATCTGTGATATTTACTTACATTATCTTTGACTTATTGGGGTTGTTGTAATCACCCGACCTTTATAAGATGATCCTCCACAACTTCATACCCTGAGTTGCTTTTATTACTTCCCTCCCTTTATCCCTCCTTTGACCATGCTGGTATTCTAGTTCCCAGGTCTCTTTTCCAAATAAGGCACTTATTGAAATGGCCACTGAGACTTGGTCTTCTTCTTAGCCCTTGGAACTTCCTTTTTCTCCCCAGGGCACCCCAATCTTCTTTCTCAGTCACTGTCCTCTACCAAAACCAGTCTCTGTTTCCTGGTCTCCTAAAGAGTTACCTATTTCCTGGCTTGCTGCAGAGTGGCTCAGTAAAGCATTACTGAATAGATTGTCTCCCTTATTGCCTGTCTAACCATTCCTCATTGCCCACTTCACCTCTTTGGAGCCTACTTGATTTGGAGTGGTAACACTCCTTCCATCTATTACCCTTGCTTTGAGGCTGCATTTAATTGCTATGGTCATATTTGAAACACTAATAATTAGTAGCAATTAGAAAAGAATAAATTATTTAGATCCCATCTTCATTTGTCTTTTACTTTTTCTTTCAATCTTTGTTTTGTGAGCATATGTTGGGGAAGGGAAGAGAAAGATTATATTCAAAACTAAAGTATGATATTTCCACAGATTTCATCTTTTTCAAAATATCAGCTTGTTGAAAATTCTTTTTATTTTATTTTCTGATTATCAAGGTAAAAACATGCTTATTTTAGGCTATTTGGAAAGTGTATAAGATCATAAAGAAGAAAAAATACATTATTTAATCATGCATTTATAATTTTTGGCAAATATCTTTCCAATATTTTTTCCATGTTCTCACTTTTTTTTTTTAATGTAGTTGTACTCTTATGAATAGGTAACTTTTTGAGGTAGATCATACTTCAAAATCTGTAGTGTTAAGTTTTCCCTCCCTCCCCACCTCCTTCCCACTGCCCTGTGGTGAAATTGTGGCCTGTACATTTTCTACTTTAAGAAACTGATTATGCTTTTCTAATGGCTGATCACTTTTTGATAAATCTCTTATAGATGCTTTCAAAGAATTAACTTTCTTATAGAGTGCTATCTTGATGTGTGATTATCTACCATATTAATTATGGCTATGTATATATATAAATTATATTCTCTACATGCTAGCATTAATCATAGACTGATAGTTTTGTATCATGATTATATAACTTACATTGGGTTCTCTCCATATTTCTAATATTTGGGGAAAATTGTATTTCCATGGGGTTCTCTTTGTATTTCTAATATTTGGGGGTTTTTGGACTTTTTACATTTTGATTTAGAGCTGTCAGGATTGAAGATTATTATACTTCCATCATGAAGTATACTTCTTTTCAGTATAAAATGCTTTCTTCTGTTAAAAATAAAAGTGTTATTGATGTCGCAGAATGTTTTGAAGTAACTTTTTGGGGGAAGAATGCATAATTGGTATATTTTCTGAGACCTGAGAATCTATTGTTTTTACATATGATGAGTTTGGGAATACAATTCCTGGCCTGCTTGCTATTCCCCTGAAAAATACCACTTTATTGCATTCCCTGTCATCTTCAGGGTTTCCTGTGTTATTGTCATTCAGATGGTGAGCATGGATAGTCCAAGAATTTTCTTCTCATTTAGCCCCAGTGTCAATGTGGCATGTGGCATGTGGAAATTCTTTGGTGTTGTCTTTTCAGTTCTTAGTGTTTTGCCAGATTTTACCTTTTTTGGTATACCTGGGTATTTTAAGGGAAGGTTAGAGGAAGGTGTGTTAGTCACTAATAAGTTATCATTACTGGTGTTAATATCGGTATATCAAAGATACTATCTTTACCAATGTGATTTTTATTGAATTTCATTACTTGAGGGCATTCTTTCTAGCTCTTACAGGCCTTTGTGGATTACTTTAGTCAGTAACTGGATTTTTATTTAGTGAATTGTTGAAGCTTTTATGCATATTTCTTTAAACATGTTTTTGAAAATGAATTTTTTCCAGTTAATTTTTGTAGGAAATTTAAGAGAAGAAAAAGAATAAAAGCATGCAATAAAAAATAATCCAGGGGCGCCTGGGTGGTGCAGTCGGTTAAGCATCCGACTTCAGCCAGGTCACGATCTCGCGGCCCGTGAGTTCGAGCCCCGCGTCAGGCTCTGGGCTGATGGCTCAGAGCCTGGAGCCTGTTTCCGATTCTGTGTCTCCCTCTCTCTCTGCCCCTCCTCCGTTCATGCTCTGTCTCTCTCTGTCCCAAAAATAAAATAAACGTTGAAAAAAAAATAATCCATAATCCACCATTTATAAACAGCCACTATTAATATTTAATATTTCCCTTCTTTTCTGAGAAATGGAGCACACATCATGCATATACATACACATTTAACTTTAGTCCACTGGACATTTATTGAACACCTTTTATATTCATGATGTATTCAGGTGTCAGACATTGTTAAAATTTACTGTATATGGTTTCTATCTTGTCTGCTTTTATGTTATAGTCTAAGCAAAACCCAATTTATTAAATTTATTTGTAATAGTCCTTCCTGTTCATGATTTCATAGTCTTTTTAAGTTCATTTTAATCATTAAAACCTGTCCTCAAAGGTGAACCTCAATCTATCACATAGATGAACAGGGAGAGATTTGATTGAAGGGGTATAATGGCTTGGGGTACCACCTCTGTCCTCTAAAGAAAGAGAAACTCTTGAAACCTATTGTTCTCTGTTATGGATGTACAGTATTATAGTTTATTGATTACTGCTTTGTTGCTGGCCATTTATCTTTTTTCTTGTCTTCAATTTTAAATAATTTTGATTAAAATCCTTATACACATAAATTTGTATCTATATTTGGTTTCCTTAGGGTGGATTTTTAGAAGTGGAATGAAGGGGGTCAAAGAGTATAAATATTTGTAAAACTTTGATATATATTCACAAGTTGTTTGCTTGCTATACTCTAACATTCAGTATTATATTTAAAGAATATAAACGTTTCTGTTACAACATCAAATGCATTCCTAAAAAAAAACATTCCAAGATTGCCTGTTCCCTAAAAATAATAGGACTTATGGGAAAAATAAGGTTAAGGGCAAACTACTCAAGACCTCTGCAATTTTCAAACCAAGTACTAACAAAAGCATAATTGGTACCTTATGAGATAACTTGGAGAGCCCAGTCTAACCACTTAGCACAGCTGAGGCTGCCTCAGAGGATAGTTAAAGATATTAAAATGTAATAAGATGGAAATCGCTGGCCTGCATGATCTTGAGATAGCACAAACGTAAGTAGATTTCTAAGTCAGTGGAGCTGCCATAGAGGAGGGCATATGAGGAAGTACAGCTTGCTGTGTTCCAGGAACCGTGTGTAGGCTGGCAGTGCTCCTCTGAGCAGGAAGCCCTGGTTGCAGGTGCTCATTTTTAGTTTTCTTAAAATAGGGCAGAGAGGGGGTGACTGGGTGGCTCAGTCAGTTAAGCATTGGACTCTTTATTTCAGCTCAGGTCACGATCTCACGGTTTGTGGGTTCCAGCCCCATGTTGGGCTCCATGCTGACTGACAGTGTGGAGCCTGCTTGGGATTTTCTCTCCCTCCCTGCCCCTCCCTCACTCATTCTTTCTGTCCTTCTCTCTCTCTCTCCCTCTCCCTCCCTCCTTCTCTCTCTCTCTCTTTCTGTATCTATCTCAAGAATAAATAAATTAATTAAAAAAAAAATAGGGCAGAGAGGGTTCCTGCCTGACAGTAGCTGAGCCTGAGTGAGGGTCTTTCCTTTCCCACAGAAAGTTACAATTCTTTACCTCCTATTTCAGTTCCCCTTGGCTGGGAAAATTCAAATGTAAGTAATAATTTCTGTGTTATACTGGCATTGTTATTTTATTTACTAACCACTTATAAATTAATTGGTGTTATGGGAAACTGTCTTGTGACAAAACAGACTGTTTTTGCTTATCTGATAGGTGAAAATTTGAATCTCATTTTTTAAAAAGTGTATTTATTTTGAGAGAGAGAAAGCATGAGTGGAGAAGGGGCAGAGAGGGAGAAAGAGAAAATCCCAGACAGGTTCCTCACTGTTAGTGTAGAACCCCATGCAGGACTCGAACTCACGAACCATGAGATCATGACCTGAGCCGAAGTCAGATGCTTAACCAGCTGAGCCACCTAGGTGCCCCAATTTGAATCTCATTTTAATGGTTTCTTCAGAAAATTTGAAAACCTTTCAAACTAGGTATAATTACCTTAGTTCATAAAGAATGTCTATTTCAAAACAAATATTTTCAAAATCTGTAGTCAGAAAACATCAACTCTGTTTAATAATTGTATTAGAATTTAAACACCTTAATCTAGAGTAGTAAATTTCAAATTTCCAATTTATTTTGGTGGCCATTAAGTGTTTATAGATATGGATCACAGGGATCCAAAGTATCAGCAGCTTATAAATATTAATTTATTTGTTGAGAATAGAAGTCATGGTTTTGTAGTGACTCTCATTTTGGGGAATGGCTTCATCCAAGAATATGCAGCATTAAGTTACAGCACCAGAGAAGGCAGAGAGTAGGGGAATCAAGTCAGTTCAAGATTGGCTGTTTTGGGGTTGGGTAAGCCTGTCCAAATTAGGCTGGTGGGAGAAAGTTGAGCGTACTAGTAAAGTAACTGAAGTAATTGGGGTCAAAGCCAGCAAGAAGAAAATGAGGAAATGATTGGTATAATAAAATGGAAGAAACAAGGATTTTGGACACTAGAGATTGAATGAGCCCCGAAAACAGCTATTGTAACAATAATGGGGACAGAGCTGGAGAGCTACTAGCTATTGAGATATTACAGTTCAAGATTTTGGAAGTAGAGCAATTTATATATTGCTGCTGCCTATAGAAATGGGTTGCTTTGGTATATGTGAAGGTTATTGTTGGAGTTGAGGAACAAAAGGAACATTGAAGGACAGATTGAGAGAACAGTGGTCTCAAGGACATTGGGAACCTGCCATAACAATTACAGAATAAGGATGTATAGAAATTATATAAATTGGTTTCAGAGTCCTCAATGAATGAGGTAATTATGATACTGGGGAAATTATAATGTGATGGTATATATCTAAAAGGAAACAGGACTTTTGATAAGGATACTTCAAGTAATCATCCGAAGTGAAGGATACTTCAAGTAATCATCCGAAGTGGTTATAGAGATTCAGGGCAGTGCCCACTGAGGGTGGGAGAATGGTTCCTTCAAGGTCTACAGGGCCAGCTATGTATGCTTCAAGGGGAGTGGGTTGGTGGAAGTCACAGTGGTATTAGGGTATAGAGAAGAGTCCTTGAAGAGAGGGGGTCATGGATGGATGAACAGGGTAATAAGCATGCTAGCATAAATTGAGGTCCAAATGGGTTTTAGAACCTTGATAAACTTAGCAGAGGCCAATCTTGGCTCACCCTTTGTTGGAATGTTGTGGAGAAATTGCTCTCGTGTTTTCAAAGAGGGCGTTTTCTAGTTAGGAACCTTGGTTTCTGTCTAGAGTTTGAATTGGTAGAACTAGAGAGACCTTGAGCAATTTGGAGAGAGGACAGATGCCCCTAGGATATTAGAAAGGGAATTGGCTATATCCCTCAGTCTCATGAGAGGTAAGAACTCAGAGAATTTTTAGTAGGACTAAAACCACAAATTATTAAAGACTGCATGCATGGCTCGGATGTGTTTGCTTTTTTGTTCTTTCTTTTCTTCTTTTATAGCTCTTTTTCATCTGGTTTTATAGGGAGTTGAATTTACGGAACCCCTAGATGTTTTTGATACTTTGAACTATACCTAGAATACGTAAGCATTTATACATTATTGTTATTATTACCAGTAATAGCATTATAGCTGTTATTTATTAGGAACAGAGTTATTTCCCTATGAAGGATTTCTTTTTAAATTTTTAATGTTATTTATCTTATTAAATTTATTTTTTTAATTTACATCCAAGTCAGTTAGCATATAGTGTAACAATGATTTCAGGAATAGATTCCTTAATGCTCATTTAGCCCATACCCCCACCCACAACCCCTCCAATAACCCTGTTTGTTCTTTATATTTAAGAGTCTCTTATGTTTTGTCCCTCTCCCTGTTTTTATATTATTTTTGCTTCCCTTCCTTTATGTTTATCTGTTTTGTATCTTAAAGTCCTCGAATGAGTGAAGTCATATGATATTTGTCTTTCTCTAATTTCACTTAGCATAATACCCTCTAGTTCCAACCACGTAGTTGCAAGTTGCAAGATTTCATTCTTTTTGATGGCTAATATTCCATCACATACACACACACACACACACACACACACACACACACACACACACACACTCTCACATATATACCACATCTTTTTAAAATAATTTTTTGAAATGTTTTATTTATTTTTGAGACCGAGAGACAGAGCATGAGCAGGGGAGGGGCAGAGTGAGAGGGAGACACAGAATCTGAAGCAGGCTCCAGGCTCCATGCTGTCAGCACAGAGCCAGACTCAGGGCTCGAACTCACAAACTGTGAGATCATGACCTGAGCTGAAGTCGGACGCTTAACTGACTGAGCCACCCAGGCGCTTCTACTACATCTTTATCCATTCATCCATCGATGGACATTTGGACTCTTTACTTTGGCTATTGTTGATAGTGCTGCTATAAACATTGGGGTGCATGTGTCCCTTTGAAACAGCACGTGTGTATCCCTTGGATAAATACCTAGTAGTGTAGTTGCTGGGTTGTAGGGTAGTTCTATTTTTAATTTTTTGAGGAACCTCCATACTGTTTTCCAGAGTGGCTGCACCAGTTTGCATTCCCACCAGGAGTGCAAAAGAGATCCTCTTTCTCTGCATCCTCGCCAACATCTCTTGTTGCCTGAGTTAATGTTAGCCATTCTGACAGATGTGAGGGTTTTCTCATTGTGGTTTTGATTTGTATTTCCCTGATGATGAGTGATGTTGGCCATCTGGATGGTCTTTGGAGAAGTGTCTGTTTTGGAGAAGTGTCTATTCATGTCTTTTGCTCATTTCCTCACTGGATTTTTTGTTTTTTGGGTGTTGAGTTTGATAAGTAAGTTCTTTATAGATTTTGGATACTAACCCTTTATCTGATATGTTGTTTGCAGATATCTTCTCCCATTCCCTTGGTTGCCTTTTAGTTTTGCTGTTTCCTTCACTGTGCAGAAGCTTTTTATTTTGATGAGGTCCCAATAGTTCATTTTTGCTTTTGTTTTCCTTGCCTCCAGGGATGTGTTGAGTAAGATGCTGCTGTGGCCAAGGTTAAAGAGGTTTTTGCCTGCTTTCTCCACGAGGATTTTGATGGCTTCCTGTCTTACATTTAGGTCTTTCATCCATTTTGAGTTTATTTTTGTGTATGGTATAAGAAAGTGGTTCAGGTTTTTCTGCATGTCGCTGTCCAGTTTTCCCAGCGCCACTTGCTAAAGAGACTATCTTTATGCCATCGGATATTCTTTCCTGCTCTGTCAAAGATTAGTTGGCCATATGTTTGTGGGTCCATTTCTGGATTCTCTGTTCTGTTCCACTGATCTGAGTGTCTGTTTTTGTGCCAAATGTTTATTTATCTTTGAGAGAGAGAGTGTGAGAACCTGCTCACGCACGTGAGCAGGGGAGGCTCAGAGGATCCAAAGCCAGCTGTACGCAGCAGAGAGCCTGACACGGGGCTTGAACCCACAAACCACCAGACCATGACTTGAGCTGAAGTCGGTTGCTCGACCAACTGAGCCACCCAGATGCCCCTCCCTATGAAAGATGTTTTAAGTTTAAATTCGGAAGTTGTTGATCACTTAAGATTAATTATTTTTTTCTACAACTGGTATGTTAGTGCTAGTGACATTCTATGGTATGCAAGCTTTCTGAGATTAGAAAAGAGAGGTAAATAAAACCTATTGACTTTTTTCTTCCTCTTTTGAAAATTTTAGGGAAATGTTTCATATAATGAATGTGCAAATTTTAAATGTACAGTTGATTGAGTTTTGAAAAATGCATATAGCTGTATAAACACTACTCCAATTAGATATAGAATATTTTTATTACCCTAGGAAGTTCCCTGGTGCCCCATTGCAATCAGTTCACCAATTTCTCTCCCACCCCCTTTCCCAGGCAACCACACTGATCTGATTTCTATCACCATAAATGAGTTCTGCCCGTTCTAGAATTTTCTATAAATGAAATTATATAGTATGTAGTCTGTGTAGCTTCTTCTGTGTAGTTTGTGAGATTCATCCCTTTTGTTACAAAGTCTCAACAGTTTATTTTCATTGCTGAGTAGTATTCTATCCTATGAATATACCACAGTTGGTTATTCATCATGTTGGTGTACATTTGTGTTATTTCCAGTTTGGGTTCTTCTGAATAAAAGTGCTATCCACATTCACGTACAAATTTTTTTGTGGACATATGTTTTCATTTCTTTCGGGTAATTACCTAGGAGTAGAATTACTGGGTCATAGAGTATGTATATTAACTTTATACAAAACTGCCAGTTTTCTGAAGTAATTTAACATTTTTATACTCCCAGCGATGTAGGAGAGATGCAGTTGCTCCAACATGCTTGCCAACATTTCATAATTCTTATAGCTAGAAATGGCATCTCATTGTTTTAATTTGTAGTTCTCTGATGACTGATGATGTGTAGCACCTTTTCATGTACTTATTGTCCATTTTCATATATTTTTTTTAAATTTTTTTTCAACGTTTTTTTATTTATTTTGGGACAGAGAGAGACAGAGCATGAACGGGGGAGGGGCAGACAGAGAGGGAGACACAGAATCGGAAACAGGCTCCAGGCTCCGAGCCATCAGCCCAGAGCCTGACGCGGGGCTCGAACTCACGGACCACGAGATCGTGACCTGGCTGAAGTCGGACGCTTAACCGACTGCGCCACCCAGGCGCCCCTGTTTTCTTAAAAGATATATGTTCATATCTTTTATCCAATTTATTTAATGGGACTATATTTTTGGTTTGTAGGAGATCTTTGTATATCCTAGAAGCAAGTCTTTTACTTATTTACTTATTTAAAATGTTTTTATTTATTTTCTGAGAGAGAGAACATGAGCAGGGGAGGGGCAGAGAAAGAGAGGGACAGAGGATCTGATGTGGGCTCCACGCTAACAGGCTGACAACAGCAAGCCCAACATGGGGGCTCGAACTAATGAACCACGAGATCATGACCTGAGCTGAATTCCGACATTCAACCATCTGAGTCACTCAGGTGCCCCAAGTTTTTTTTTTTTTTTTTTTTTTTTTTAGAAAGATGTGTTGTGAATATTTTCTCCCAGTTTGTGACTTGAATTTCATTTTCTTAACAATGTTTTTCGAGAAGTTTTTAATTTTGATGATGACCAGTTCATACGTTTTTTTCTCTTTTGATTCGTGTTTTGGGTGACCATTCCAAGAAATCTTTATTTACCCTAGGTTGTGAAGATACCTATATTTTCTTTGAGAAGCTTTATAGTTTTAGCTTTTACATTTAGGTCTGTAATTGATCCCAAATCAGTTTTTGTCTGATATGTAAGATAGGGGTCAAGACTTTTCTCCCTATACTTTTATCCAGTTGCATTAGCATCACCTTAACTCAGTTGCCTTGGTGCCTTTGTTGAAATTCCATTGGCCCTGTATTTGAAAGTTTATTTTTGGATTCTGTTCTGTTCTATTAGTATGCCTGTCTTTATGTCAATACCACACTGTCTCGATTACTATAATTCTTAATCATGTTGTAAAATCAGATGAAGTCTTGCAGCATTATTTCTTTTTCAAGATTGTTTTGGCATTTAAATTTCATTTTAGAATTAATTTGTTTCTTAAAAAAATCTGTTGGGATTTTGACTAGGATTACTTTATATCTGTAGATCAGTTTGAGAAACTTGACATCTGGGGCACCTGGGTGGCTCATTTGGTTAAGCATCTTACTTTGGCTCAGGTCATGATCTCACAGTTGGTGAGTTGAGCCCCATGTCGGGTTCCGTGCTGACATTGAGGAGCCTGCTTCGGATTCTGTGTCTCCCTCTTTCTCTACCGCTACCCTGCTTGTGCACATGCGCGCTCTCTCTCTCTCTCTCAAAAATAAATAAATATTTAAAAAAAGAAACTTGGCATCTTAAGAATATTGAGGCTTATCTAAGAGAATGGTGTCTCTCCACTTATTTAGGTCATCTTTAATTTTTCTTAAAAACAACTTTTTTTTAATGTTTATTTTTGAGACAGAGGGAACACAGCGTGAGTGGGGGAGGGGCAGAGAGAGAGGGAGACACAGAATCTGAAGCAGGCTCCAGGCTCTGAGCTGTCAGCACAGAGCCTGATGCGGGGCTTGAACCCATGAACTATGAGATCATGACCTGAGCCGAAGTTGGACACTCAACCAACTGAGCCACCCAGGCACCCCAAGTCATCTTTAATTTTTCTTAGTTGTATTTTTCTTAGTTAATATTTTCAATAATTCACTATTGAGAATGATGTTAGTGTAGAGGTCTTGCATATCTTTACTTAGATTTATTTCTACATATTGGTATTTTTTTAATGTTACAGTATTGATTTTTAAATTTTGTTTTACAGTTGTTGCAAATATATAGAAATACAAATGATTAAAAATTTTTTTTCCTTTTTTTAATATTTATTTATTTAAAAAAATTTTTTTTTCTCTTAACCTTTATTTATTTTTGAGACAGAGAGAGACAGAACATGAACTGGGGAGGGTCAGAGAGAGAGGGAGACACAGAATCTGAAACAGGCTCCAGGCTCTGAGCTGTCAGCACAGAGCCCGACGCGGGGCTCGAACTCACAGACCGTGAGATCATGACCTGAGCTGAAGTCGGATGCTCAACCGACTGAGCCACCCAGGCGCCCCTTTAATGTTTATTTTTGAGAGAGTGTGTGCGCACGAGTGGGGAAGGGGCAGAGAGAAAGGGAGACACAGAATCCTGAGAGAGAGAGAGAGAGAGAGAGAGAGAGAGAGAGAGAGAGAGAAGGACCAGAGGGAAGGGGAGACACAACATCCCAAGCAGGTTCCAGGCTCTGAGTTGTCAGCACAGAGTCTGACATGGGGCTTGAATTCACAAACCGTGAGATCCTGACATGAGCCAAAGTTGGATGTTAAACTGATTGAACCTCCCAGGCGTCCCTACAATTGATTATTTTATGTTGGAGTTTTATGTTCTGAGACTTTGCTAAATTCATGAATTGGTTTGAGTAGTATTTTAGTAGATCTCATAGTCCTTTTTACACACATAATCCTATCATCTGGGAATTTTAGTTCATCCTCTCCAACCTTTTTTTCTAGTCTTCACATATTGGTTCGGACCTCCAGTTCAAGGTTGAAAAGAAGTGGTGGAAGTAGACCATGTGTTGTGGTCTTGTCCTTGCCTTTTTTCTGATCTTAGAAATAAGAATTTAATAATTCACTATTGAGAATGATGTTAGCCCAAGGGTTTTTAATAGATGCTCTTTACCAGACTGAGAAAGTTTATGTCTATTCCTACTTTGTAGACAGTTTTTATCATTAAAAATAGGCTTTGAATTTTGTAAGTGCTTTTTCTGCATCTATTGAGATGATCTGTGTTATTATCTTCTATTTCATTAATGTAGTGAGTTAGTAATTTTTAAAACATGTTTGGTAATTTTGAGAGAGAGAGAGCACATGAGCAGGGGAGGGGCAGAGAGAGAAAGGAGAGAGAGGATCCCAATCAGGCTCCATGCTGGTGACACAGGGCTCAGTCTCACAAACCATGAGATCATGACCTGAGCTGAAATCAAGAGTTAGACATTTAACTGACTGAGCCATCCAGGCACCTCATGAATTAGTAATTTTTAAAGGTTAGCCTCTCATATACACTTAATCATGATGTAATTATTCTTCTTGTATATTGCTGAATTCCATTTGCTCATGTTTTAGGGAGAACTTTATGTCTCTATTCAAGAGGTACATCAGTCTGTATTTTTCCTCTCATATTTTTGTCAGGTTTTAATATCAGTGTGATGCTGACTTTATACAGTGAGTTAGGAACCTTTTTTTTTTTTTAACGATTTCCTGAAAGTTTATGCAAGATTGATATTATATCATTCTTAAGTATTTGATAGAATTCATCTGGACCCAGAGCTTTGGGGGAAATTTTTATTATTTGGATTTTTAACTTATTCTTGTCAGTTTTGGTAAATTGTGTTGGTAAATTGTGTTTTTCAAGGGTTTTTCTATTTTATCTGTTATTGAATTTATTGTCATAAAGTTGTTCATACTAACATTCTTTTTAATATCTGTAGGATTTGTAGCAATATTCCCTCTTCATTCTTTTTTTTTTTTTTAATGTTTATTTATTTTGCAAGGGAGCTTGAACAAGTGGGGGAGCGGCAGAGGGGGGGGGGGGGGGGGAGAGAATCCCAAGCAGGCTCCCTGCTGTCAGCACAGAGCCTGTCACGGAGCTCGATCTCTAGAACCTTGAGATCATGTCCCGAGCTGAAACCAAGAGTCAGATACTCAACCAGCTGAGTAACTTTTAAAGTAACAGATTAACTTTCATTAATCTGGTCAAATAATCATCTTTTGACTTTATCTTTATCTTATAGTTAATTTCTTTTTTTTTTTTTTTAATGTTTATTTATTTTTGAGACAGAGAGAGACACAGCATGAGCAGGGAAGGGGCAGAGAGAGAGGGAGACACAGAATGTGAAGCAGGCTCCAGGCTCTGAGCTATCAGCACAGAGCCCGACGCGGGGCTTGAACTCACGAACTGTGAGATCATGACCTGAGCCGAAGTCAGACGTTAACCCACTGAGCCACCCAGGCGCCCCTGTTTGTTTTTTTTTTTTTTTTTTAATATTTGTTTATTTTTGAGAGAGAGAGAGGGAGAGGGAGAGAGAGAGACAGCATGAGTGGGGGAAGGGGCAAAGAGAGAGGGAGACACCAAATCCGAAGCATCTTTGGGCTCTGAGCTGTCGGCACAAAGCCTGACGCAGGACTCACACAGTGTGAGATCGTGACCGGAGCCGAAGTTGGATGCTCAACTGACTGAGCCACTCAGGCACCCCCGTTAATTTCTTTATTACAACATTTGATCGAGAAGGTAGCCTGTATTATTTCTAGTTAGAATCCATTTTTAAAAATGTGTATGGTCTAACTCATGATTAATACCCCTTTGGGGTACTCCAGTTGGATGGGGGAACTACCAACTGTGCGGGGTCCCACTTGGATGGAGGCTGGCAGCACAGGCAGTGAAAGAATTCATTCAAGGCAGAACAGAAGAGATATGATTTATTGGATCTACTGTAATGGAATGGTGGGCAGGACAGCAAAAGAGACACTGTCTGCAACAAGGCAGTCGGTGGTGAGGGGCCACAGTTATAGGGCAGAGTGAGGGAGTATGGGACATATGGAATTTTATCTTTTTTGGCAATCGTAGGAACTGTGCCTATTTGTAATTGGTCAGTTAGAACCTATGGCTGTTTTGAAGTGGGTTGCTTAATGAGTCTGGTTGCATTCAGCCCTGTGGTCCCTATGGGCCCTTTTGCCTTACTCAAGTTTCCATTGCTCAAGCCTGTTGCCTAAAAGCAGCATCTACAACTCCCTTGTTTCTTGTCCCATAGATACATTGTTTAAATAATGAACATGGAGTTCGCACCTTGGTGAATTACAGGTAGAGACTACTCCAGATGGAGTTATCACACAAAGGAAATTATTTGCAGCAAATAAAGTCATGCAAGGGTGAATGGGTTGCTATTATTTAGGGTTAGGATGAATATTCAGAAAGGGGGCTTTGTCATTGTATGTAGAGGTAGGCATAACGTTATGCATGCACCTTGAGGAAACATGTCTGTACATACATTGTATGTTAATGAGGCTTATGCTCTTCCTGGGGCAAAGATTTTAGTGTTATAATCAAGTAAAAGTAACTGTCACTCCATGGGGCATCTATGCAGTTGTGAGTTGGGATTTGAGCTCAAATTGGGTGGTCTGGAGCCACCAGAGGTTTGTGTGGGCAGTCATTTTTGTTTGAGGGGTAGTTTTGGTTTCCATTATGGGATGCTGTCTGTGCCCATGGGGTTCTTTGCCTGAGTTGAAAGGTAAGCTGGGAAGAGCTTAAAAAGGGTGGAACAAAGGTTGGTGGGTACATGCAGGTGGGCAGTAAAAGGTTAGTTGTTGAAGTCTAGCTGGTTAACAGAATATCCACATTAAATTTTTATGTTTTGATCTTTTGTTTTCTGAAATAATATTAGTCTCCAACTGTGATTGTAGATTTGTCTTTTTATTATTAATTTTTTTCTATCTGTTTTTGCTTTACAGAAAGCTCTTTGAAGCTTTTATTAGTTACACTATCATAGCTCCTATGTCTTTTATTAGTATGAAATTTTTCTTACTAATATAAAATCTTTTTACCTTGTTCTACTTTATCTTATGTCAATATTGCTCATCTACTTTGTTTTTCTTTCAATTTTTAAAAATATTTTTGAGAGAGAGAGAGAGAGAGAGTGTGCATGTGGGCAGAGTGGGGGAGGGGCAGAGAGAGAGAGGGAGATACAGAATCCAAAGCAGGCTCCAGGCTTTGGGCTGGCAGCACAGAGCCCAACGCAGGACTCGAACCCATGAACTGCGAGATCATGACTTGAGCCAAAGACAGTTAACTGACTGAGCCACCCAGGCACCCCTAAATTTTTTTTAATGTTTATTTATTTTTGAGAGAGAGGGAGAGACAGAGTGTGAGTGGGGAAGGGGCAGAGAGAAAGGGAGACACAGATTCCAAAGCAGGCTCCATCCAGGCTCTGAGCTGTCAGCACAGACGTGGGTCTCAAACTCACAGACCCTGAGATCATGACCTGAGCTGAAGTTGGATAGTTAACTGACTGAGCCACCCAGGTGCCCTGTTTTTCTAATTTTTAAAAGTTTCGTTCCAGGTGTGCCTCTTGTAAACAGCATCAGTCTAGACTAGAATAAGACATAGACTTAAAAATAAAAAAATTTTTTTTAATCTTTATTTATTTTTGAGAGAGAGACAGAGTGTGAACAGGGGAGGAGCAGAGAGGGAGTGAGACACAGAATCCGAAGCAGGCTCCAGGCCCTGAGCTGTTAGCACAGAAACCGACACGGGGCTCGAACTCACGAACTGTGAGATCATGACCTGAGCCGAAGTCGGACGCTCAACTGGCTGAGCCACCCAGGCACCCCCCCTTTTTAAAAACAACAACAACAAGCACATTTAAGCTGTTTACAATTATTGTGATTGCTGATGTTTTCTTTGTACCCAGCTTTCTTGTTGCATTTTCCCCTTACCTTTCTCTCACCTTCTTACCTTCCTTTTTCCCCTTCTCTAATACCACCAGTTCCTCCTCCCAGTGTTTGCTGGCAGTTCCTGTCCTGCTAGCAGTGAGGGTCTTTTGCAGAAAACCTCTAATTTTGTCCCATTGCATTTGGTATCTCTACAGAATAACTGAATAAAGCAGTGTTACCCAGACAGTGCTCCTTTCCCCTATGTAAGCTTCAAATCTCATTTCTGGATTAATGATTGTTTTAGATTCAGTTCAGAAATGAGAAAACTAATTTTACAGGAGACATACCTGTAGCAGAGTTACTGGTTTCTGTATCTATATCATAGAAGGTGTGGAGATCTCCATATTGACCTCTGCATCAAGGTTTTAGGCCCACAGTATAAGACTTAGTAAAAATGAGATTTACATTTTGATTGGTCTCTCCTGTACCCTTTCCCTCTAGCATATGGAATATATATGTCATGCAGTACTAGAGGGACACCTAGATGCAATTTAAATAACAATAAATCAGTTGAGTTACCCTGCTTTTAGTCATTCAGTTCTTTTGGGTTATCATGAGAGAAAGCATCTGTTTGATTCTTTACTTTTGTCAAACACTTGCTGATAACCTCCCTCCTTACTTTTTTGTAAATAGTGAACTGGACTTAAGCTCACTCACTGCCTTGTTGGGCACCAGTATTTAGCTAGAATTTAGTAATACCGTTTTGTTTTCCTTTTAAGTGATTTCTTTTTGTTACCTTGTATTTTTTCACAATAATTACTAATTTCCCATTCAAGATAGTGATTAAATTTTCCTTTAAAATTTTTGTTTTAAAAAATTGAATCAATTTCAAAGAAAAATGCTAATTTGAGAATGTGGTATATGTTGGGAGGTTAGATGTGGCCCCGATGGAAAAGGTAATATGGGAGTGAGTAAGATTTGGGAGTTGCTTCTCCAGCATTTCTCAGGCATCTTGGTTATTTCTGCTTTATCTGCAGAACTAACTTGTTTAACAATTATTTACTGAGCATCTGCTTTGTTCAGAGAACTGTTCTGAGAATAGGAGGAGAAATACGGTGTTCACCTTGTAGTCTAGGTATGGGAGAGGACATGTGTTGATGTGGCAGCTAATGTGAGTGTATGATGGTAAATGCTGTCAGAGCGGCCAGGACGTTGTGCGGATGAGGAAGTGGAGGCCATCTCTGGCTGGGGTCTTGAGGCTTTGGCTCAAACTAATGTTTTCACCTATGTACCTTTCTCTTTTCCATTTTGAATCTCTCTTCCTAAATCCACATCACTTTTGCGGAGAGAAGAGGCTCTTGTGTGTAGGCATTACTCTGAGAAGGATCGGGTCCAAAAGGAGGAGTGTCACATTGGTCCTCGGGAGACAGAATGGCTTCCGGAGTTCTGGATCTAACACACCTGTGTTTAGCTGGATAGCTACCTAATTGTTTTTAGTCCCATCTTCTTCATCTTTATTGATGATGATGAAACTCATTGTCCTACCTGCTTCATTAGACAGCATATGTGAGAGACATTCATGATATACACTTGTATATCCATATTATTTTCATTCTTATTAGTATTTGAAATCCTTATGGTTAATGATTTTGACTGTAATTTTAGGTGTTTAATTCTTTTCTCTCTATTTTTTTTTCTAGGTCTTGATGCAGAACTTTATTATGTGAGAAATGACCTTATTAGTCACTACGCCTTATCCTTTAACCTGTTAGTACCCAGTGAGACAAATTTCCTGCACTTCACTTGGCATGCAAAGTCCAAGGTAAGAGAGTAGTCAACCAAAGATGTCAAGACAGGACCACTCAGGCCCAGATGCCAATGCAAGGCCTATATCTGAGGGATGGACTGCCATCTATACAAAAGGGCTAGTAGGTGGTGGGCTGTAGCAGTACTGAGTCTTTTCAGATTTATATTTTAAGTCTTTAGCCTATTCCTTTAGACTTTCTCAAGTCCTATAAAATGAAGGTAGCCACCATTTATGTCAGGCTTATGATAGAACATTTATATCCTTTCAGGCTTTTCAAGCAGGGATGCAGATCTAATGTGAAGAGGGAACAGTTGAACTTGCTGATGTTCTGTTATTTTTTAATTTTTTTAAATGTTTATTTGTTTTTGAGAGACAGAGACAGAGAACAAGCAGGGGAGGAACAGAGAGAGAGGGAGACACAGAATCTGAAGCAGGCTCAGGCTCTGAGCTGTCAGCACAGAGACTGATGCGGGGCTCGAACTCACGAACTGTGAGATCATGACCTGAGCCAAAGTCAGTTGCTTAACTGACTGAGCCACCCAGGTTCCCCTTGACTGCTGTTATTGTGAAGCCATAGGAATGGAGGATAGGGACGTTGTTTTAGGCGTGTTTGATGTAATGGATATAGTTCTGCCATTTATGGAGAAATGGTAAAAGTAGGGTACAGCAGATGCAGGCACCCACGTGTGCTGTGGCCAAGCTCCTTTAACTGTAATGAACCTCTTGCCTGGCTTACTTGTAGCTGAATTCTTCACATTTTCTCTGACTGAGCTCCACAAACATGAAAAGTTTTTTCATACGTCAAAAGTGGGAAGCTGAGGGAAGAGCCCACCTCCTCCAATCAACTTTAATTTCTTTTATTAGCATTATATATGAACTGAGTAGGATTTTATTTGGGAAATAAAAATAGTTTTGCTACTAAAATCTCTAGCAGAGTTTTTTTTTTTTTTAAGTATTACAAAGTGATATTTGTCCTGATATTTGTTGCAAGTCATTTAAATTTGGTGACTTTAATATAGATCTTTTTATCTACTTAGAAACAATGAGTACTAGGAAAACCAAGTATTAATAGAATTATTTAAAAAACTACCAAGACTTTGTAGATCTATACCCAGAAATTATTGTTGTTTATAGTTTAGTATACTTCAAACTCATTTTTTAATAATGTTTATTTATTTTTGAGAGAGAGAATGAGAAAGAGAGAGAGAAAGAGAACGTGAGCAGGTGAAGGGCAGAGAGAGAGGGAGACAAAGAATCCTAAGCAGGCTCATGCTGTCAGTGCAGAACCCAATGTAGTGTTCGAATCCATGAACTGTGAGATCATGACCTGAGCCCAATCAAGAGTCAGATGCTTAACCCACTGAGCCACCCCCACACTGCCAAACTCACTTTTTTTTTTTACCTTTTTAAACAAAAAGGGGATTTATGACACCTATGTTGTACAGTATTTTCCCCCTTACCTAATACTGTCTTTTGGCATCTTTCCATTTCACTACTTACAGATTTAACTCATTCTGTATAATGGCTTATTATAATATGATATTGTATGGATGCATGATTATTTCTTTTTAGTTTATTTTTATTTTTGAGTGAGAATATTTTTAAATTTAAAAAATTTTTCATCTCGTTTTCCTTATTTATTTCTGGTGACAATGCTGTTAACACTAAAATGGAAAACAACGTACAAAAAAGGAAAAGGTAAAAGACAACTTTGACAATTATCTATACACTGGATATAGTGGCAGAGAATATAATATGGTCAGATTCTAGTTACTTTTAACAGCTTTACTGAGGTGTGATTTACATACAATAAAATTCACTCATTTTGAGTACATAGTCCAATGATTTTTTTGAGTTTGTGCAGAGTTTTCCAGAGTTGTGCAGCCATCACCACAATCCAATTTTTGAACATTTCCGTCACTCCAGTAGGGTCCCTTGTGCCTGTTAGCAGTCACTCTTCAGTCCTACCCCCAACCACAGGCAACTACTCAGCTACCTCTGTCCTTATGCATTTGCCTGTTCTGGACATTTCATATAACTGGAGTCATAGAAAGTATGGTCTTTTGTGACTGTTTTCTTTCACTTAGCAAATGTTTCTAAAATTTGTCCACGTTGTAGCATGATATCAATACTCATTCCTTTTTATTACTGAGTAGTATTTCTTTAAAAAAAATTTTTTTTAATGCTTATTTTTGACAGAGACAGAGCATGAGCAGGGGAGGGGCAGAGAGAGAGAGGGAGACACAGAATCCAAAGCAGGCTCCAGGCCCTGAGCTGTCAGCACAGAGCCTGATGTGGGGCTCGAACCCACAGATCACGAGATCATTCCCTGAGCCGAAGTCGGACGCTCAACCGACTGAGCCACCCAGGTGCCCCGAGTAGTATTTCTTTTTAGTGGATAGACCATAATTTGTTTATCCATTCACCAGTTGAGGGTTGTTCAACTGTTTTTTTTTTGGGGGGGGGGTTCTACTTTTTCACTAGTTATGAATGATGCTGCTGTGATCATTTGTGTACAAGTCTTTGTGTAGGCTTATGTTTTCATTTCTCTTGGGTATTTACCAAGGTTGGAAATTGCTGGGTTGTGTAGTAAAATTGTGTTTAATTTCTTAAGAAACTGCCATTTCTTCCAAAATGGCTGCACTATTTTACATTCCCATCATCAAAGTACAAGGGTTCCAATTTCTCTACATCCTCACCAACACTTGTTATTTTCTGGGTTTTTGATTATATCCATCATAGTGGGCATGAAGTAGTATCTCATGGTGGTCCTGAGACAGTGAGAATCTTAAGCAGGCTCCACACTCAGCACAGAGCCTGATGTGGGACAAAATGACTGTGAGATCATGACCTGAGCTGAAATCAAAAGTCAGACGTTTAGCCAACTGAGCCACCCAGGCACCCGAATGTATGATTATTTCTTAAGTGCCTCGTTGACACATGTATTTTTAATAGCATTTCACTATTTCAAACAATGCTTCCTTTCTGTGTTAGAGATAGTTTCCTTCCCTTCATCTGTCAGGCAAAATCCATAGTACAGAGATAGTGAAAACAATTGGTAGTTCATCTTTTGTTACTGTTTCTACCTTTGTTATTGTTGAATATAGAAACACAGAAAAAATATGTGTGTGAATGTGTACTTGGGTGTGTGTGTGTGTGTGTGTGTGTGTGTGTGTGTGTGCATACATTGAGAACATCTTTGTTCAAAAAATTTTTTGCACTTGTGGCATAATTTTTGAATAGTAAATTATCACCAAGTAGTGAAATGGCAGGGTCAGAGTGTTTAAAGTTTTGATTAACATTGCCAAATTATTTCTCCTTCCCTCTCCCAAGATGGTACCAATGAACCAACGTTCCTTACCAAATGAATAGGGGTGTTTATTTATTTCTTCAATTCACTCCTTAACACTAAATATTTTAAGTATAGTTGTTTGCTAATCAGTGAGTAAAAATGATTATATAACTATCCATATATTCCTATTATTATTACAGTTGACCCTTGAATAACGTGGGGGTTACAGGGTACTGATGTGCTCCCCCTGCAGTTGAAAATCCACATAGAACTTTTGATTGCTTCAAAACTTAACTACTAATGGTCACATATTTTGTATGTTATAGATATTTAAAAAAATTTTTTTAAATGTTAATTTTTGAGAGAGACAGCATGAGTGGGGGAGGGGCAGAGAGAGAGAGAGAGAGAGAGAGAGAGAGAGAGAATGAATATGAAACAGGCTCCAGGCTCTGAGCTGCCAGCATAGAGCCTGATGTGGGGCTTGAACCCACAGACCACAAGATCATGACCTGAGCCGAAATTGGTTGCTTAACTGACTGAGCCATCCAGGTGCCCCATATGTTATAGATATTATATACTGTAATTCTTACAAAAAGTAAGCTAGAGAAAGAAAATGTTAAAAATAATCATAAGGAAGAGAAAATCCATTTATAGTACTGTACTATAAAAAAAAAAAAATCTGTGTGGGACACCTGGGTGGCTCATTCAGTTGAATATCCCACTCTTGATTTTGTCTCAGGTCATGATCCCTAAGTCATGGGATTAAGCCCTACATTGGGCTCCATGCTGAGTGTGGAGCCTGCTTGGGGATTCTGTCTCTCTCTGCCCCTCTCCCCTACTTGTGCTCTCCTAAAAAAAAAAAAAAAATCCACATAAGTGGGCTTGTGCAGTTCAAACACATATTGTTCAAGGATCAGCTGTATATATACTCAAGCATATGTTACAGAAACATTATATACACATATACATACAGGCATTAAAATATAAACTGCAGTAATGTGATTAAAGTTGACTTAGCTTGGATTCTGGGTAAAACATATGTGCCTTGTTGGAGCACCTCAACTGTCCAACACTGTTGCCTTGGGGTATCCAAACATGGGCTGCTTTTTTAGCAGTAGATAGGTCTCTTTAGGGTGAAAACTGCAAAAACAGAGGTCAAGAGAGAGAAGTCATACGAAACAATTAAGAACATGTAGTAAATGGTAACCTGGATATGCTGAACTGCCAAAATAAATGGTACAGATAATTCAGAAAAGGTTCACCTGAGACATTAAAATTTTTTTAATGTTTATTTATTTTTGAAAGAGAGAGAGAGAGAGACAGAGCACAAGTGGGGAAGGGGCAGAGAAAGAGGGAGACACGGAATCCAAAGCAGGCTTCTGTCAGCACAGAACCCGACACAGGGCTCAAACTCATGGACTGTGGGATCATGACCTGAGCTGAAGTTGGACACCTAACCAGCTGAGCCACCCAGGTGCCCCAACCTGAGATATTTTAATATGAGCTGTGTCATTTTCAATGAATAAGCATCTGGACTCTTCAAGGAAACTGGACTAACACATTTTCCAGTATTCTTACATAACATTATGTGACCTTATTATTTAGAGGTGGGGGTAACTTTTAATTATGATATGATTTCAAACATAAAGGAAAATTATAAGAACAGTACAAATAATTCTCATATATCCTTTACCCACATTCACCGATTATTACTGGTTTGCTTCATTTGCTTACTTTATCATTCATTGTTTCTTTCCCTCCACTCTCATGCACACACCCCTTCTTCTTGAACTATATGAAAGTGAATTGCAAGCGTCCTGCCCATTTAGCCTTGAATACATCAATGTATATTTTCTAAGAATAAGGGCATTCTTTTTTTTTTTTTAAATTTTTTTTTTAACGTTTATTTATTTTTTGGGGACAGAGAGAGACAGAGCATGAACGGGGGAGGGGCAGAGAGAGAGGGAGACACAGAATCGGAAACAGGCTCCAGGCTCTGAGCCATCAGCCCAGAGCCCGACGCGGGGCTCGAACTCACGGACCGCGAGTTCGTGACCTGGCTGAAGTCCGTAGCCTAAACCCCCCCGCCCCCCCCCGGCCCCTTTTTTTTTTTTTTTTTTTTAAAGAGTGGGTAAGGTGCAGAGAGAGAGAGGGGGACAGAGGAACTGAAGCAGGTTCTGCACTGACGGCAGAGAGACTGATGCGGGGCTTGAACTCATAATCCGTGAGAGCACGACCTGAGCTGAAGTTGGACACTCAACCAACTTAGCCACCCCAGAGCCTGAGAATAAAGGCATTCTTTATAAAGCCTAAGTACAATGATCAAAATCAGGAAACTAAACGTGGATATAATACTGTTATCTAGTATCTAATCTGTAGTACTCACATTTCACCAATTAACATGATGATGTTCTTTATAGCTCTTTTTTTCACCTGATTCAGGATCATGCATGCAGTTGATTAAGGTACCTTTAATCCTCTATTAACCTGGAACATTTCTTTGGCCTTTCTTTGTGTGCTTTGACCTTGATGATTTTGAAATAAATAGGCCAAGTATTTTGTAGAATGTACTTCAATTTGAGTTGTCTGAGGTTTCCTCATGATTAGATTCAGGAACGTGTCTTTGCTAGTAACACCACAAAAATGCTGTCCTTCACAGGACACATGATGTCATCTTGTCCTATTACTGGTGATCTCTGATCAATCATTTCACTAGGTTTCTCTACCAAAGTGTTCTCCTTTAGGATGAGTAAGTAATTGTGGGGCGATTTTGTGAAATTATATTTAAAAAATTCCATTCCTCATCACCCTTTAAACTACTAGTATTTGCATCTGTGTTTAGAACTAGGTTTCACTTTTTAGCCAGTGCTATTGATGAGTAGTAAGTTTCCTCTCGCTGGAAGAGGTCAGTCAGATCTATACTGGGTAACTATTTCGTGGGAGTGTTGTAGAGGGAATTCAAGGATTTGTGGAGCAGTGGGTGTTGAATTTTAAGTTCCCTTGCAACTCTGAGATCCAGTGTTTCTGTGAACATCTTTTAGGCAGAGAATCTTTTTATATTCTCCAAAAAATTGATAATAAATCCTTTGTTACTTTTCCTACCTTTAATGTTGGTAAATATAAAAGCAAATAATACATATATTTTAAAGTAGCGAAAAATCGAATGAAATAGTAGAGAATCTGTTCTAGTACTCCACTGCCGTTGAATAGGGTGTGATTATTCCTGGGCCTACTTAGGAAAAAATAATGATCTAACCTGGGCAAGTATATGGTTAGTGACTTGTGAATAAAAATTGGCAGTGTGCCATGTGGCAGTTAGAAGTGAAGAGAATTAAACTCTCTTAATCATTCTTTTTAAAAAATACACATACATTAGATGTTTTTTATCTGGAGCGAGTTTCAGGGATCTGACATTGCTAATAGTGGATGTCTGAGGACTTTTAAAGCCTGTCGCAGAAGGAAGTTGGAGTGGAAGAGAGTAGATAGAGGTAAGGGTTCAGATGAATATATATATTTGAAACAATACTTGGCCTGGGCACATGTTGGGTCAGGAGGAGCCTTGGCATAGCTCTTATGGTACTTCCATATTCTTCGCTCATAAATTCTAAACTACTTCTGTGGCAGGTTTTAAATACCATCATTAGTGCACATTTGGGCTACTGTTGCTGATATGATATTCCTGGGAGGGCAGAAGTTCCCTGACTTGTTGGAGGGCATTGCCACCTATTTACACATCTAGGACAGAAGCCTAGAAGGGGTCCAGTACTTCTTCTCCTGCACCTGCCAGGTCCAGTTGATTGTCTTTCATAATTATACCTTAAATTCATCTCCTACCTCTTTCTAGACTTAATGCCTCATCTGTAGTTTGGGCCTTTTTTGTTTCTTAACTAGATGGGAAATAGTTTTCTAACTAGTTTCCTTGCCTCTGGACTGACTTGTTGCTGCACTCCTGCCCCACCCTCACCCCCTACTCCCACCCTCAGAAGCAACTCTAGGGCTCCCAGTTGCCACCAGAATAAAGTTCTGATTTTTTAGGAAGCCTTTATGATCTTGTCCCTGCCTTTCTTTTCTCCTTCCTCTCCAGCTAGTTATTTAGTGCCATTTTGTTTGGCAATTTTTTGAATGGCCTGGACTCTGTTACATTGCTGCTGTTTATATTGCAAGAAATTCCCTTTCTCTATTCTTTATTTACCTCACTAACTCCTGTTCGTCTCATAAATCTCAGAACTGGTGTCACCTTTCCTTCAACTGTGTCAGGTGCTTTCTGTACCCACGGCACCTTTCTCTTTCCTCCCTCATAACCCTTAGCATAATCTAACAGTATTGTGGTGGTTGATTTTCTTTTCTGTCTCCCTCCTAGATGCAAAACACTTCAAAGTGAGGAACTCCTTTTCGTCTTTCTCTGTGTTCCCTGTATAGCACTTGGTACTTATGCTTGGTTACAGGTGCTCTTTTACTGACTACAGAAGAGATGCATAGATAGAAGCCACAGGGCACAGCTCAACAAATGGGGATCTTCTGAGCACTTAGAGCTTTTTAAAGTTGGAATGTACTGCTTTCGGAGTGGTGAATTTCCTGTTTCTAGAAGTGTGAAACATAGCTGGGTATACTTGACACTAGTTGTCCATCTGGGACTTTTCACGTATTTCACTGTGAATAAAGTTGTAAATTTGGAGGAATAGATGAAATTCATAGATTGAATATATAGCAAAACTAATTTCACAAGTTCATGTGTAACAGGGTTTAGAATTTAGGGGAAAGTAATCATCTTCTATCTTATAACGTTTTATAATAAAAAACTAAGGAATATGTTTGTATTCAGTTTCAGGCTTTGGCCACCAATGCAACTCCTAATTCCAGTTTTAGGTTATAATCTCTTTGGTAATTAATTTAACTTTGCTTATTTTAAAATTTAGTCTTTTGAGTATTTAATTTATGTATATGGTACAGAATTCAAAAGGCATAAGGGAAGGGGTAAACAGTGAAAATTAAGTCCTCTACACCTTCCTAGTACCATCCCCAAACAATCCAGCCACTGAGTTTCCCTTCCATTGGCAACCACTGTTACCTGATTCCTGTCTTCTATTCTAAGGATAGTCTGTGCATGGATAAGCAAATGTGTGTATATGTATGTGTGTGTGTGAATATATATATATATATATATTTTTTTTAACAAGTTATATACTGCGTACTTTCTGCAGTTTGCAGAGCACTGAACAACATATTCTGATAAAGGTTCTCTGTCCCTGCATATAGACTTGAACTTTTTTCCCTTCAAATCACTAAAAAATACATTAAATGGTTGCACTTTGGTTTATTGATCACTTACTATGAAAAAAAAAATAAGACCTAGATTTGGAAGGAGACTTGCTTAAGGTAGTATTGGAAGCAGAAGACACAGGAAGTAGAGATGACTTCAAGTGGGAAAGTCATACAAGGGAGCAAGAGAGACATGACTTCTTCACCTGGGGAGATACAGAGGGTTCTTCACCTAATCTTGTTGGCTCTGAGATGCGATTGTGAACTTTCTGGAGGAAGGCTGTGGCTCCTACACTCCAACCCTTTATCAGAATTTCTCAGTTCTTGCTTTTTAAGATGATCTAGGAGGTAAAATATTCACTTCCAAAAATCTCAAGGTTCTCCTTGATATGTCCGTTCACACCATAGATACTTTAACGTTAGTTTTCACACATCAGAGCTTTTGCTAATAGTGTTGTTCTTCAGTGTTTACTTGGCTTTTGTCTTGCAAAACAGACTATGGTCTTCTCAGAGGCTGAAGCTGTATCTTATTCTTGACATCTGTGTCAGATTGCTTTAGTGAGTGGTTGTTAAATACCATTGGTTAATTGCATTTCCAGGTGGGATAAAAACACTGGTAATTTCTTCTCTTTCACAAGGCCACATGGTCATCAAAAAAAAAGCAAAGATTACTAGGTGGTTTTAACAAATAATTAGGTTCTTCTGTATTCTGGAACATTTTCTGATATCTAGGGGAAAAAAGCATTCCATTGCATCTATTAAGTGTCTGTAGGTATTTTAGAGAGTTGGAAGGCAAAAATATACCAAAATGTAGCAGAATATTCCTCCAACTCACATCCACTCTGTATCTCTTCTCAGGTTTCAGGAATTCTTCATCATTGTCAGGAGGTTTTGTAGGGAACTTGTCCAGAGTTCCTGCAGCAGCCCAAGGGAGAGCCAGCAGTATCCCCTGCAGAGTGGGATTTCTATGAAAAAGGAGCACTTCTGGTCAATTCAGAGAAATTAAAAGGCTATCCAGCTGTAGGCAAATGTATTCGCTTTAAATCTGTACTGTGTTCCAGAAGGAAATGGCTTTACTCATCAGCTGCCTATTGGCAATTGCCGTTTGTTTCCAAGTAAGGGAAGATTACCAAAAATGTTTATTTTTTAGCTTATTCAAATATTTATATTTTCTCTAGCTTCTTTTCTGAAATATTTTGGCTCCCTCTTTTTTCTGATAAACAACTGCTGTTCACATTTTCTTTGTTCCACTAGTTTATGAATGTTAGCTTTAGAATGGATCTGTTTCTTCAAGGATCACTGGAAAGTGAGATTCCACGTAGATCGATACATGGCAAAGTAGAGAAAATTTACAGTTCTCTGACCCCAGAAACTGCAGTTTAAAAATTAATATCCTAAGGATTTCAGAGGGAGAAGAGAACCGCCCTGTGAATGCCTCACATGTGTAGATAGTCCCTCAGAAAGGGAGCCAGCAAACGGCAGGCTTCTGTGCTCTCATACTCCTTGTTCCTCCAGGCTGCTGTTCTGGCCAGAGGTCAGCCTTCTCAAACTTGCTACCCAGTCCCTTTGCCACCTCTCCCTAGCTCCAGTCACAAGCTCATTTCCCTTCCCCCTTACTTCCTTGAGATACTTAGGTGTTAGTCTTGCCCCCTGCCCTCCACATTGCCATTAGGGCCTGCGACCCCATTTGCTGCTCTCTGCTTTCTTAGAAGTTCTGGTCTCTGGTTAGCTGTGCCTCTGCTTACGATAACTGAGACCTAGAATAAAAGAGATAGCAAATGTGGGGAAACATACATTTGACTTTGAATCTGTTATAGATTTGAGAGCTATAAGATTATTAGACATATATGTCTAGTAGGTAATTGCACCTATGGGAGAGATTGAAGTTATAGGAGAGTGAGAGAAGGTGGATGATACAAGATCCCATCGGTGATGAAATGGGTTAGAACCTAATATACTAGGAGAGGAGTGTTTATTATTTGGAGAGGAGAATATGTCTTTCCTTGGGGCTGGAGGGCAGAGGTTGAGTACTCTAACAGATCTCTCTGGTGCTGAAAAGAAATGAAGAAGGGGGGGTCCTTGTGTGCTAGCTAAAGGAGATAAGAACATTGAGAGTGAGGAAGTGGGGAGGGCAGCAGGTAGTGAAGTGGTGAGGTCCTGTGACATTTGGAGTGAGTAGACTATGGAGAGAGAATAGGCTGTGAGGAAGGGCTTGCTGATAGGATTATGGGTCTGTCTTGAACTTAGGGGTCATTCTTGTGTAGCAGCACCCTTTTCTCCAGGAATGGATTTCCTCCATCTGTGCTGGGCAACATGAGAGTGAGAGGTGGTTAGGGTGCTGGTGTGGCCCTCTAAGAGTATGGAGGGGAATGAACCAGTTATCATGTCAGTAACCTTGTAGTCTTCGGGGCATAGTCTGTAGGAAAGTGAAACCAGGCCACTGGCTGGATCAGAGAGAAGGGAAATAGCTGAATTGTCCACTGTAGCCCAGTTCTGTACACCACCATTGGCTTACACATGTGTTTCATAAATGTTGGCTGAATCAGTGATGGAGACAAAGAACTGGTTTTATAGGAATCAGAGGTAGTGATGGGGTCTTTGATAGGGTGGGATTTTTGTGTTTGTTTTGGTTCTGGAGTAATTCTTTGTCATGTAGGTTTACTGAATACTGTAATATTGAAGCCCACCCGGGAAGGTGACAGGAGACAAAGTGAGCCAAGGGCCAAGGCCTCTGCAAAGTTTTTGTCTGTTGTTGATGTTTATGGCATGAGAAATAGCCATCTTGAGTAGAATTTGTGAGCTTCAGGGTATAGGGGATTTCTCATGAGGGAAGTATGTCTAGAAAGGACCTAATGACCCTAAAAGAATGCAGACCCTATTGTCTAGACCCTAAGGGTTAGGTGTTGTAAGAACTAATGATAGGCAGGGAGAAGAGATCTGAGGAAAGCCAGGTTGTAGGAGAAGGTGGAGAAGACATTTGTGAAAAGGCTGAGAGTGTAGGGGCTGTTTAGAATAGTGAGGGGTCCCAAGATGGAGGACAAAACAGAAGGACTGCAGCAAGTTCTTGGCAGAGCACTGGAAGGCTTACTTGTGTCAATCTCTGGGGTTAGTAGTAGGCTGGTGCTTATAGGGGAAGCACAATGGGGCAGTAGGGTAGCTACTCTGGAATGACAGCTGATGCCACTGCGGTCTGCATTTGTCAGGGGACCTGTGCCAAGCTGACAGGTGTGTTGTCTTAATTATCCTCTTTGATCCTCATAATGTGTTACCTCATTTTACAAAAACTGAAACTCAGGAAAGTTAATATACCTAAAGGTCACACAGTCTCATGGTTCCTATCCAATTCTTACTGATTATGCTTAATTTCTTTTGTGCACTTGCACTTCATGTATTGTCCTATTCAAAGACAGCATAGATACAGGAATATAGTCAATGCATTCTGTAGTGTTATAGTTAGTGAGTGTTGCTGGAAAGTCTCCTTCTTGGCCCAAACACAACAACGGTGTAGCTAGCTCTCTAGCACCCCTTGGTGGCAGTGACAGAAGTGTGGTGTGCTAGGGTAAGAGTGAACACTGACTAACTAGCCTGAGGTACCACAAAGTCAGTGATAGGCAGCAGCAAGACCATTTTCTTTGTTGTGAACATGGCACTTCCCAAATACAGCCTTTAACAGTTGTTTGTCTATGTATCTTAACTGTAAGGTAATAATATGATTTATACCCCTACAGTGTTTAGGGACATTCAAGTATGAAAGTGTGAAAAGACACCCACAGTGAGAGTTAAATCCTTTGGCTTGAACCCTTCTTATCCATTGATAAACACCCTTTGCCCCAGCCAATGCCCAGGTCCATCCCTTTCCTTATAAGCTAGGATGGTACTCCCTTCCTATTTCCTTTCATCTTTATTATGTCCCATTTCGTTGGCTTTTTTCATTAGCATATGAACACATTTTAATACTGCCCATTGAAAAAAGAAAGAAAAGCTTTAGAATCTGTCACCTCTTTCTCACACCACTCCCAGCCTGGTTCCATTTTTCCTAGTTAAATTTCTTAAAGAATGGTTTCATAAACCTCTTTGCTATCACTCTTTTCCCAATCCACTGCCCCTTGCCTTCTGCCAATTCTATCTCTCCACCAAAACCACCCATGTGACCAGTTAATGGGAGAGGAGTACCTGTTCTTATCAAGACCCCAGTGGGCTGTTCAAAGAGTAATGTGAAATATAAGGCCTCATTGAAGGTCTTGAAGGTGGCAGCTATTCTGAATTTCAGCTATTGTTTTGCAGTTTGAGTTGTTTCTTTCATGACTATCAATCTAGCAGTAGGGCTGTATTATTGGGGCTGGCTGGTTATGTTTAGCCCCCAAGTAGGCTAGGTATCGATAGTTAATATTGGTGTTCCAGTGATGCCTTCATAGTCACATCTTTTCCTTTCTGGATACTGACTCACTTGAAAAATAGATTCAGAGATTAGATGGGTATCCAAACATAAACTTTCTTCATGGTGAAAGCTGGACTAGAGATATTCTGTGAGAAATTTGTGCTTTGTAATCTTGTGTAGTGAGTGGGTCTATAGAGTAGACCTTCATCCACCAGCTACATGGAAAGCCTTAGAGCCTGGCACTTATTAATTAGAGAAGACATTGGTGACTAGTCAGTGGTCTGTAAATTACACATCTCAACAACTTAGCTTTTCGTATCTGTCTCTCCAGGGCTCTTCGGTCAGTGGTAGTGTAGTCTTCAGCAAGATTTCTGAATCCTAGTTGGCAGATTTTATAGGAGAGTGGTGGTACTGTTCTGGACATGAAATAGAGGGGTGGCTTCACTGGGTTGAGTTTTTATCCAGTTGAAAACTCCTAGGACTGTTTCTGACAATTTGGATTTTGTTAGAGCTAGATTTGTACATAATAATAAATGCTCATGCATTTATTAGTTAATGAGTTAATCAGTAAAGCCAAATTGTTAGTGTCCTTTCTGTTACCACAGATTCAGTTTGTTTATTTCTACATTTTACAGGTTGAATATAAGCTGGGATTCCAAGTAGACAATTTTGTGGCTATGGACATGCCCCAGGTCAACATTTCTGCTCAGGGGGAAGTTCCACGCACTTTATCAGGTGAGTCTGAAAGAGTGAACATACTGTTTTCAATTGTGTCCCCCATATCCCAAAAAGAACAGCTTAACAATTGACATATAGTGTATTCTACTTGATAGGCATAGGTGTATAAGTGTTTTGAAAAGTAATTTTTGAAAATACTGATTATTTGCACTGTGTTTTAAACCATTCCCTCTTTTCCATCCTTTTCAGAACTGTCTATACTCAGCACTTCCTTATCTCCTTTTTCTGCATTGCTGGCACTGGCCTCCACATGGATCTCTGTGTCTGGTCTTGTTCGTTTTTGACAAATTCCCACACCATGGCCTGGATGATCACTGAACACTCCTATCTGACCAAATGACATCAAGCCCATCAGGGCCCCTTACTCCCATCAACTGAGTCCACTGCACACTCTCCAGCCAGTGTGCTGTATGTTTATCCTGTCCCCTTACCTGCCTGTCTAGCTGTGTTGCTGCATTTGCCCTAGCATTCCAGTGGTGCCATACTACATGCGGTTTTGACATCCTTGCCTTTGCACGTGCTCGTCAGTATATTTGGAACTGCCTTTTCCTCTTTTCTGCTTATAAACTCCTACTCATACTACCCTGCAGGATCTTGTTCTTCCTACTCTGCAGGATCTTGTAATTTAAATGTTTTTGAACTGATCACATTATCTTGTAATTCTTTGTGCTTGTCTCTCCCTGCTGGCCTGTGGTTAACCTGAGGACAGGAGCTCTCTTTTTCAGCCATCTAGCATTGGTGCCTGGCACAGCATCTGCACAGGATAATCACATAATACATCTGACTAAATGATTTAAGTGTCATATATATACCAGTTTAACTACTATTGAGCCAGCCTTTTGAGAAAAGCTCCTAAAGATGTGAGATTTTAAGAACAGTGAACTTCTTAAAATTTGAAAGGGTAAGCCATGTACTTTCCACAATATTGTGGAACTTTTTCTGGCAGTCACTCATCATTATTGGTGACATACATTAAGCTTTAGGAAAGCATAGAGAGGCTTACTCATTTTTATGGGTCAGTAAAGAAGTTCAGAAATGCCCATATTTTTCATATGCTCATACAGATAGAATGATATTGTAGGGGCACCTAGGTGGCTCAGTCAGTTGAGCATTCAACTCTTGATTTCAGCTCATGTCATGATCCCAGGGTCATGGGATTGAGCCCCGCATTGGGCTCCATGCTGAATGTGGAGCCTGCTTGAGATTCTCCCTTTCTCTCTCTTCCTCTTCTTCTACCCTGCTTAGTGTGTGCTTTCTCCCTCTCTCTCTCTGAAAAGAAAAAAAGAATGATACTCTAAATTTATAGGAAAAGAATCTTAAACTGAAAGATTGGAAAAAAATGGTGTGCACCAAAGTCTCATTGCTACAATAATTGATTAAAGTCACTTTCTGTTTAGAAAGGGTTTTTCGGGGGTGCTTGGGTGGCTCAGACGGTTAAGCATCAGACTTCGGCTTGGGTCATGATCTCGTGGTCTGTGAGTTCGAGCCCCGTGTGGGACTCTGTGCTGACAGCTCAGAGGTTGGAGCCTGTTTCAGATTCTGTGTCTCCCTCTCTCTCTCTGCCCCTTCCCCGCTCGTGCTCTGTCTCTCTTACTCTCAGAAATAAATTAAAAAAAACCAACACAACACATTAAAAAAAGAAAGGTTTTGTTTTGAAAGCTTTGTATTTTTTAAATTCACAGTTGACTGATTTATCAGGTGATCAGTTTATGGGTTTATATTTAATCTTCGTTAAGAGTAATACATAATTGCATTTTGGTGATAAATTGTCTTTCCTTTTTATCAAGTAATTTTTGTTATCGTTGCTGATGTGACTGGTAAGGTAGCATGGTTTGCCTTATTCAGTAGCTTTACTATATTATAATGAGAGGACTTATGAGACAAAGTAATCTATTAAAAATCATGAGAAAAAGTTGAAGATAATAATCTCTTCTTTTTTATGTCTTGGCTTGTTCTTCAATGTTTAACTTTTATATCTATAATAAATGAATGATGTCTAAAGGTATGTAGTCTGAAGATAAGTTCTCTGAAAATTTTAGTATTATGTAAATATTCTTTTAGTTTTATGCAACAAAAATAAAGAACTGTAAAATACTAGGTATTAATGTTGATTTTTTAGAAAATTAAAATATTTTTTCTTTTTTGTTTTTTAAACAGTGTTTCGGGTCGAGCTTTCCTGTACTGGCAAAGTAGATTCTGAGGTTATGATACTAATGCAGCTCAACTTGACAGTAAATTCTTCAAAAAACTTTACAGTCTTAAATTTTAAACGAAGGAAAATGTGCTACAAAAGTAAGGAATTTATTCACCAAAGTATGTGTTTTATATAGATGTCAAAAATACATTTTGTCATCTTTTTCTAGATTTGTGACCAAATCTTGATTATAGTAGCAAATGAGAAAAGAAAAAGCAGTAACAAATGAAATTCTGAGAAAATTGCCTGATAGCTACCTTGTTGCCAGGAATCTCACTCAGGCCCTGCTTTCTCAAAATCTTTTATCAGAATTGCTAATTCCATTAAGAATGTGAAATAGTATTAAAGAGGTAAAGAAGTCAAGTAATTCTGATAGGGGCCCCTGAGTAACTCAGTGTTAACTGTGTTTGTCTTATAACAATACTATGGCTCAGTTGTCCTGGGGCTGGATATACTTGGCAGGATATTTGGACAAGTTGTTTAACCTAGGTCTCAGTTTTTTCAGTTGTAAAATGGGCATGATAACCTGTTTCAGAAGTTGTTCTTATTTCCTTTTTGGTTAATTGAATCAAACCTAAATCTTAGAATACTGTGTATGGGTACTTAATAAATGTTAATAGCTTTGGGTTTGAATAATCTGGTACTCAAGAAATGACAGTGGCTATGAGAATTCCCATGGGCAATAGATGAAAGAATTTGAGAGTTTTCCTGAAAGATTGTCTAATCCATTCACTTTACCTCTGTGCAACTTAAAGTGAATGGATTAGACCCCCCACCCCCCCCCCCCCCCCCCCCCCCCCCCCCCCCCCCCCCCCCCCCCCCTAAAATAAAGCCCTCTAAAATTGAGTGCCTCGTACTGTGCATTTGTACTATGTTACAAGTGCTTTTACATGCATTGAACCTATTTAGTCCTTGTGACAATTCTAAGCAGCAGTTTCTGTCATTATCTCCATTTTCTGAAGAGGAAACTGAGGCTCAGAGAATCTGACCAACTTGCCAAGGTCAGACAGCTAAGAGGTGCAGCTGCATGCAAACTCGTGCTCTTAGCTCTGTTGTTAAATTCTGTCTTAACACATTTCCTAATTGAAGTTAGTGCTAAGGGTTAGGAAAATACTTGGGGCCAGCAAGTGAGTTATCATGGCTAATGTCCAGATAGATGCCAATAAAAGAGCTGCACTGCCTTAGAGTGGACATTTTTTAAATGGAAAGTTAGCAGGCACCTTTTATTTTCACTGTTTTGATATATTTTATAGTTCTAGTATATTCGGTTATGTATGTACTTTCACACAATTTTAAAGCCAAAGAGGACTTTAGAGACTAGTTCAACCTAGTCATTATATAATTGATGTGAGGAGACTTGTCCCTGGAGAGGCCACCTAAGTTTGCACAGCCAGTCAGGAGTGTAGAAGCCTGGTTCCTGATGCTTAGGGAGGGTGTTCTGACTGTACCATGGTGCTTCGTCTCTTAATATCTAAAGGCAAAATGATGGCCAAATATGATGTGATCAATGGAACCCACCACTGTTAGTATCCACTGAGGTTAATGGTTAGATGACATTCAGAATGATCTCATACTTTCTCCATTTTCTTTAATGTGTACATGAAAATTAACATTAACAGCATAATTTTCTATTCTGTTTTAACTTAAGTTTAATATAGTGCCACCCTTTTCATTTTGTTGTCATACTTCTGGCTACCCCAGTTATCCAATTTATGACTCTTACTTTAATATGTGATCCTAATGTGTTTGTGTGGTTTTCCACCTACTACATTTAAAAAACTGCAACAGAAAACATATCTGTACTATATCAAATGCTAATGGGTGTTACTGGCAAGAAAATGTTCCTTTTTTATGTGAGAGTGGGGACCGCTGGCTCAGATAAGTTTCATTACTTAAGCATTCCTTAGAGCCTTTATACTCTGCTAATGTGAATTGTGAATCTCCACAGATGATATAATACTTGGCTTTCCCCAAACTTCTTGACCACAGAAATCCTTTTTCATTGAGCATCTATAAACAACACCCATAGACTAATGATTGGTGATTAGAGTGATGATGATCAGAATAGTAATGTAGGATTTATTATCTTGCAACAAATACCTTGTTAATTAGTTCAGGCAATGTTCTAATAGAACTAAAACTATGTTAGAGAAAAATTCAGAAAGTGTATTTTAAGTATTTAAGGATTTTCATGGAAAAGAAGGAATTTCTAAAAGCATCTTTTATCTTTTTTAAATTCAGAACTTGAAGAAGTAAAAACTTCAGCCCTGGACAAAAACACTAGCAGAACTATTTGTAAGTGTTAATGTATTACCTTTCTCCATCATGAGGAATAAAAACTGCCTGATTGTAAATGTACATGATTGTATGAGGCTTGGAGGCCTAGTAGTGTCCAGTTTGCCAAAAGATACATGAGGCCTTACTATTTATTTCACTGATTGGTATATAGTCAGATGAAACTGTTAGAATATTGAAATATTTGTAAAGCAAAATTCATACATATTTTATAACAAATGATCTAAAAATTTTTTATAGGCAAGAATTTATATCACATCATTTCAAATGGTAATAATTAAAGTATGAACATGAAAACGTATGTAAGATCCTCATCTCAATAGCAGAAGGTTAGAAAATCTGATTTGTGGCCTGGACCAGTTAACCCTCAGCTAATTTCATCCAGGTGAAAATGCAGCTTAAGGATACTTAAAGATACTTACTTAAACCTGCAGAGCAGAAACTCAAAGTAGATTTTTATTTTAGTAATGGTTGTGTTTAAATGGTATAACTTAGACTTCTTTTTTAGTTTTCTGATGTGGACACATTGAGTCCTATTCTTCCTGAGAGAGTTTTAATAGCACTATCTTAAAAGGATACTGGATTCTCTTCATAAAAGTAAACTTTAAAAAAAAATTGTGGAAGGGAAGAGTTTCAAATATGCAAAAGCTGAGAGAATGCACTGATGAACCTTTGTTCATTTGTGTGACCATTACCCTCCTTCAGTAATGATCAATGTTTTGCCAGTATTGTTCCATTGATTTTCTCCTCCTTTTCTGGATGAGTAAGTGGGTGGGGAGGGTTGGGGTATTTTAAAGCACGATCCAGGCATCATTTCATGTATAAATATTCCAGTATGGATTTCTTTTTAAAAAGGCAATTAAAAAAACAAACCACAAACACCCAGCACCTATTCACTTATATTTGATTTATCACAAAATTAACAAAATTAACAGTAGTTCCTTAATAAATTATTTGGCTAGTTCATGTTCACATTAACCTGATTGTCTCAAAAATATCTTATACTTTCTCCTCCACAGTGGGATCAAATGAAGCCCACACACTGTTTTGTTGACAAATATTTTATATTAATCAGAGATCACCCCTCTCCCCTGTATCACTTTTTTGTTGACAAAATGGAATCACTTATCACATAGAATTTCTCACTTCTTCATCCTTGTGGCATTATTTAACATATTTTTCTTTCTCCTATAAACTGGTATTAGATTTTGTACTTGATTAGATTTAGGGCCAACTCTTGGCAAGAATAGTTCATAGATAGTAGTATGTGCTTCCTGTTTTATCTTTTTCTCACCTCAGGAGGCAAAGAATATCTGGATATCCCAACATGCGCCTTTTTTGAAGATAAAATAATATGAAATGTTGTCTACTTTTTAAGAATATTTCATTGGATTTATCTCTGAGAAGAAAGAAAACCATTTTTTAAAATATCACTGCTTCTCAAATTTACTTTGAAAATTCTGGTGACTTTACCCATTTCTTTTATGTTAATAGGATGTTATTTCTAACAAAGAGAATAGAATATTGCATATTCTTGGTCTCTGGCTCTTTTTCTTGATACCTCTCTCCTTCCCTCCCTTTCTATCCATCTATCCAGCATTTTTTGAGGATGTGTGGTATGCCAGGTGGTATGATTGGAGGCAGAGGATCAAACTGTGAGCAAAACAGTCCGTGCCCTCAAGGGCTTATGATGTAGAGGATGAGATGGACAAGGCAATAAGGCAGTGATAATAACAAGAGTGTGGCAAGCTATGGTGCTTTGGGAACCCTGAGGAGGGGCATGTAATCTCTGACGGAGTGAGGGACAGCTTCCTGAGAAAGTGGCATCTCATCTGAGACTTGAAGGGTGACCAGGTGGTGGCAAGTGAAATGTCAAAGTGAAGGAATAGGAGCAGTGCATACACAAGCCTGGAATTTGGGGGGTGAACAAGTAGGATACATTCAGGGGACCTGCCCGGCAGAGCAGTGTCTTTCCTCTTCTCTGCCCTGGTGTGTGCTTGGATAGGTACTGCCAACACCAGCCTTGGCGACCTTCCTTTTTCTGCCCCTCCCAGGATTGACTAGCCTGTGGCATTCTTCAGGAAAGTCAGGCCTTCGTTCAGGCTGTAGTAAAGTGTAGCTGCTCTGGAAGCCATTTGGTTTCTTTGCTTTAATCTGTTCTGATTTATTGTTTGTTGATTCAAAGCAAAGTTTAAATTTTAGAAAGCAACCTGATTCCCAAGTTTTTCAAAGCTATAGCTTTTATCTTTTGTCCTTACCTATCCCCAGAACTCCACTTGTATTTCTTGTCAGCTTGACATGTCCATGTAGATGTATACTGGGTACTCTTAGTCACAACAAAACTATTGATTTTTTCTCTCTTCCCTCAACTTGCCTTTTTTTTTTTTTAATCTTTGTAAAGTTACCATTATCCACCTAATTCTTTAAGCCAAAGTTTTGATTCTTCTCTTTCTTTTTACCCCAGTATCATTCATAAGCAAGGTCTGTTAACTGTACGCCAGTCCATTAATTTATCTTCCATAACACTCTTGCCCACACCACTGCTGTCTCTTTTTTAGACTACTGCAGTAACCTTCTAACTTCTTCCCTTTCCCTGTTGTTGCTCAACACTCATAGCATTCTTTGCACAGCATGCAGTTGGCTTTGTTTTTTTTTCAGCTGTCATAGTGTATATCATTCCTTTGCTTAGTAATGATTTCGTGTCTTATTTAGGATAAAACCCAAATTTCTCAGGTTTTATTCAGTAGAATTATAATGTGAGTGCTCGGGGCGCCTGGGTGGCGCAGTCGGTTAAGCCTCCGACTTCAGCCAGGTCACGATCTCACGGTCCGTGAGTTCGAGCCCCGCGTCAGGCTCTGGGCTGATGGCTCAGAGCCTGGAGCCTGTTTCCGATTCTGTGTCTCCCTCTCTCTCTGCCCCTCCCCCATTCATGCTCTGTCTCTCTCTGTCCCAAAAATAAATAAATGTTGAAAAAAAAAAATAATGTGAGTGCTCATCATCAAAACTTACTTGATGCTTCAGTTACACCAGTTCTGCTTCTATTTCTGTCTTCACCTGTCCTCGCTTAGAACGTATGTATCTCTGTCTCCGTGCATCTCTTCCTCAGTTTGCCTGTGTGTAGGTGTGTGTGTGTGTGTGTCGGTCTGTTTGCCTGTCTTTGAGTTACTTCCTCCAGCGCCAAGGCTTGCTTTCTCTTTCCCTCTGTTTTGAATAATAGAAAATTGAATACCGTTTACTGAGTGGGGTCTTGTTATCCTGCTCTTATTTTTAAAAATAAGCATGGCACAAGAACAGACACTCAGATCAATGGAACAGAATACAGAACCCAGAAATGGACCCACAAACGTATGGCCAACTAACCTTTGACAAAGCAGGAAAGAATATCCAATGGAATAAAGATAGTCTCTTCAGTAAGTGGTGCTGGGAAAACTGGACAGCGACATGCAGAAGAATGAACCTGGACCACTTTGTTACACCATACACAAAAATAAACTCAAAATGGATGAAAGACCTAAATGTTAAGACAGGAAGCCATCAAAATCCTCGAGGAGAAAGCAGGCAGAAACCTCTTTGATCTTGGCCACAGCAACTTCTTACTCAACACGTCTCCAGAGGCAAGGGAAACAAAATAAAAAATGAACTATTGGGACCTCATCAAAATAAAAAGCTTCTGCACAGCGAAGGAAACAATCAGCAAAACTAAAAAGCAACTGACAGAATGGGAGAAGATATTTGTGAACGACATATCAGATAAAGGGTTAGTATCCAAAATCTATAAAGGACTTATCAAACTCAACAGCCAAAAACCAAATAATCCAGTGAAGAAATGGGCAAAAGACATGAATAGACACTTCTCCAGAGAAGACATCCAGATGGCCAACCGACACATGAGAAAATGCTCCACATCACTCATCATCAGGGAACTACATCAAAACCACAATGAGATACCACCTCACACCTGTCAGAATGGTTAACATTAACAACTCAGGCAACAACAGATGTTGGCGAGGATGTGGAGAAAGAGGATCTCTTTTGCATTGTTGGTGGGAATGCAAGCTGGTGCAGCCACTCTGGAAAACAGTATGGAGGTTGCTCAAAAAACTAAAAATAGAACTATCCTATGACCCAGCAGTTGCACTACTAGGCATCTATCCATGGGATACAAGTGTGCTGTTTTGAAGGGACACATGCACCCCCATGTTTATAGCAGCACTGTCAACAATAGCCAAAGTATGGAAAGAGCCCAAATGTCCACCCATGGATGAATGGATAAAGAAGATGTGGTATATATATACAATGGAGTAGTACTCGGCAATCAAAAAGAATGAAATCTTGCCATTTGCAACTACGTGGATGGAACTGGAGGGTATTATGCTAAGTGAAATTAGTCAGAGAAAGACAAAAGTCTTATGACTTCACTCATATGAGGACTTTAAGAGACAAAACAGATGAACATAAGGGAAGGGAAACAAAAATAATATAAAAACAGGTGGGGGGGCAAAACAGAAGAGACTCATAAATATGGAGAACAAACTGAGGGTTACAGGAAGGGTTGTGGGAGGGGGATGGGCTAAATGGGTAAGGTGCATTGAGGAATCCACTTCTGAAATCATTGTTTCACTATATGCTTACTAATTTGGATGTAAATTTAAAAAAATAATAAAATAAAAAATAAGCAAAATAATCTGTTACTCTCGTAAGAGAAGACTAAAAGTTTGTTTTTTTAAAATGTGTGGGGTCACTGTGTTGTATATTCCTTCTGTGAATCAGTGATTGGTAACAAAGGTGTCTGATCTTTTCCACTCTAGATATCATTGTTGAACAAATATGAATGATCTGTACATCTGTGTTGTCCACTATGGTAACCACTAGCCACATGTGGCTATTTAACTTGAAATTAATTGGAAAAAAAATGTTTTAGTATTTATTTATTTTTGAGAGATAGGGTGTCAGTGGGAGATGGGCAAAGAGAGAAGGAGACACAGAATCCGAAGCAGGCTTGAACTCATGATGCACGAGATCATGACCTGAGCCAAAGTAGGACGCTTAACTGACTGAGCCACCCAGGCACCCCAAACTTGAAATTAATTTAAATGAAATAAAATTAAAACTTCAGTTCCTCAGTAGTACTAGCTACATTTCAACGGCTTAATAGCCACAGGCAGCCAGTGGCTACCGTATTGGATAACACACTAGAGAACATTTCCATCACTGCAGAAAGTTCTGTTGGACAGCACTGCTACAGATGGTTTATCATATGTCTAGCACTTGTGATTTTTATATTCATTCATGAAAAGTTTTGTTTAAAACCATTTTTAAAAATTCCTTCAATAACATTAAAAAATTTTGGGAACTTCTATCAACACACCATTGGTGACTGATCTTATCAAAGAATGGACACATGAAATGAAAATCTTTCTCACAAAGAACAGGATACTCATTGTGTCACAAAGCAATTGATAATATTTGTTTAGGAAGCTTAATGTGCTTTTTCATTTTTATTTCAGATGATCCTGTACATGCAGCTCCAACCACTTCTACACGTGTGTTTTATATCAGCGTGGGGGTTTGCTGTGCAGTAATATTTCTTGTAGCAATAATATTAGCTGTTTTGCACCTTCATAGTATGAAAAGAATTGAACTGGATGACAGGTATTATACCTATTTTGGGAAAGGAAAAAAATTAAAGCGGTTATCTGCATTTTCATGGGAGCCCACACAGCATGCACAGTGGTGCACAGGGAAAGGAGGGAGGGTGATCAGGTCTTGCCAAAAGAACAACTGTTGTCTTTGTGATTATTTATGTTTCTCTGATTTTATTTAAAAGATATTTTGAAGACAAATTATAGTTTATTAGTTTATGGGTAAGAAGTGGTGAGCACACTTTTATTCCCTTCCCCTTTGACATGACTCTATTCCACTCCTAGTACCTTTTTAAAATAGCCCTGTTTCTTCCTCCTAGTTCATCCCTCCATCATTGTCATATCCATCCATCTATCCATCCTTCCATCCTTCCATCCATCCATCCAGTAAATTTATTGAGAACCTGCTGTGCTTTAAACCGTTGGTTCTCAACCTGGTTGCACATTATAGTCATGGGTAAGCTTATAAAACATGGGTCCTACTTTCCAGAAATTCTGATGTAATTGGTCTGGGGTGGTGTTAGGGCATCAGTATTTTTCTTAAAGCTTCCTGGATGATTCTAAAGTGTAGCCTTGGAGATACACAGGGTTAGATATGCTGGGAATATTAAAAAAAATAATGATATACCTTGTAGCTTCAAGTATTTGTTTATCTTTGACAACCTATAATTATAGAAGTTTATAAATCTGGTGATTATGATATGTGTAGTATAGTGTGAGAATAGAAAAGGTACTTGTCCCAGCCTAGGTGGATCAGAGATGACAGGGACGACTTTATAGGTAGGATAGGGTAAGAGGTAAAGATGGAATGATAGGTTTATTTTCCCAGTACACAATTCTTGTTTTTCTCCTCAGTGATTCCCACTTGCTGACTGAAAGACTTCCAACTTCATGACTTGCCTTTCAAAGCCTTTCTTTCGGTGGAGAGGTATTTTCCAAACTTGTTGAACCTTTCTCTTTTTCCCTTACTGTACCCTTACTTATGCTGTAGTCAGATGATTACTTGTTCCACAGTTTTGCCCTATATTTGCCCTTTAGGACTTTAATTCATGCTTTCCTTTTGCCCACAGGGTTCCTAAACCTTGTTCTTTCTTCAGATTTCAATTCCATTGCCATCTCTTACATGAAGTCTTTTCTAAGCTTCCCAACTGCCCATTTCTCCCTCCTCTGTCTCTCTCTCCTGCTTTCTGCTTCTCCCTCTCTGTCTCTCTGTCTTTGGTGGCAGTTATTCTACTTTTTTCTCCAGTAATCATGTTTGTGTACTTGTCTCTGCTGCTAGACTATAAGCTTTTTCCAACTAGGGAGCAATATGTCTTCTTGATTACTGAATCCTCAGGCCTACACAGTGTTATACACACGGTGGGTAAGCATATGTGTGGCATAAACAACCAACACAACTTGGTTGGATTCAGTATCTGCCCCTAAGTACTCTTTGTCCCCTCTGTTTTACTTGCTTTATCTGAGTAGAGAAGGATGAGGAAGAAGGTAAGAATAGGAAGGGAAATACTTGGGAGATGTGTTTCAGAATAGGTTTTGTGTATATGGTGGTGTTAAAGTTAGCATTGGGGTTTATAGAGGAAGAAATGACATTTGGAAGCCTCTTGAGTGGAAGTAAGGTAACAGGGACATTTAGATAGGACTTTGAGAGGACATACACACAGTTAAAGGAGTCACTGAGGAACCTGGCATTTAGAAGTCTTGATACACACATTTTCCTTGAATGCTTACGTGCGTGCTAGGGCTGTGAACACACATAAGCCAGAATTGTGCAAAAACTTACAGATTCAATGGAGCATATACCTCAGCTTGCTAAAATATATATTAAATCAGTTACACTCATGTGTTAGGTGTTCTGGTTCTTTCCATTTTTGGGCAAAGGTTTCCAGACATTGTCTGAATAAAAGCAACTTACATTATCACTTAGTTTCAGAGCGTAACCTAGTGGTTAAGAGCCAAACAAAGCATCTCTGAATTCTCGCTGTTCTACTTACTAGCTTGATGGCTAGTAATGTACTCTTTGTAGGCGTTTCAAGAATTCTGAAGTGGTACAAGAGTGCCACCTACTGTTCAGTTACTGGAGAGAAACAAATGACCAGTAAATAATTTGGAGTTTGGCCACTTATTTAACTATGTTGGTTGCAGGTAATAGTTAGGTAATAGTTTCACATATATTATACAACTGGGGCCTCAAAAAACTCCTGGGAGATAGGTTTTCTTAATCCTATTTTATGGGTAAGTAAATTGAAGTCCTTTATTTTCCACTCTTTGGGGATGGTAACATTTCTCTTCCCTCCCCTGGACTTTCAACAACACTGATTTTTAGTCTGATCTTTGAGTAGTACCCAGAACTCCAAAAACAGGTGTCCTGTGGTTCCTTATCATTCTAATATTACTAATAATATTAGTAATAATAATAATTTCTAATAATTTGTAAGTGTATGTTTGAGGATAAGGCACTCTCCTAAAAGCTTTCTTTCTTTATTTTTCATATAATCCTTTTAGCAACCTTGTCAGGAGGTAGAATCAAACTCATTCTAAACATGAGGAATTCGAGGCTACAGAACCATTTGTTTGCCTGAGATCATACAGCTCGTAAATGGTGCTGGCAGTTTTGATTTTAAGGTTTATGTTCACTGTACTGCCCCCATACCCAAGGTTTATGGTCTTCATCTCTTCACTGTACTGCCCCATACCCACTACATGTGTAGACTCACAGAGATCAGTTCTTGAGTAGCAACTTTTTAAAAACATTTTTTTAATGTTTTTATTTATTTTTGAGACAGAGAGCATAAGCAGGGGAGGGGCAGAGAGAGAGGGAGACACAGAATCCGAAGCAGGCTCCAGGCTCTGAGCTGTCAGCACAGAGCCTGACGCGGGGCCAGAACTCACAAACCGTGAGATCATGACCTGAGCTGAAGTCGAACGCTTAACCGACTGAGCCGCCCAGGCACCCTGATTGAGTAGCAACTTTTTGTCATTATTTTTTTCAATCACCAGGTTTTGAAAATACAGAGCTATTGTGTGGGGCCTGGTCAGTTCAAAGATACTTCATATTTAGGAAAGTTGGGAGCCTTTGGACCCTGCTGATCCTACAGCTAAGGAAGGCATGAAAAGCCTATCCTGACAGTTTGGTATGACTTCCTGCCATCTGAGTTCAGTTTTTATGTTAAATTTCTATCCCTCACCCGTCTACTACAGAATTCAAGGGCTGAGGTATTGAAACTGAAATGTGCCCAAGGGTAACCTGGGGTAAGGTTTTTACCCACAGAAAAGACAAAAGCACATACTTAACGAGGTATTAATTTGTAAAATCTTGAGTATAGGGTTAACAGTTACTTGAGCCTGTCCTTTTCTGGATCTCTTATATTGTTTAAAGGATATGGTATAATGGAATGCTTCAAATACTAGAAAATTGTAATAAGTTCCAGAAATTCTAAAAAGGTGGGATTGATTTGAACCAGAGATGATACCCCTTAAAAAGCCTTGGGCATATTGGCATATTTGATTTGCTTTTATATCCTTTATTAGGCCATTTGATTTTGGACCACTAGTAAAAGAGGCCTGTCATTCTACTCCTCTTTTTCTTTTTTTTTTTTTTTAAAGCAATTTAATTGGATGACATGGGCTCTTTTCCTAAGAGATGACCCATAGATCCCTAACATATCATATCTCTGTGTTAGGTTAAGGACTGCTGTCTATGGTGTCTAAGGACTAATACCTGCATTTCTGAATGATTGATAAGATGAACCTGCTTAACGATTGTGAGGATAGAAAGGAAAGAAGAAGTGGCTCTATATTATGAGATTAAAATTTCAATATGGCATGTTTGTGATGGAGATCCATGCATTATTGTGATTGCCATCAGGATTTTAGGCTGGTTATATGGGTTGGATGCGTTTTTGCATACATAGAAAAAGGAGGGTTTTCACTGAAGCTGACTTACCAAATATTTCTCTTTTAAAACTTGTTTGCAGCATCAGTGCCAGCAGTAGTTCCCAAGGGCTGTCTCAGCCATCTACCCAGACGACTCAATATCTGAGAGCTGACACACCCAACAATGCAACTCCTATCACCAGTAAGAGTTAATTTAATTCTAAAGATGATTTACTATTGCTGTCTGTGGTCTGTCTGCCAGTGGTTCCTGTGTGCTTGGTTATTTGTGGGGCATGTGTACCATCCCATGTACATAGTATCTAACATGCGCAGAATTAGGCTTGATCTTCAACTTCTGCTTTCTAGAGCATTGAGTGAAACATTCTAAAATTGGAATACTAAAAATATAATTTAAGTTCAGTTGCTAGAATTAATTTTGGGGAGATTTCCATAGGTTAATTACATTAAAAGGGATACTGAATCACTTCTGTAGAAATTCAGAAGAAATATTTTCAGGTAGTTAGATAGAATAAGCCATTGAGCTGTATGAAGATGAGTCTTAGATTTTAATGAATTGTGTGATAATCTGAAGGGCAGTGGTAGGGATTTTACATTGTTTTTTAATCATGATAGAATAACTTCCTATCCTGTAGGATAGCTGCCATTAGAATTGAGAACATGAAATCTGATTTCCCCCCTTTTTTTAAACAGGATTTTGATAAAAGTTTTTACACTGTAACATGTTGATGTTGGGGGAAAATAATCATTCTTAGAATATAATTTAGACGCAATGAGGAATGAGTCTCCACACAAATAGAAAACAACATAATCCTCAGGATAAACAGTGGACCATAAATCAGGGCTCAACTCAGTAGTGCTATTGATTAATTAGGTCTTACAGGCAGTTAGCTGGTATCTTCCTTGGACTGGCATTTACTATCTGTTCTTCATCCAGTGCCCTGTTGTGGTCTTCCAGTACTGTTTCCCATTAAAAAGAACCAGGATTCTTTGGGGAAATGGAGAATTTCAGGACTAGGTCAGGAATGGGCAAGATAAACCTGGGGCAGGTTGAAATGGGACATTTGAGCATCAAAAAGAATGACTGCAGTGGATGGAAACAATGTGTAAAAATCCTTGAGTTTGTGATGATAGTTATTGAAGAAGTTAATCATTATGAGAAGTAACTAAGGCACCAAAAATCCCTCTTTCTGATGACTGGCTATATGAACTGTATTTCAGAGTAAGCAGATAGTGCTGGTTGATGAGGGAAAATGCTTCTTTTTTTTTTTTTTTTTTTTTTAACGTTTATTTATTTTTGAGACAGAGACAGACCATGAACAGGGGAGGGTCAGAGAGAGAGGGAGACACAGAATCTGAAACAGGCTCCAGGCTCTGAGCTGTCAGCACAGAGCCCGACGCGGGGCACGAACCCACGGACCGCGAGATCATGACCTGAGCCGAAGTCGGCCGCTTAACCGACTGAGCCACCCAGGCGCCCCGAAAATGCTTCTTTACAGAAGAATCCTAGCTAATAAATGTGGAAGGAATGATAGAATTAGAAAATCATAATTATAACCTCTGTTAAAATAATTGATTCAGAAAAAGACCATCAGTGTTAAAACCCTGTCAACAAAGGGAAATGGGATCATTTGAGGGAGCAGACTGTCATGGTGTGACTCCTCTAATGAAACTTTGCATCACGGAAAGTAGGACAACTAGATATTTTGTACTCCCACATGTGATATACCACCCATGGAGTATTTTTTGTCTCCCTTCCCCACTCCTAAGAGGTAACCTGCACCTAATTATGGCTGTGGAACTGATTGGCAGTTTACAAGAAATACAGGGATCAAAGAACAAGTTAAATGATACTTGAAGAAGCAGATGCTGAACATTCTTCAGGATAACAGAACTGGTTTCTTTAATAAGAGTGGCAAGAAAAAGAAAAGGGGGAAAGAGTGAATGCTCAAGATTAAATGAAATTTTAAAGAAATCATCAGTAGTTACCATCACCGCCAATGAAAGAAAGAATTATATGCTCTTCAGAAAACACAATGATAGATATGAAAGTAGTCCAGACTATTCAGAAGAAACACATCATTGATTTTAATGTTTAAATGTCAAGATTTGCTCAGTAGAGTCAATTCTTGATTGTGGCTATAACCTTAAAGAGATAGAGATTCAATTATTATATGCTAAAAGCAAAATGCTTTTTAAAAGTCACTTGAGGGGCACCTGGGTGGCTCAGTTGGTTAAGTGTCCGACTTCAGCTCAGGTCATGATCTCACAGTCTGTGAGTTCGAGCCCCACATCAGGCTCTGTGCTGACAGTTCAGAGCCTGGAGCCTGCTTCAGATTCTGTGTCTCCCTCTCTCTCTGACCCTTCCCTGCTTATGCTCTGTCTCTCTCTGTCTCAAAAATAAATAAAAACATTAAAAAAAAAGTCACTTGAAATTACTTATTAAAAATATTTTTAGTTACTATTGATAAGAAATGTACTTATTTTTGTGGACATTATCTTGAGATAGATGATTCATTTATTATGTAGGGCAAAAACAAACATTTTTTTAAAAATCCAGTGGAAATCCACTTGTATATAAATAAAAGAAAGACAAAGAGAGGAGTAAAAAAAATATTTGGAGACACAATGGCCAAGAATTTTCTAAAATAACAAAACAACAGACCATAGATCTAAGAAACTCTGAGAACTCCAGGTACGATTAAACATATACAAATACAGATACTCACATATCTATGTGTATCCTGTTCAAACTGCTGATCAGTAGAATCAGGTGTATCAGTAGAATCAGTAGAATCAGCCTAATCCTTTGGTTACAGAACTCTCCAAGCCTTTCGTCTAGATCTTGTAGCAACAATTGATGACCATTGTCTAGGTCTTTTATCTCTCCAGGGAGTTTTTTACCATGTGTTTACCAAAGCGCATAAATCTTAGAGAAGCCATTCCGGTTTCTACTTGCTAACACTGAATCTTCCTTCTATTCTAACATTTTTTTCTTGGAATGAAAATTTTAAGTTATAGCTAGAAATTTTATTTTTGCTGTCAGTAAGAATGAGTGGGAAAATAGCGCAGCTGAAAAACAGATGTATCTCACAATGATACAACTAGGCTGTATAAGCATGAGATTGATTAAATCAACCAGATGTTTTGTTCGAAAAGATAGTCTTTTCATTTGAAAAGTTGTTTTGTTAGGAGATTATATTAGAAAATCTTTTGGGGAAAAGAACAGTCCATAAACGGGAATAAGTTAAATTCTGTGAGTCAAGGGTGCCTGGGTGGATCAGTCAGTTGAGCATCCAACTCTTATTTTGGCTCAGGTCATGATCCTAGGTTTGTGAGATCGAGCCCCATGTCAAGCTCCACATTCGTGCCGAGCATAGATTCTGCTTAAGATCTTCTCTCTCTCCTTCTGCCCCTCTCTACCACTTGTGCTCGCTCTCCCTCTCTCTCTCTCTCTCTCTCAAATGAAATAAATAAAAATAAATAAAAAAAAAAGGGGTGCCTAGGGTGCCTCTGTTAAATGTCCAACTCTTAATCTTGGTTCAGGTCATGATCTCAGGGTTTGTGAGATCGAGCCCCACAATGGGCTGTGCACTGACAGCACAAGCCCGCTTGGGATTCTCTCTCCTTTCTGTGCCTCTCCCCATCCCCTGCACACTATAAACAAACAAATAAATATTCTGTGAGTCAAAGCTTATTTCATTTGGGTGGAAGGCAGTTGAAGTGGTGGTAATGGTAATACTCATTTTAGTGTTTCTTGTCTTAATTATGCATTTTAAGGATTTGGGATAGGTAGAAAGTGTTTCTTTAAAATTCTGTGTGGCCTTGCAGCACCTGGGTGGCTCAGTTGGTTGAGTGTCTCACTGTGATTTCACAGTTCATGGGTTCAAGCCCCACGTCGGGCCCTGTGCTGACAACTCAGAGCCTGGAGCCTGCTTCAGATTCTGTGTCTCCTTGTCTCTCTACCTCTCCCCCTTTTGTGTGCGTGCACGCACACTTTCTTTCTCAAAAATAAACAAACATTGAAGAATAATTTTGTGTGACCTTCATAAGTAATTCTCCCTGTTCATGTGTGTGCCTTTCTCTTTTTTTTTTTTTTAACGTTTATTTATTTTTTGAGACAGAGCATGAATGGGGGAGGGTCAGAGAGAGAGAGGAAGACACAGGATCTCAAACAGGCTCCAGGCTCTGAGCTGTCAGCACAGAGCCTGATGCGGGGCTCGAACTCACGGACCGTGAGATCGTGACCTGAGCCGAAGTTGGGCACTTAACTGGCTGAGCCACCCAGGCGACCCCCATTTTGTGATTCGTACATTTATTCATTCCTGTGACTTGAGTCCTGAGTTTGAACTGTATTAGTTGACCCTGATGGCACAATAAGGGTATTTATATTTCTTGGTCTGGCTTTGTTGGCTCCTCAGGTTATCCTACCTTGCGAATAGAGAAGAACGACCTGAGAAGTGTCACTCTTTTGGAGGCCAAAGCTAAGGTGAAGGATATAGCAATATCCAGGGAGAGGATAACTTTAAAAGATGTACTCCAAGAAGGTATTTATTTTCTTAAAATCGTTTCTCAAGCAAGATTTAATGTTAACACTATAAAATTTTTTTTATTTCAGATTGTAAGAATTTCATGTCTTTGTGTTTAAGGATAGAAGTATACAATTTATTTCCTTTCTAAAACTGATTTTTATTTTCTCTTTCTTTAGATCTTTAATTTGCCGTAATACAGCTTTGGTGTAAATCTTGATTTTTCAGTACATTAAAGCATTAATGTACTTACCACTGTACTTATGTATTAAATGTATTATGAATTAAGACATAATGTACTTATGTATTAAATATGTATAGAAATATACATATTTGTATATATTAGCATTTAAATACTACCTTTAAATATATTTTCTGTTCTTGTTTAAAGATGATCACTACCTAGCAAGCCTGTTTCAAATATTCTAAGTAATTTTCTCTGTGACAGATAGTATGGGGATGGAGCAGATGGAACAAGCATGGGCTTTGGAGTCACACCCAACTTCCATCCCCGTCCCATGATTTGTCACCTGTGTGACCTTGGAGAACTCATTTAATATCTTCCACGTCGTTTCCTTTTCTGTAAATTTGCACTGCATTGTCTGCACTTGGACTAGTAGTGAAGATTAGATGAAATGATGTACATTAAATGAACTTACGCATAATAGATGTTTGGTAGATTTTTGTACCCTTCCCTTTCCCACCTGTTGGTCCTTGTTTTCTTTCTTGAATTTTAGGGTATTGATTGAGGAGATGCTGAATGAGGACCAAAATTAATAATAAAGTACTTCATTGAGTTGAGTCCCTCAAGTTATTAAAGAGAGAATTACCTTTTCCCCCTTCCACAATCCAGTTTGTAGTGTTTTGAATGCATATGAGTCATTCTGAATTCATCTCTTGGTTGAGATGCTTATAGGTCAATCACAGCTGAGAGGTTTGAACTGTCCCCAGTGACAAGTAGTAATTAAAAGAAGCAAAATTTTTGGTCTGTTTTTGAATGTATGAGGGGAGTCCATTGTTCTCTTTTGTTATTGTTCTGAAGCTAAGCTTAGAAACTCATAAATGCCTCTAATGGATACCCCATTACTGAGTTCCACTGTTCCTGGCTATATCGTTAGTTTATTTAGGATGATTCAGAAAGGATTCTCATATATTTAGTTTAAATATGGTATTTCTAAAAGCAAGTTAAAGGGTGCCTGGGTGACTCGGTTAAGTGTCTGACTTTTGGTTTCTGCTCAGGTCATAATCTCATGGTTTGTGAGATAGAGCCCTGTGCTCTCAGTGCGGAGCCTGCTTGGGATTTTCTCTCTCCCTGTCTCTCTGTCCCTCCCTGCTTGTGTGTGTGTGTGTGTGTGTGTGTGTGTGTGTGTGTGTGTGTGTGTATTTATCAAAAAATAAATAAACTTAAAAAAAACAAAAGCAAGTTAAAATATTTCATAGTTACAAAGAATTTCTAATAGTCATTAAAAAACCAAAGATTTAGGTGAGAATAATGCTGCTGATCACATATGTCCTTGTTATGTTTAAGTTATATTGTGCCAGGAAGTTTTGTACTTATAGTTTTATGAAGGTTATCTTATGATGATCTCATTAATTATTATTTTTCCTTCTAGGTACTTTTGGGCGTATTTTCCATGGGATTTTAGTAGATGAAAAAGATCCAAATAAAGAAAAACAAGCATTTGTAAAAACAGTTAAAGGTAGGGTTTTTTTCCATACTGTTACCAGAATGTTTCCCTAAGGTAGATCATGCCAGTGAGATTCTGTCTCAGATTCTGAGTCTGCACCAGACCTTTAAGTCAGTTCATGTGAGTTTAGTTCATATGAGGCTAACTTTTGAGGATATTTGGCTTGTTTTCATAAGGTATAGAAAAAAAGGTCTAATAATTTAAGATGTTAAACACTTACTAGGTATTACTTGAGCTTGTAGTTAAATTACATCTATTTGACTTCATTGTTCCTATATGTACTATTGTGTTTTTCTTAGGTAAAAGTTGTTTCTTTCCTCTTAAAAACAGTTACTTATTTTTCCTCCTCCCCACTCCCAATACTGCTGTCTACAAAGAATAAAAAACACCCTGTCCCCCCTCCTCCACCCCAGACTCATAGTACCTTACATGAATAGGCTTGTTTATCTTCCTCCCACTTCCCTGCCTTTTTTTTTTTTTTTTTTTTTTTTTTTTTTGCTATTATATGTAATGCTGCAGAAAATATCCATGTGTGTATGTATCCTTCTTGGCTTAGTTTTTTTATAGGTATAGCCATAGTTGACATTGTTGCCCCAAGAGGTATTTGCATTTAAAATTTAGATAGATGTTGTCAGATTGTTTTCTAAAGGGTATATCACACTAGTTAATGTTATCATGAACAGAATATCTATTTTCACATATTCTTTTGGAGCAATATGATGCCTAATTTTTCACTTTATAATTGATATTTGTAAAAGCTTAAATTTTAGTTAAATTTGGTCATTTTAAGAAAAAGAAAAATGTAATTTATAGGGTGTTTAATGTCTGACAGTGTCTGATATGGACTGAGATGACAAGATGTTAATTTTGAAAAAACAAATAATAGCATTTTGATGCAGAAATTGAGGAAAAAATTAAATTCCGTTTTATATGTAAGAGGTGACATTTTATGAAGTTTTCAAAGTTAATTTATAAAAACTTATGTTTCTAAATCTACTTAAATGAATTGATGGAAAAGTATGAAGGATTTATGTTGTTTCTAAAAAGTTGTACTAACCTTAAAAATAAGGGTAATTTGATTTCTTTTAATTTAGCAAAATTGCTTGCTTAACACACACTTGCCATTCACGCATTGTTTTCTAAACGGTTTAACTTATTATACTGTTCAGTATATATTTTATCTACCTACCTCTCCTAGCCCCAAAGCATTTATAAAGGTTAATATGTAAGTTTGGTCCGTTAGGTTTTCTGACTAGGTTTGAAAGATATTTTACATATTAGCATTTATAAATATAGAATTTGAACCCTTAGTTTAATACTGTTGACTTTTGTTACATTTTCCCCCATTTTTAAGGAAACATTCCTCTGTGATTTTAATATTTCTTCTGGAGTTTATAAATCTGTGGTTAGTTTACAACTAGGCTGTCACTAATTTGTTCTGAATGAATCTTGAATTAGCAAAAGAACTTTCTATGTATAATTGGGTTGACTTAGGGTTGGAAAGGAGAAAAAAAGGAAATAATAGTGATAAGAAAACACAATGCAGATTCTGGGACTGTTTCACAAGATAAGATTTCTCCTTCCGGATACACTTGAAGTTGTAGTCAATTGGTTGTTTCTACGCCTTAACCACTGTGATTGTAATGTTCCTTCTGAGCTAGATGGAAACAAGAGAAAGCACAGTGAGTCCTTAGCCAAGATATAGTTACGGTTTGCATGAGAAACAAAGAGGAAGTGCATTGACCACAGTCGTTGGTGCAGAATTGTTAGATAGCTCCATATGACCTGGAGTATGGTCTGGTATCTTGAGATTTATTTTTTTGGAATTTTTTTTTAATTGAAGCTATGAAAATCTGGCAAATTTCTTTCACAAATCTGTATGCTTTATTACTTGCCACACAATTAGAAATGTAGCTTAAAATGTAAAAAATAATTTTTTAAAAGATTATTGACCTTTACCTTTAGACATAAGCAAGAAATTAGAATTTGGCTTCATAAAAAATTTGTAAATTTGCACAGAGACTTAATAGACATTCCAGTCTATTATTTATGTTGTTTCTAAAAAGTTGTACTAACCTTAAAAATAACAATAATGTTATTATATATGTATATTATATATAAAACACAAGTTGTGTGTGTGTGTGTGTATAATGTATAAGAAAGAAATTTCCAGAGATTGAAATTAAGAATCTGAATCTCATACAGTGAATATTGTGAAATTGAATTCCATGAAGTAAATTAATTAATTTGAGGTTATTGGTGTTGGGTTCTTATTTTGTTTTATAGTTGCTACTACTTTGCAATTTGGAAATAAGTTTTTTTTAATCATTTGTTCTTCTTGTAACTTGGAATGTAAATATTTTATAGTATTCTTTTCAAATGTGCACATCTTAAAATCTTTCAGTATTTAAAATTAAAAGACTTGGACTAGACTGGGAAGGGAATCCAGGAAAATGGTTTTTTCTTACTAAATGGATAAAATTATTTTTTCTCCAACTCCAACTGTTCTTAGATCATCATCTAGTTCAAGTGTCCCTTGCTTAATAGAGTATGCTTATTAAAGTTAATAATTTGAAGAAAATTAGGCATAAAATAACATGTCCTGAAATTGACTTTTATTTGGATCTTCATGCCAGTTGACAGGAAGGTCACCACTTATTAACTGGGTGCAGATTTCCAAATATTACTAGATTTCAATCTGAAAAAGACCCCAACAGTCCCCAAATCGTCCTGATCGTAATTTGATTAAAATTTATTTAGATTACAGAAAAAGAAATAAAGGCACATTCTGCCATTCCTAGATGATCCTAAATTTTGAGCAGTTTTTAGACAACTAGAGTTTATTCTGGCAGACATCAGTGTGATGCACGTTTTCCAAAGAAGTACCAAGTGTTTCAAGCCCTTGGCTTTTCGTCCGCCCATTTTACATTCCTACAAAGGTTTAAACTAAGTGAAGCTGTCTGGAAAAGTGGACACTACTAGCAAGTTGTGGAAGAGGGAGTGATTCCACTAGTTAGTCTTGGAAGAAAATGAAGTTTGTGATTGCTTAGCTTTGACAGTTGCACTTTTAAGGAGTAAATGTGACACATACTCATAGTACTTGACTTCAGTGATCTGGATTTTACTCTTGGTTTGGCATTTTACTATGTAGGGCTGGGATGTGAATCTTGGCTTTGCCAGTCTTTGTATCTTTTTCTCCCTCTTGTTGCGTTGATCAGAAGCTTTGCAAGTTACTACTATTTTTACTGTTGACATACAAATTAGTTATTGGTTTCTTTGAAAGTGTTGTTGTTGTTATTATTTTTAGGGAGTGCTAGCAGGGGAGGGGGCAGATGCAGAAAGAGAGAGGGAATCCTAAGCAGGCTCCATGGTCAGCACGGAGCCTGACGCAGGGCTTGATCCTACGACCCTGGGATCACGACCTGAGCTGAAATCAAGAGTTGGACACTCAACCGATTAAGCCACCCAGGTGCCCTTGAAAGTGTTTTTAAAGATACACTATACTCAGGGTGCCTGGGTGGCTCAGTCAGTTGAGTGTCCGTCCGACTTTGGCTCAGGTCATGATCTCATGGCTCTTAAGTTCAAGTCCCGTGTTGGGCTCTGACAGCTCAGAGCCTGGAGCCTGCTTCGGATTCTGTGTCTCCTTCTCTGTCTCTGCCCCTCTTCCACTCGCTCTGTCTCTTTCTCAAAAATAAAAACATTAAAAATAAATAAGTAAATAAAAGGTACACTATACTCATAATTTTGTTTTTGATATCTATAGGCCAGTTTTTTTTTTAATTTTATTTTTTATTTTTTAAAATTTACATCCAAATTAGTTAGCATATAGTGCAACAATGATTTCAGGAATAGATTCCTTAGTGCCCCTTACCCAGTTAACCCATTCCCCTCTCCCACAACCCCTCCTGTAACCCTCAGTTTGTTCTCCATATTTATGAGTCTCTTCTGCTTTGTCCCCGTCCCTGTTTTTATATTATTTTTATTTCCCTTCCCTTATGTTCATCTGTTTTGTCTCTTAAAGTCCTCATATGGGTGAAGTCATATGATTTTTGTCCTTCTCTGACTAATTTCACTTAACATAATACCCTCCAGTTCCATCCATGTAGTTGCAAATGGCAAGATTTCATTCTTTTTGATTGCTGAGTAATATTCCATTGTATATATATACAACACATCTTTATCCATTCATCCATGGGTGGACATTTGGGCTCTTTCCATACTTTGGCTATTGTCGCTAGTGCTGCTATAAACATGGGGGTACATGTGTCCCTTTGAAGCGGCATACCTGTATCCCTTGGATAAATACCTAGTAGTGCAATTGCTGGGTTGTAGGGTAGTTCTGTTTTTAGTTTTTTGAGGAACCTCCATACTGTTTTCCAGAGCGGCTGCACCAGCTTGCATTCCCATCTTCAGGCTGGTTTTTAAAAAACTGAAACTCATTTCCAATTTTATAATGAAAATATGCCATTCACTTAATGGAAATGTTCTTTTTAAATAGTGGAGAATATCCTCATTATTAAAGTAGTGGCCCCCGTAAGATGAAGAATGCTTATAGATTTGTGCAGATATTTGCTGACTTAAAATTCCTTTGGAGGCGCAAACTAAAGATACTAGTAAATTGCATTATTGTGTTTTGTGTTTCAAAAACATTGAACTAAAAGCCAATTATAGTTCTGTTACTTTGGACCAAAAACAGTAAGTTCAGATGCTAAAAATAAATGGAATAATCATACTAGTTTTGGGTATTATATGATAATTACATTTTTTTCTATTAATTTAATATCAGTTCTTTTTGTTTGCTAGCTTTTAACTCAGATAGGTAAGAAGAAAATAAAAGGGCCACAATCTCCCTTCAGAACCCCTGTGGTCATTTTTTTTTATAGTTTTATGTTTCTAAGGTTTGAACATGTAAATTGAAGAGAAAGGTGCAAAATTTAAATTCTCCCATCTCTAAACCTAACCATCATTAACAATTTATTATGATTCTCTTCATGAGTAAGAAAAAAAATGTGTCCAGATGTATCTAATTTTTCAAATAATTTGTTTTTAAAACATAACTGGTCACTCAAACAATTTGTCACCTTGGTTTTAAAATTTAATATTTCTTGGAGATCTTCTGTCATACATAGAGACTTAAATCTTATTTTTTAAAAGTAATTGCATAGTATCCCATTGTGCTAATTTAACTGATTCTCTTTTGATGGGCACTTTGGGTTGTTTTGAATTTTTTGCTATTACAAGTGAATAATATTCTTGTTACATTATATGTAGATGAACTTTTGTGACTATATCTGTAGATTATGCTCTTAATAGTGGGCTGATGATGTAGAGTATATGTATTTTTACACTTTGTTGGGTATTGCTTCCCTCACTTTCCCAAGATGCTATTGATGAACCTGTTTCATCACACTCCTGCCCAAACTGGCAGGTAGCTGATTGTTTTTGTCCCACTCTGACCAAGAAAATGATACTTCTTAATTTAGTTTGTTTGTCTTTACAGAAAGGTGAGGCTAAAAGTCATTTTGTAATTTTTTTTGTCATTTGTGTTGCTTTTTTTCAGTAAAGTTTATGCTTTTATCTTTTGACTCTTTAAATTTTTTTCTTATTGGTTTGTAGGAGTTCTTTAAAGAAGGGAAAAAATGAAATTAGCCCTTTATGTATATTTTTCCAGCCTGCTACTACTTTCTTTACTTTTTTTATGGAACCTTACTTAATTTCTAATTTTTACATACTCAAATTTATTCTTCCTGGCTTCTGTTAATGTTCATCTATTAAATTAAACACTGCCTGTTGCAATAGAATTTTGTAATATTTTGTAAAGATAATAGAAATAGGCTAGACCTATGTAGATTTACCTGTATCTTATAATGAAAATTCATCCTATAGTTTGAGATAAATTTTTGCTAATAGCAGAATAGGTCTTTTCACATATATAGTGTTAACATCCATGACAATGTCCTTTTCTTTATATAGATCAAGCTTCTGAAATTCAGGTGACAATGATGCTCACTGAAAGTTGTAAGCTACGAGGTCTTCATCACAGGTGAGAGGAAAACTACCCAGCATTTAAATGTTAAGCATGGTAACATTGTATACTACATTTTTATTTAAGAAAGTTGTGACATGTTCTGAATTGAAAGCTTTTTGGAATGCCCTTATTTTTTAAATAGAATATCAGTGAAAAAAATTAAAAAATGCAATAGATTCTAAGGAAGAAAAGAAAACATAGCTGGATAAAACATAGCTAAACTTTTTTTTTTTTTAATTTTTTTTTTCAACGTTTTTTTATTTATTTTTGGGACGGAGAGAGACAGAGCATGAACAGGGGAGGGGCAGAGAGAGAGGGAGACACAGAATCGGAAACAGGCTCCAGGCTCCGAGCCATCAGCCCAGAGCCTGATGCAGGGCTCGAACTCACGGACCGCGAGATCGTGACCTGGCTGAAGTCGGACGCTTAACTGACTGCGCCACCCAGGCGCCCCACGTAGCTAAACTTTTGAGAAAGGGAGTTTTTACATATTGTGTGCATATTATTCTTTAAAAATTAGGATAGTGATATATATCTGCTATACTCTCTGTCAAAAATAAATAAACATTAAAAAAAATTAAAAAAAAAGGCGCCAGGGTGGCTCAGTCGGTTAAGCATATGACTTTGGCTCAGGTCATGATCTCATGGTCTGTGAGTTCAAGCCCTGTTTCTAGCTCTGTGATGACAGTTCGAAGCCTGGAGCCTCCTTCAGATTCTGTGTCTCCCTCTCTCTCTTCCCCTCCTCCATTCATGCTCTGTCTCTTTCTCTGTCAAAAATAAATAAACATTAAAAATTTTTTTTTTTTTTTAAATATCTGCTATGGCGGGTGCCTAGGTGGCTCAGTCGGTCAAGCATCCAACTATTGGTTTTGTCTCATGGGTTCTCACAGTTTGTGAGTTCAAGCCCCTACATTGGGCTTCAAGCTGACAGTACGGAGCCTGCTTGGGATTCTCTCCCTCTCTTGCTCATTCTCTGTCTCTCAAAATAAATAAATAAAAACTTGAAAAAAAATATTTAAAAAATACCTGCTATGAAATTCTTTTTTTTTTTTTTTTTTCAACGTTTTTATTTATTTTTGGGACAGAGAGAGACAGAGCATGAACGGGGGAGGGGCAGAGAGAGAGGGAGACACAGAATCGGAAACAGGCTCCAGGCTCCGAGCCATCAGCCCAGAGCCTGACGCGGGGCTCGAACTCACGGACTGTGAGATCGTGACCTGGCTGAAGTCGGACGCTTAACCGACTGCGCCACCCAGGCGCCCCTGCTATGAAATTCTTTAACATAGAATACCAGAGATAAGAATAATAAACACCAGTAATCCCATCTCCTAAATTTAGTGAAAGTTAACATTTTACCACCTTTGTTTGGTGTATATAAATGTCTATTATCTACCTAGATGATACATAGATATTTAGGAGTGTAGAAATATTTAAAAAAAAATTTTTTTTAACTTTTTTAACGTTTATTTATTTTTGGGACAGAGAGAGACAGAGCATGAACGGGGGAGGGGCAGAGAGAGAGGGAGACACAGAATCGGAAACAGGCTCCAGGCTCTGAGCCATCAGCCCAGAGCCTGACGCGGGGCTCGAACTCACGGACCACGAGATCGCGACCTGGCTGAAGTCGGACGCTTAACCAACTGCGCCACCCAGGCGCCCCAGGAGTGTAGAAATATTTTAAAGTAAACTAGACATCTCAGCACTTAAATTCATTTCCAGCCTGTAATTCCCCTCCCCCCATGAAGATTTTTTTTAAAAATATTTACTTATTGAGAGAGAGAGAACAAGTGGGGGAGGGGCAGAGAGAGAGGGAGGGAGAATCCAAGCAGGCTCCGCGCTGTCAGCACAGAACCCAGTGTGGGGCTGAACCTCACGAACCGTGAGATGACCCAAGCTGAAAATCAAGAGTCAAATGCTTAATGACTGAACCACCCAGGTGCTCCGAAGATGTTTTAATATAATCATAATACCATTATTATCTTCAACAAGGTTAACAGGCTTCTTAATATAACAGAGCAATGTATCTAACTTTTTATGTAAGTAGCTATGAATTCATATCTACATTTAAAAAAGATTTGGAGCAGTTCAGTGAATGGTTGACCACGATCTTGTCATTAGGTCATAGTATGGTTTTTAAGAAATACTTGTAGTTCTGTATGAAGAACTTAAAAAAAAAAAAACTCATATCAGTCCTCTTACAGAGCTATAACAAAAGCTCTATCTTCTGAAACAAAAAGGACTTAAATATTGTATCTCAACATGCTGCAGTATCAGTATTGGGGCAAGGTTTTTAAAAAGAAAAATAACTACATAGAGTCAGCTTAATTTGTATGCCTATTCCAGATTTGGTTGCATATGTTTAAAAAAATGGGTCAGTGACCATCCCTGTTGGAAGATATGTATGGACTTCTGGGGAAACACACACACACACATGCACACACACAAGTGATGCATGCAAAAGGCATCATGCATTTTAATTTCTTTGTACTTTGAGCAGTTACTTGAGTTCTGCCAAAAAATAAGATGACTATGCAGAGTTTTATTTTTGAGTTTCATTTATACTTTGGTTCCTATTTGAAAGAATTTGAGAACCTAAAAAGAAGGCAGCAGTAGTGAGAGCAGTAAAATGGTAATGAAAGTTGAGTTTTATGGCTTTGTGATGGTGGGGGAGAAAACAAATAAGCCAACAATAAGGATACAAATATTTTTGCTGTGATTGAACATAAAACATCTTTTAGTTTCTGGGGAAACATTAAAAGTTGATAAATCTCAGTATTAGAAGGGAAAGAAACAAATGTTCTTTGGGGGAGGAAAAAAGTTTTCCTAGTTTCAAATTCTCAAGTAGATGTCACATTAGGCTTATCATACTTGGGGCATTGATTAATATAATGAACAGATATACTTTTTAGTTTCATTGAGCATAAAAAAGCCCAGGGTGTTTGAAAAAATTGGACATACAGTAATGGTCGGACTGAAGATGTCCCATTGAAGGGTTAAAGTCAAGTGATTGAAGAATGTTACCTTCCCTTGGTCTGATTCAGTCCAAGTATAGAACGTATTTACAGAGGAATGCATGGATAACGTTCCTGAGATTATATTTTATAAAAAATACACTTTGTTTCCTTTGAGTAACAAAACAATTACTGGATAATGGTCATTTAGAAATGTCCTTCTTGACCTGATTGGAAGTGCTTGATGTTCTATTCTGCTGACTCTGAGAGGAAGAGCCAAAAGTGTTTAATACTAGTATGTAATGTCAACCTAGTATTTAGGTACCTACCTAGTATTCTTACCCTGATAAAAGGTCTGTACACTTCACAGAAGTGGGAAACAGGGATAAATGTAGACAAAGCCAAGATTTTCCCAAGAAGCAGTTTTATATCCACTGTAGCCTAGGTGCTTTGGCTGAATAACGTTCAGAGCAAGTATATGCAGCATTTCTCATGTGGCTTTAGCCTGTACGGTTTTCCAGCATCCTATCAGGATGAATTAGCAGCCCAGGACACCTTAGGTGATGGAATGCCACATGCTGAATAGGGCTCATACTGGACATTCAGCGATTGGGGAAAGTCTTCTAAAGGCAGATTGTCTAGTTTGGTCATGGCTAATTGTTCTTCCTGGCTGTAGAGTAATACCAGGACTCCTAGTTTTTAATGAGTATCATGGGTACGTCTGTGCATTTATTTGTTCATTCTCTTATTCTAATTCATTTAGCACCAGTTTTGTACTTGGAACTCTGCTAGGCCTGAGGGACAAAAATGAACTAATGATCTTCAGTGTTCATATTGTACAACTTATCAAGCCAACAAAATACACTTAGTAAGAAATGACACCTCATTTCAGAATTTAACTTTTTAAAACTGGTTGTGGTACGCAATTCCACATGCAAAGCATGTTTACTTCATGTTTTAACATTCCAAGAATAAGAATTGTAAAGTGTTGATATATTTTAAGTATTTTGAAATTCTTTTTATTCCTTTTTCTACTGGAATTTATGAGAATAATATTTACTGTAAATTGAAATAGCTGTATAAATAAAAAGATACCAATTTATTTTAATTACATCCGAAGTGCTTCATATTAAAGTACTCTTGAGTTATTTCTGTGTGCAGTTTGGCTCTCCATTGGCCTGAAGTTGCCTGGTGGTGACCTCACAATTAGTGCCTCCCGGCCCTCACTCTGCAGGCACGCTTGGCAAGACTGAGAACTGCGTGCAGTTCTTGTCTCATGTCCCCACAGAACCTTCCCTGTTTCTACCTTGTTCTTGCCTACAGCACCAGTTTCTACTCTCATCTGCTCTTCATCTAGGTCCCAGATCTTCCTTTTTATCCTCCTTTTCTTTATAAAATGGATAGAATGAAGGCCAGCCATTTGTACTTTAAAACATGTTCATGCAGGGGTGCCCAGGTGGTTCAGTTGGTTAAGTGTCTGACTTTGGCTCAGATTATGGCCTCACGGTTCGTGGGTTCGCGCTCCACGTGGGGCTCTGTGCTGACAGCTCAGAGCCTGGAGCCTGCTTCAGATTCTCTGTCTCCCTCTGTCTCTGCCCCTCCCCTGCTTGCGCTCTGTCTCTGTCTTTCAAAAATAAATAAAATATTTAAAAAAAAAAAAACAAAACATGTTCGTGCAACTTGTTACCTCTCCTAGAGGGCTTTTAGTCCCCTGGTGATAGAGCAAATGATTTGATCTCAAACAGCAAACTTACTGTGCCTGGATAAAATGCCTTTAACTGTGCTCAGTGAATTTCAGACCTGAGGAGAGGAGCAGAGAAATAATTTTGGGGATGCTAGATCAGGTAACTCTTCACATTACACCTCAAATCATTGTGTGCTCAGTTAAACCTGAATGCAAACCTGTTGTACTCATTTTAGTGTGCATGGGACTTGGTAAGAAAAGAGGCACTGTCACTTCCCGTGCATTCCTTCTTGCTCTCCCGGGAGGGAATATCCAGTGAGCCAGGGAAAAGCAAAGGGTTTTGGAACTGGATGAAGTTTTGAATTTTCTTCTCCATGCACTTGTTGTTTGTGCTTGGCAGATAACCTAACCTCTCTTTGCATGGGTTTCTTCACTCAACTGAGTGGGACTAATCATCACTGCCACTCTTAGGCTGTAATGGTAAGCAGAAGCTGTACTAGGAGTTTTTTTTGTGCAGGTCTACTAATCTCTTGAGTCCTCATTTTCTGCTGCTTAGGGGTCAGTGCTTTCCCTATTAGTAAGTCCTACATAGCAGTAGAGGAGTCCGCAGCTTTCACTTGTGCACCGTTGGGTCAGAGTTGTGTGACTGTGGTTTTCAGAGAGACACATGCTCAATTGAAACAATTTAGGAAAAAACAAAACAGAAAAAGCAAGATAGAAATGATCTAAAGCCCCACAACTCAAAGACAACAACTTTTAATTCTTGTCATATTTCTGTGCAGAGTTTTATTAGTTTTTCTCCCATCTTTGAAATTACCCTGCAAACATATGTAAATTTTGTATCTTGCTTTCATATAAGATAAACTTTTACTCTTCTTTTCTTAACATCTCTTTGTGACCATTTAATTGTTATGTACTATCCTGCTATTTGGGTGTGCTGTTAGTTGTTTGTAACTTTTTGCTATTAATATTTCATTAACTATCCTTGTTCATGTAGCTTTTTAATGTTTGATATTATTTCTTTATTAAATATCCTTAGAGGCAGAATTTACTAAGTTAAGGAGTAGGATTGTTTTTAAGGCTGTGATACTTGTGTTATTTATCAAATATTTATTAAATGCTTATTTTCTATGGCACAGAATACAAAGCATTGGGCATAAAAATAAGAATTCATGTTTTTGCCTTTTTTGGCATAGTTGGGAAAATGAGATAATTGTGTAAAAAGTTACAAACCTTGAAGAAAATTAAATTATTTCCAGGTATCAATGGAAAGAGGTGTCGTCAGGAAATAGGATGAAAGTATTTATGTGTGCCATGGAAATTTAAAGAGAAACAATACTGCTCACTACATGGTTGGCTTTATCTTGTACATCATAACAACATTTTATGGTTGGTATGATGCCATGTTAGAGGTATGGAAACTAAGGCCAGGAAAGATGGTTGCACAAACAGTACATGGTAAATTTAGGATTTGGAAATCAGATTCTAAGTCCCATGGGACCAGCTAAGGGCATCTTGGCTTTTGTGGCGGTTGCAGCCTCTCTGAGGCCTTCTTGATAGCATATTCTGGTCCATAGTCTGCATGGGGTCTGCTTTTCTTTAATGTGTTGATGGACTAAAGAGGATGTTATATAAACGCATCAAGTCATTTTTTAGATGTCTCTGATTACCCCATAAGAGTAAAGTTTTAGTGTGACTAGAGAGTGTTTTCAGAGAATCCAGTCCACGGGAAACAACTTTGAGTTTACAGCTTTTCCCTATCTATCCACCAAGTGTATATGTGGGCAACACTGATGTCTAGTTTTAAGGGGCATTTATAACATTATTACATTTTTAATGGTTATCATGTTTTTAAGTATGTTTGAGATTTTCTGGTTTTGTTTTAGGTTACCTTTATTGCTTTTTATTAAAAATAAGCCCTTGAGGTTTTAGATTTCACTTGTCTTTCTCCTGATTTCATTATTTTGTAGAAATCTTCTTCCTATTACGCATGTGTGTATAGAAGAAGGAGAAAAGCCCATGGTGATACTGCCTTACATGAATTGGGGGAATCTTAAGTTGTTTTTACGGCAGTGCAAATTAGTAGAGGCCAATAATCCGCAGGTGAGAAAAATTTGCCCCAATACTAATTATTTGCCGGGAACTTCTGATATTATCTTTGAAAATAGATGTTAACCTTCCTATATATAAACTGTTTAAAAACCTGTAAAAAGAAACTCAAAATGAACTAGAAGATATTTATACCCTGTTGATTTAGAGTAAGATGGTTTATGATTCCTGTCTTAAAGGTTGCACTTCACTGATGGCTGAACTTTCTCCTTTTATCCATTGTGTGTTTATTTATAATCACCTCAGACCCTCTCTAACACCATCTCAGCCATTTTCCTGATAACTCTTTGAAGGCACTGGTACTAGATCTCCCTTGTAGGAATGGAAACACACTTGACAGAGTCATTTGGTCCATATTATACCAAAAGCTGGTCGTGACTGGAGGTCTAGATTATGGGGATAATGGATCTGTTTTTTAATATGCTTGGCTATAAGATATCGATCACTTAGGAGTTTCCTTCTCTTTGCTGCTTGTGCACATGGCTTTGAAGCATTTGGTTATATTCCAGACACATTATGATGGTAGTGGTAGTAAAGCCTGGTTGGTGTTTTGTTGCCTACTGTAACTTGTAGCTGTATTGTTTGTTTTAGAGTTTATAATGATGTACTTACTACAGTTGCCCAGAGAAAGTGGATTCAAATGCTGCATCGGGTGACCTATAAGTCAATATGCTTTGTAAATTGACAGGATTAAAGCCAGGGTTCCCCAAAAATTGTTGGAGGCTGCAGCCCATCAACGTTACCTGAGGAAGAATTTCACTCCTTAGCCCACAGTACTAGCATACTGGCTCTAGAGGAGCATATCAGTAGTGAGAGCTATAGACTTATATTAGTTTGAAAATGGTCTCCAGAGATAATCTCCTAATAAAAACTTTTGATTTTAAAGAACAGGTTATCAAATAATAAACATTTGAAATATTATCTTGAGAATTTGGCATTCATGGAACAGATATTTATTGGGCACCTATTGTAAGTCCTAGTTGTTGGGGAGATCTACCTAACAGATGAGAGAGACAGTGTGAAGTAAATGGTAAGTTACATTACAGAATGATAAGTACTAGTAGATACAAATATTAGGGAGCCATGGGAACATATTCTTGGTCAAGAAGTAGCTTTTTAAAAGTCAAGTGTAGGTGTAAAGAAGTATTTTGGGATGGAGTAGGATTGTGGAATAAAATAAGTAGCTGCCATCATAATTTTTGTGCTAACTACAAGCAATGTCATTTTTTTTTTTTAACCACAGGCAATTTCTCAACAAGACCTGGTACACATGGCCATTCAGATTGCCTGTGGAATGAGCTATCTGGCCAGAAGGGAAGTCATCCACAAAGACCTGGCTGCTAGGAACTGTCTGTAGGTGCCATGAGCTTGTCACTGTCCTTTGATGTTTAGTTTTCCCTGGATTTGGGCTCTCTCCAGGAGTCACTGTGGGAATTGTAAGAGTAACCCTGATTCATATGTTTTAAACAGTCTGATTGCATTTGATGCTCATGTCTTTACTTTTCAGGATTGATGACACACTTCAGGTTAAGATCACAGACAATGCCCTCTCCAGAGACTTGTTCCCCATGGACTATCACTGTTTGGGGGACAATGAAAACAGGCCAGTTCGGTGGATGGCTCTGGAAAGTCTGGTTAATAATGAGTTCTCCAGTGCTAGTGATGTGGTAAGTGCTGGGAATCTTGGATATCAATAGAATGGTGAAGAGGCTTTATGTTTTAATTTTTTTTCTATATATTTTTTTTAATTTAGTAACTGTTCCCTGAAATGTTTCATTGAGAAAGCGAGTGTAGTTAGCTCCAGTCAGCCAGTTCATGGAAAGATGCTGTGACTCAGACCATGGGCCATCAATGTGTGTAATCACATTTCATCCTCAGAGTAACCCTGTGAGGGGGCTGTTAACACTATGAAGTAGCTAGACACGAATATCCCAGTTTTAAAGGTAGATACTAAGGCTTAGAGAGATTTCAGTATTTGGGTTTTTTTTTTTTTTCTTATGTAAGTCTCAGAAGAACCAAGTGATTGCCAGATCATAAAGATTTATTGTTCCTTTCAAACATCCTCTTCCAACATTATGAACTGTGTTATTTGTAATTCCCCAGATGCCACTCTCTTCCCTTTTGTCTGTTTCTGAGTAGTTCTGCCCACCAGAGAAGATCATATAGTGGGATCCTTTATACTTAGTGATGAATAGTTTCAGTAGCCACGTTTACTTGTGGGTATTTTGTAGACATTTTAAATTGCTTTTAATTTCTCACTTTTTAGTCTCATTTGAAAGATGGATTTATTTTTCTATCTCAGTACAGTTTGTTACTGTAGCTGAATAGAGATTAGGTAAAACTTTTGCTTATAGGGTCGCCCTCTGTGACCACTCAATGATACGTTAGTATTAAATATAAAACCATAAGAGACTTGAATGCAGAGAGCAAATTGAGGGTTGATGGGGGGTTGGGGAAGGGGAGAAATGGGTGATGGGCATTGAGGAGGGCACTTGTTGGGATGAGCACTGGGTATTGTATGTAAACGATGAATCACAGGAATCTACCCCCAAAGCCAAGAGCACACTGTATACACTGTATATTAGCTAACTTGACATAAATTTTTAAAAATAAATAAATATAAAATCTTATAGAATTATTTGCTTTGAAGTTTCAACTGTAAAAATTGGGCTTACTATATCCTTGTATCTTGTGGTTTACATCAATAGATTTTATTTATAATATAGGGTTACCCTTTTACTTCTAAGTTTGTGTGCTTTAAGGATTGCTCTTTTAATGCCCTCATTTCCTTAGTTGTATTAGTCCTCTGGATGCTGTAACAAATTATGCAACCTTGGTGGTAAAACAAGAGAGGTTTATTCTCACAATTGAATTCTGGAGGTCAGATGTCTGATATGAAGGTGTAGACAGGGCCATGCTCCCTCCAGAGCCCCTAAGGGGGAAACTTTCCTTGTTTTTTCCAGCTGCTGATGGCTGTTGGCATTTCTTGGCTCATGGCTGCATCTCTCTGCTGCATGTTCCTATCACCTTCTCTTCTGTGTGTGTCTGTCTCTTAAAACTCCTTCTCCCTCTCTCTTATAAAGATATTTATGATTGCATTTAGGACCCACCTATATAATCCAGGATAAGCTTTTTTGGGGGTGGGAGAGAAGGGTTGTATTTTCAGTTTTGATACCGATTTTTCTCAAATAATATAAAATGGGAAAGCGGAGTTTGATTTTAGTCTAGCACACAGCTCCTGTATGAATATCACTAAGGACAAATTATGCTCTTATTGATATGTTTTGGAGGTTGCCAGATCTTTATTTATTTATTTAAAAAAAAATTTTTTTTTCAACGTTTATTTATTTTTGGGACAGAGAGAGACAGAGCATGAACGGGGGAGGGGCAGAGAGAGAGGGAGACACAGAATCGGAAACAGGCTCCAGGCTCCGAGCCATCAGCCCGGAGCCCGACGCGGGGCTCGAACTCACGGACCGCGAGATCATGACCTGGCTGAAGACGGACGCTTAACTGACTGCGCCACCCAGGCGCCCCTGCCAGATCTTTATTTAGAAGTTCCGAATTGTAGCTGGAATTCTTTGCCAGCTTCTACATTAAGCAAAGCTGTTTTCATGGGAGTACAAATGAGTTTAACGTTTTTAGCACATAGCTTAAAACATAATATCAGTTAAACTAGAACTATATGGTTTTCAGATCTACCCCTTTAATAGAAAGGGGTAGAAATCTGAACATTTTTGAGTGAAGAAAAGTAACTTTGTTCAATATAGTTTTTTTAAATTCTTACTCCATTGTTGATTTAAAAGATTAAGTCACTCATCTCTTTGGGATATTACTATTTTTTTCCATGGTTGATTTTTAAAATTTGTGATTTTGTTACTCATTGAAATATAGCATAATTGCCTTAGCAGAAATGAAGGGGCAGTTGGGGTGAACCCAAAACTAGTCTAGTGGGCAGGAAATGGAAGATGTTTCTTAAATAACAAGTATGCCATGTAACTTCAAGAGATTGGGAATTGTTTGATTAATCTCTCAGTAAAAGGAGTAGTGATAGTTTCTATTTCAAGGGAATATACAAGATGGACAATAGTGCTGTTTGCTCTTACAGTGGAAGCCCCTAGAAAATGCACTGCTTAATTTAATGTATTTAGCTGTGTAGGTTATTCCACTCTAAGTTTGAGAAGTAATGGAATTATGTTTTATAACATTTATGATTAAATATTTCACAGGAACTCCTGAGTGGAAGTTAAATTAGATAATACACTTTCAACCAATGAAACTGTAGTTAATAATACATCCCTAGGTGGGGTGCCTGGGTGGCTCAGTCGGTTAAGCATCCGACTTCGGCTCAGGTCATGATCTCATGGTTCATGGATTCAAGCCCCGTGTCGGGCTCTGTGTGGACCACTCAGAGTCTACAGCCCGCTTGGATTCTGTGTCTCCCTCTTTCTTTGCCCCTCCTCTGCTCCCGCTCTGTGTCTCTTACCTTCAAAAATAAACATTAAAAAAAAAATAATACATCCCTGAGCAATGTGATCTACATCTCTTCAGCCGAGTACACTGTCCTGTATTAAGTCCCAAGTTGAGGATACATGGTTTACTTGAGCAAACATTTCAAAATTATATTTAGAATTAGTTACTTTTATGGTTATGGTATTTTATAAATTTTGCAAGAGTTCATATATTTTATGTAAGAATCTGTCTTCTCTCAGAATGTAGTTGTACTAGATACCTTATTGCTTGCTGCTTGATCACTTGACAGCTTTATTTTTAAAAAATCTCCACGAACTTAATGGTGAGCAACTTAACAGCAGACTTACTTTAAAATCATAATTACTTTTAGTGTATCTTGGCATAAACTTATTTGAAATCTCTGTGTGACCCAAATTCTTCTGGCTGTACTTAGAATGTGATAGTGAGAAAACCCATGGATTTACATTTAATATGGTTAATCCTAAAATGTTCAGATTTTTCTTCTTTAGATTCTTAGAAATTAATTTCTTTTAAAATATATGTGTGTGTGTGTATATTTTCCCTTTAAATATCTTTTGTCTTGGATAGTTAAGATTAAAAGGAATAGGAACACTTTTCTGTGTCCTATGACTGTGATGTCACACTCACTATTAGTGTATTCAGTTTTGTGGGATTAAATACTTTTTGAATTCTTACATTAAAACACAAATGTTAAAGATTGCTTGTTAACACTTGTATTGAAAATCTTTATGCATAATCATTGTTCTCTGTTCCCACTTTTCCATTATGGATGGAGTTGGGGGTTCAAAAGCTCCATTTGAAATACTGGTTTGGGGCTGAAAAGCTTTGTGTGTAGTCATATGCAAGATAAGTAATGTAACTCCACTCCCAACAGAGTCCTACACATGTAAAATACACATTTCAGGCGTAAATGTAGCACCTAACAAATGATATAACTGCCTTGGAGGGGGCATTTTCTTTGTCCTTTAAAAGAGCCTTAACATTTTTGCTTTTTTTTTTTATAGTTGAAAATTCTATGTGATTTATTTGGAAATACATTAATGTTTTCTATCTTAAAAATAATACATTGCGGGGCGCCTGGGTGGCTCAGTCGGTTAAGCGTCCGACTTCAGCCAGGTCACGATCTCGCGGTCCGTGAGTTCGAGCCCCGCGTCGGGCTCTGGGCTGATGGCTCAGAGCCTGGAGCCTGTTTCCGATTCTGTGTCTCCCTCTCTCTCTGCCCCTCCCCCGTTCATGCTCTGTCTCTCTCTGTCCCAAAAATAAATAAATGTTGAAAAAAAAAAATAATACATTGCATCTCTTGATTGTGTTTCCATAATTTTTACTGAAAAGATTCAATATTTCAGTATGTCAATATTCTTATAATGTTAATATCAGCTTTCAACTGTTGAACTTAGGAAATATGCACAACTAGATTTGACTGGTTATAAATCTGTTTTATTATTCCAAGATATGACATCATCTTAGGCATTCTTAAGAATTTCTGGATATTGTTTTTATTCTGTTTTCATCAGATATAGATACCACCATGGATTTTTTTGTGTGACTTTCTTTTCCTTTATTTGAAAATAGATTTCTTGATTTATATCTTCTTTCAACTATTTAGGTAATTATAGTAGCTAACATAATTCTGCTATTAAGAGACTACCTCCTATTAAGAGACTAAATGCAATCAGGAATGCACAATTAAGAGTTTCTTTCTTAGTACTTTTTTGTCTTTATAGTATTACATTGTTTTTAAAAAACATTTTCTTGGCAAAAACAAGTCAAGGAAATGATTTCCATGCTAATCTTATCAGTATGACTTACTGTAATGAGACTCTTTAAGGTATTTGAACAGTTTTAGGGTACAGAGTAAATTAAAATGTGTTTCTTGTGCCTTTACAATATTTATTTTGTGAACATTAAAGACGACCTAGAAGAAGGAGGGAAATTTAGTTATCTAGATCTAGGTATCTAGATAACTATATCTATAGCAGAGTGCTTCTTACTGCTCATTTGCCCAGTGTCATGGAAAGTCATTGCCCATGCCTTGAGTAGAAGAAATTCACATTGGTAATACACTCATGAAGAGTGGTCTTCTGAACTACTGTGGTATCAAAGAGAAAGGTACGGTTTTCAGAGAATATGTAGCATTTGGGGGAGGAGGGGTTTGAGAACTATAGCTTCTACGTTTTTTGGTTTTGTTTTATTTATTTGAAAGTTTTATA
>NW_024412400.1:30287941-30296237 GCF_014898765.1 Herpailurus yagouaroundi | reverse complement strand
AACTGTTGAACTTAGGAAATATGCACAACTAGATTTGACTGGTTATAAATCTGTTTTATTATTCCAAGATATGACATCATCTTAGGCATTCTTAAGAATTTCTGGATATTGTTTTTATTCTGTTTTCATCAGATATAGATACCACCATGGATTTTTTTGTGTGACTTTCTTTTCCTTTATTTGAAAATAGATTTCTTGATTTATATCTTCTTTCAATTATTTAGGTAATTATAGTAGCTAACATAATTCTGCTATTAAGAGACTACCTCCTATTAAGAGACTAAATGCAATCAGGAATGCACAATTAAGAGTTTCTTTCTTAGTACTTTTTTGTCTTTATAGTATTACATTGTTTTTAAAAAACATTTTCTTGGCAAAAACAAGTCAAGGAAATGATTTCCATGCTAATCTTATCAGTATGACTTACTGTAATGAGACTCTTTAAGGTATTTGAACAGTTTTAGGGTACAGAGTAAATTAAAATGTGTTTCTTGTGCCTTTACAATATTTATTTTGTGAACATTAAAGATGACCTAGAAGAAGGAGGGAAATTTAGTTATCTAGATCTAGGTATCTAGATAACTATATCTATAGCAGAGTGCTTCTTACTGCTCATTTGCCCAGTGTCATGGAAAGTCATTGCCCATGCCTTGAGTAGAAGAAATTCACATTGGTAATACACTCATGTTTTTTTTTTTTTTTTTTTTTTTTTTTTTTTTTTTTTTTTTTTTTTTATTTGAAAGTTTTATAATTTATTTTTTAAATTTATATCCAGGTTAGCATATAGTGCAACAATGATTTCAGGAGTAGTTTCCTTAATGCCCCTTTCCCGTTTAGCCCATGCCCCCTCCTACAACCCCTCCAGCAACCCTCTGATGGTTCTCTATATTTAAGAGTCTCTTATGTTTTGTCCCCCTCCCTGTTTTTTTTTTTTTTTTTTGCTTCTCTTCCCTTATGTTCATCTGTTTTGTCTCTTAAATTCCTCATATGAATGGAGTCATATGATATTTGTCTTTTTCTGATTAATTTCGCTTAGCATTATATCCTCTAGTTCCATGCACGTAGTTGCAAATGGCAAGATTTCATTCTTTTTGATTGCTGAGTAATACTCCATTGTATATATATACCACATCTTCTTTATCCATTCATTCATCAATGGACATTTGGGCTCTTTCCATACTTTGGCTAATGTTGATAGTGCTGCTATAAACATGGGGGTGCATGTGTCCCTTCGAAACAGCACACCTGTATCCCTTGGATAAATACCTAGTAATGCAATTGCTGGGTCATAGGGCAGTTCTATTTTTAATTTTTTGAGGAACCTCCATACTGCTTTCCAGAGTGGCTGCACCAGTTTGCATTCCCACCAGCAGTGAAAAAGAGATCCTCTTTCTCTGCATCCTCGCCAACATCTGTTGTTTCCTGAGTGGTTAAGGTTAGCCATTCTGACAGGTGTGAGGTGGTATCTCATTGTGGTTTTGATTTGTATTTCCCTGATGATGAGTGATGTTGAGCATTTTTTCATGTGTTGGTTGGCCATCTGGATGTCTTCTTTGGAGAAGTGTCTATTCATGTCTTTTGCCTATTTCTTCACTGGGAGAATACCTAATGTTTTTAAAAGTATGGAAAACTTTCTATTTTATATTGTTTCTTACTAATTTTAGAATAATGTGTAGATTCCCAGTATTTATTCATTTCCATTATAGTTGCAGATTTTACACATCAACAATCTTAGACTCATGATTTAAACATAAAATTCACATTTTAAGAGGAATAGAGTTGTATTATATGGTGACAGATTGTAGCTAACACTTGAGCGTAGCATAACGTATAGACTTGTCAAATCACTATGTTGTACACCTGAAACTAATTTGATATTTTGTGTCAACTATACTTCAATAAATATAACTAAATAAAAATTAGCATTAAGAGGAATTGATATAAAGATATTAAGAAAAAACTGGAGAGGTGAAAGGATCATTCAGACATTAGGAAATAAAGATTTAAAACTTAATATTATTAATATTAAAATATTGCCTAGTTGTATTTAATAGTATTATTTTAATAGTCCTAGTAGTATTTCCTGGGAAAGAGGAATAAATGGATTTACTTTAGGAACAGTTATTATTTTCAGAGGTGACTGGTTGCTGTCTTGTGATCAAGTACTGCCCTTGATACATTTTCTGTATTAGGCTTTCCCTAAGAATAGCTATTTTTTTCAGGAGGTTTCATGAACATCCCTTTCCCTTTCCTTTCCCTTCCTTGTCTTTATTGTATTTAACATTCCCTTCAAATAGCCTGTGTTTTGATGGGGCAATGTCTAAGCAGCTGGTACTGTAAAGTGTCATAAATAGCAGATATGTGTAATGGCCTGATAGGCATCCAATATTGGCTCTGCTGTCTTTCTTAATCACAAATCCTAGGGCAGTTTCATAGTAGAAGTCATGTCTTTTCAATCATGTATGACACTCTGTGCCTAAAGATTGCCAGTTTTTGAAGTTGAGTTAGCAGCATGTACTAAATTTGATATCTGATGCAGTCAGTGCATTTTGTATACAGTCATTGTGTATCTGGGTTTGTTTAGCTGGGATAAAAAAAATACTTGCCACAATGATAAATCTGGAAGAGTGTCAAGATTTTTAGGTAGACCGTTAAACTTGAAGAATTGTTGAAAGTTCCATTTTAAGGGTGACTTGTATAAATTTGTTAGTTATATCTTAAATTTTAAATTTAATTTAAGTTTTTTTAAAGTAATTTACTCCTGTACATATATATCAGTTATTGAAAAAGACCTAGAAACTATGTGTCTGAAAACTAAAATTCATAGAATAATAAAAGCTTTAAAAATTGGATATTTAGGAAGGAGTATATAATAATAACACCTGTACCTTGTGCACAGTGGATATCAGTTTTGAAAACTTGTGAAAATCAATTAATGTTAGTAAGTTAAGTGAACACTAGCTTTCTTTCACTGCTAGGAATATTCCTCCATGATATTTTGATCTTCAAAGTGAACTCTAGATCACAGGGGGTTGGTAAAGAAAAATCCATGATCCTTCCCCTAGTTTTCAGAGCCTTCTGTTTCTTACCTCATCTTCCGTTTTTAGCTTTATATTTTCCGTTGTACATTTCCTTATAGTCCACATTTCATCCAATCTTGAATTCCTGCTGAGTCCAAATACACAAGGTACTTTTATGCTCTTTAATTTGGTCTTCTTTGGATATCCAGAAAGTCTTGTACCTGTCTAACGGCACCTACCACATGCTGCATTATATTTTTATGCGTAAGTCATTCTTTCCAGAATGGGTAGTAGAAACTCTGCTTTACTTACTTTCCTTTAGCAGATGTTCCATAGTTACAGAATTGAAGTTGATGTATATAGATATGCCTTTTTGGGTCATTTATTTTAAGAACATTCACAGCCAACTGTGTTAATCTTATCCTTAAAAGAGCTGTGTACTTGAATGTGTAAAAGAATCCTGAATGGCTCACACTGACCTCTTATCCTCTCTATTTCCATGCTGAATCTCACATTTCTTCTTGTCTCACTCCCACAGACCTTACTTCAGAGATTCCATCTGTTTTGACTACAGTTGTTATTTATGAGTAAATTTATTAATTGACTTTTGTCACTGAGGTTTCCTTCTTAACCATTAGATCTATTGCATAGATGTTTATTCTGCCTTTCTACTTGGGGCCCATATTTCCAAAAACTTCAGTGAAATCTTTGCTCTGTACTATTCTTTAGTTCTGCTGTTGAGGTAAATCTTAAGTCAGTGTGAAGATATAACACAATTGAAGACAACAGGTAGAATATCTGGTTTGGGGGAAAACATGATTGATATGATATGTGGGGCATGTTGAGTTCAAGATACTAATGGATCAAATGTGGGTCTGGAGTTCTGGAACAACAAAGAAGCAAGATATTAGAAATTGGACATAAGCTTCATTAAAGTGAGGATTGAATGAACAGGAGCATTTGATCCCAGAGGTAGTGAATAGAGAGAAAAGAAAACCAAGGGAAGAATATAGGGAATATGTAGTATCAGTTAGTGAAAAAAGAAAGATGAATAAAGAATTAAATTGAATGTTGCATCACAGGAGCCAAGGAAGGAAATAGTTTCAAGGAGACTTTAGTCTATAAACATACCTGCAGTGGTCAGAGAGGATTAGGAAATCATTGAGGACATTTGAACGAGTGGGTTTAGTAAATCATTAAAGATTTATGTGATTGTTGTGGGGTCTGTGGGAGATGAGAAGGGGGGGGCAATAAGTAGATTACACTTGGAAGAAGTACAGCTGTTAAGAGGAATGAAGTGATCTTAGCTTGATGGAGTGGCAGAATTAACAGAGGCTTTGTTACTTCTTTGTTTTGTTTTTTATTGGGTTTGTTTGGTTTGGTTTTTAGGCCAGGGAAACATGGAAATAAAGAGATTGATGTGTGGTTTTTGGAGGGGCAGTCCAAGAGATGATAGGTGAAATGGGCTCAGGAGGCCAGGTGAAGGTGTAGTCTTGGCATGGGAGGAGGAATACCTTTCTTCTGAGATGGGAGTAAAGTGAGAAGTAGAAGGAGAGAGAAGATACAGGAAGTTCTTGAAGAAAGATCTCTCATTGAGCTGTGGGACAGCTTCAGGTTGCTGAATATATGTGTAATTGGTGTCCACAGAGTGAAGGAGAGGACAGAAAGAATGAGAAATAAAGACAAATGTTTCCAAATTTGGTGAAAACTGTAAACCCACAGATCTAAGAACTGAGCAAACCCCAAACCCAAGAAGCAAGAAGAAATGAAACCACAGTACATTATAATCAAATTTCTCAGAACTAGTAGCAAAGAGAAAGTCTTACAAGCAGCCAGAAGAAAAACATTAATATACAAAGGAAATTGGTAAAGGATGGCAACAAATTTCTTACTGAAAGCAATGCAAGGGAGAAGACAGTTAAACAATGTTTTTAAAGTACTGTAAGAAAAAATCCTATGAATATAGAATTCTATACCCAGTGAACATATCTTTCAAAAATGAAGGGGAAATAAAGACTTTTTAGAAATACCAAAGCTGAAATAATTGTCATGAGCAAACCCACACTACAAAAAATATTAAAAGAAGCCCTTTAGGAACCAGTGATACCAGATGGAAATATGGATTCATACAAAGGAATCAGAGACAGAGGGGCGCCTGGGTGGCTCAGTCAGTTAAGCATCTGACTTTGGCTCAGGTCATGATCTTGTGGTTTGTGAGATCGAGCCCTGTGTCTGGCTCTGTGCCGACAGCTCAGATACTGGAGCCTGCTTCAGATTCTGTGTCTCCCTCTCTCTCTGCCCCTCCCCTGCTCACTCTCTCTCTCTCTGTCTCTCAAGAATAAATAAACGTTAAAAAAATTTTTTTCAAAGGAACCAGAGAGCACCAGAAATGGTAACTATATGGATAAATATTTAAATTTTTTCTTATTATTTGACTCTCTTTAAAACATAATTGAACACATTTCAGTGTTCCTCTCTCATTGATAAAATAGAAAATTGGTAAGGATATAGATTTGAATGACAGTGTCCACCAACCTGGATCTCATTGACAACTACAAAACACTCCACCCAACAACAGCAGAATCCATATTCTTTTCAAGTGTACATCGAATATTTGCTGAGATAGACCATATTCCAGTCCATAAAAGAAATCAATAAATATAAAAAGATTCAATTCATGCAAAGTAGAGTTTTGTGAACACAGTGGAATTGAATTAGAAATCAAAAATAGGAATCTAGAAAATTCCCAAACATATAGAAACTAAATAATACATTCCAAATAACCCATGTGTCAGAGAAGAAATCAAAAGAGAAATTTTGGGGCACTTAGGTGACTCAGTCAGTTAAGTGTCCAACTCTTGATTTTGGCTAAGTTTCTGAGATTAAGCCCCATGTCGGGCTCTGCACTGACAGCCCAGAGCCTGATTGGGATTTTCTCTCTCCCTCTCTACCCCTTCCTAACTCGCATATGTGTGTGTGTTCTCTCTCAAATAAACTATTAAAAGAAGGGAATTATGAAATATTTAGAATTGAATGAAAAAATATATTTCAGAGTTTGAGGGATGCTACTCAAGGAGGAATATATACACTACTAAATATCATTATTAGATAAGAAAAGTCTCAAATTAGTGATCTTAGTTTTCACCTTAACAAACTAGAAATAGAGCAACTTAAACCCCAAGTAGGTAGATGAAAAAAGATAATATTATAGACAGAAGTCAGTGAAATATGAAATAGAAAAATAATAGAGAAAATTAGTGAAATTGATTTTCACTGTGAAATTGTGAGAATACCATTTATGATAAATCTCTCACCAGACTAATCAAGAAAAAAGAAATAAGTTGTCCATTAACAATATAATGAATGAGGAAGGTGACAGCATTACAGGTTCTTTGCAAGTATTAAGTAGTAAGAATATTATGAACAACTTTTTCCCAGTAAATTCACACACTTAGGTGAAGTGGACAAATACTTTGGAAAATAACTTTCAGAGCTCACTCAAAAAGTAGATGATCTGAGTAGCCCTATAAAGAAATTGTTTAGTTAAAAACCTGCCTAAAAGAGAAGACTCTGGGTCCAGAGTGAACTCTAGGGCACTGGTATTCCAGACATTTAAGAAAGAAATAATACAAATTCTATACATTCTCTTCAAGAAAATTGAGGAGAGAATACTTTCTAATTCATTCTACAGGGTCAGCACTACTTTGAAACATCACCAAAGATCAGAAGAAAAGATACTAGATTATTATTTCTCATGATCATAGATGTTAAAATTCTGAACAAAAGTTTATTTAGCAAGTAGAATCCAAAATATATTTAAAAAATCACTTTATGACCACATTGGCTTTAGCCTGAGTATACAAGTTTGTTTACCGTTTGAAAATCAAGCAGTGCAATTTACTGCATTAATATACTAAAAAAGAAAAACTATATGATCATCTCAATAGATGCAGAGGAAGTATTAGGGGAAAAAATCGTCAATTCATTCCTAATAAAAATTCTCAACAGTCTAGGAATAGAAGAGAACTTCCTCAATCTGATAAAGGACATCTACCAAAACAAAAACACCTATAACTAACATAATACTTAATGCTGAAAGACTGAATTGTTTTTAGCTAATAACAGGAACAAGACAAGGATGCCTACTCTCCACTTCTCTTCAGTGTTGTACTTGAGGTTCTAGCCAGTGCACTAAGGCAAGAAAAGGAAATAAAACACAAGGAAAGATTGGATAGGAAAAAGTGATTATTTGTGGACAACATGATCATCTATGAAGAAAATCCAGTGTGATATACGAAATAGTTTCTAGAACTAATAATCAAGTTTAAAAAATGTTAGGATACAAGATCAATGTGTAAAAATCAGTTGTATTTCTATATACAAATAATGAAAAATCAGAATTAAAAGTTGTTTTGGTCATTCTTATTTTATTGCATATATTTGACATAACATTGTAAATGTAAGGTTATAACATGTTACTTTGATACATTTATATATTGTAATATTGCTGTTACAGTGAATTTATCATATAATTACAGTATTATAGTCTATACTTGTTATACTATGCATTAGATCACTATGGCTTATTTACCACTCATTGCAAGTTTGTATCCTTAAACAACATCAGTTTTATCCTCTCACCCGTCATCCCCTGGTAACCACCATTTTACTCTCTATTTTTTATGAGTTTGCCTTTTTTGGATTCCACATATAAGTGATAGTGTATATTACTTACCTTTCTTTGACTTATCTCACTTAGCATAATATATTCAAAGTCCATCCATACTGTTATAAATGGCGGGGTATCCTTTCTTATGGCTAATATTCCATTGTATATATACCACCTCTTTGTTATGCATTCATCTGTTGATGGGCATTTAGGTTGTTTCCATATCTTGGCTATTATGAATAATGCTACAGTAAACATGGGGGTGCATTTATCTGTTGAAAATACTGTTTTCATTTCCTTTGGCTGTACCTAGAAGTGGAGTTACTGGATTGTATCCAGATCTATTTTTAATTTTTTGAGGAACCTCCATATTGTTTTCTCTACCTAGGTTTTTTTTTTTTTTTTTTAATTTTTTTTTTCAACGTTTATTTATTTTTGGGACAGAGAGAGACAGAGCATGAACGGGGGAGGGGCAGAGAGAGAGGGAGACACAGAATCGGAAACAGGCTCCAGGCTCTGAGCTATCAGCCCAGAGCCTGACGCGGGGCTCGAACTCACGGACTGCGAGATCGTGACCTGGCTGAAGTCGGTTAAGCGTCCGACTTCA
>NW_024412400.1:30179614-30287841 GCF_014898765.1 Herpailurus yagouaroundi | reverse complement strand
ATAAACATTAAAAAACATGAAATTCTTAGGAATACATGTAACTAAAATATGAAATATCTACACAATGAAAACTATAAAACGTTGTTAATAGAAATTAAAGACCTATATAAACAGAGAGTTATACCTTGTTTATTGATCAGAAGACTCAATATTAAGATGTTTTCTCCAAGTTACCTATAGATTCAACATAGTCCCAAACAAAAATTTTGCAGGCTTTTAATTTTTTTGGTAGAAATTGACAGATTGATTCTAAAATTGATATGGAAATGTGAGGACCTAGAGTAGCCAAAAGAGCTTTGGAAAAAAAAAAGTTAGAAGTCTGATTTCAAATTACAGTAATCAAGACCAGGTAATGCTGGCACTAAGTATTAGGAGAATGAAAAGGCAAGTCACACTCAGAAAATATTTGCAAATCTTATGTCTGATACAGGAAATACATGCAGAATATATAAAGAACTCTTAAAACTCAGTAACGGGCACCTGGGTGGCTCAGTCAGGCATCTGACTTCAGCTCAAGTCATGATTTCGTGGTTCGTGAGTTCGAGCCCCATGTCAGGCCATGTGCTGACAGCTCAGAGCCTGGAACCTGCTTAGGATTCTGTGTCTCCCTCTCTCTCTGCCCCTCCCCTGCTCATGTTCTGTCTGTCTCTCTCTCAAAAATAAACATAAAAAAAAAAAAACCCTCAGTAACAAAAACAGGCAAAATAATTGAAGAGACACTTTACCAATGAAGATATATGGCAAATAAGCACATGAAAATATCAAGTTAATTGGTTATTAGGAGAATGCAAGTTAAAACCACAGCGAGATAGCATTACACACCCATTTGTATGACTAAAATTGAAAAGACAAGTGTTCACAAGAACATGGAAGAACTGTAGTGTTCTTATGCTACGCTACTGGTGGGAATCTAATACATAATGGTACGTTTGCTTTGGAGAACAGTTTGCAGTTTCTTAAAAAGTTAAACGTATCTACCATATGCAGTCATTTTGCCCCTAGATAGATGAAAGCATGTATCCTTGCCAGTACTTGTACACAGATGTTTATAACAGCTTTCAGTAACTAAACCAGAAAATAATCCAAATGTCCATCAACAGGTAAATGGATGAACAAGCTGCTGTATTCATATAATGGACTACTGTTCAACAATGAAAGGGATGAACTGTCAGTACATGCTGTGTCCTAGATGAGTGCCAGAATCATTACTCTAAGTGAAAGAAGCTAGGCAAAAAAGTGTACTCTTTGAATGATTCCATTTATAGAAAATTCTAGAAAATGCAAACCAGTGACAGAAAGCAGATTAATGATTACTTGGGGACGGTAGGGGTAGTGGTAGGGAGGGCCAGGGGGAAAGGATTAGAATAGAAAGAATCTTTTGGAGGTGATGGATATGTTCATTATCTTGATTGTGGCAATGGTTGCAGGAATATATACATGTATCAGCTTACCAAATCGAGCACTTCGTGTGCAGTTTATTCAGTGTCAGCCAAACTACAATAAAAATAAAAACTATCTTTGTTACCTGACCACCATTTGCTAACACATTTAAAATTAATTCCTAAATTTGCTGGATCTTAAGACTGAACAAGGACTCTTGTTTATAATACTGAGTTCCAGGGTGCCTGGGTGGCTCGGTCATTGAGTGTCTGACTCTTGGTTTTGGCTTAAGTCATGACTGTGGGATTGAGCCCCATGTGGGGCTCTGCACTGAGCATGGATCTTGCTTAAGATTCTCTCTTTCTGCCCCTCTGCCCTTCTCCCCTGTTCTTGTTCTCTCTCTCTTTCTCTCTCTAAAATGAATAAATGACTGGATGGAGAGAAAGAGTGAGTTCCGGGCTTCAAAATGATTAGGATAGGACTGGGATTTGAATGTGTACTTGTCACAGACACCCTAGATGATTCTTCTCATTAGTCAAGCTTGGAAAACACTTGACCCAGATTAAATTAATTGCACTTTGGTCATCTGAATCCATTTTCATACGTGAGAAGGGGTTGTTAGGTTTCTAGTACTAACAGAAAGGCCAGCCATAAAATACGTGATTGTCCTGCTTTTATTGAGACCCTTTAAAAATGGACAAAATTCTTTTCTCAGCAGTATATAGTATACTGAGGTCAGCCTTGCCTTATAAATTCCTGAAGTAACAGAAGGGAAATCTCTGAATAGACCCAGCATTAGTTAATATTACATTTAAAAAGCAAAAAAAAAAAAAAAAAAAAAAAAGAATCTTATTTGTATACCTTAGCTCACATCAGTATATGTTGTTAGTGAAAAAAAAGTTTCATGTCCTATATATTAAGCTATAAAATAACACAAGTTGGGGGAAGAGAATATGACGAATAAAAGAACACTTGTTATTCTCTAAATGTTCTTTAAACGGATATAGCAACAGCCTTTCATAAAACTCTGGAAAAAACAGCTTGACCTTCTTATTGCCCCCTTTCCAACGACGTCAAACAAAAGGAAATTATAGAATAAGTCTGTCTAAATTTTAAATGGCTTAGTTATCGGAAGACTTTAGAGAGCAATTTTTCCACAAATCATCCTTGTGCTGTTTGGTCTTGATTTTTTTTTTTTTAAAGGTTGGTGAGCCAACATGTAATTAATCACTTTTGTTGGCTTTTAAGGAAATGAAACTGCAGTGTACCCTTTGGCTTTATTGTTCTTTTTTTTTTTTTTTTTTTGGTTCTTTTTTATTAGTGTTGCAATATGTAATATGAGAACCTTAGGTGGAAGCTTAGTGAAAATAATGTGAACAGAACAATGCGAAAGAAGTAATTTTTTTAAAGTCAGCTTATGCACATTATACTATTTTCATACCCGTGTATGTCCAGATCTCAGATACCAGCAGCATTACTGTGAAAGTCCCTTACAGTCAGAAATTGATAGAATGTACCTCCATTGTCAGTGGGTGGGGTCATTCCTTGTGTACAAAATGGCAGTATCCACTTGTTACTAATTCCCATTGTTTATTCCTCCAAAATCTAGTTTGGATTATTCCTTTTCCACAGCTGCTGCCACAATCCAGTGAGTAAGAACAGGCCCATCTCATCTCATGAAGAAAGGGTGAGAACACCCAACCAGTCTTACTTCTTTGGGCTCTATTGCATCAGGGTGGTGAACTGCCTTCCATATGGAAGTTGGACATGATTTTTAAAATTATGTACTACTAATTATTATCATTATTAAAAGTTCACCTAGAGTGAGCCTTTAAGATAGATAAATACCTAGATGTATGCAGGCACCTTCCTTTAAATTTTATTAATTTGAAATCATTTTTCCATTTTTAAACCAGCAGTTTTAAGGAAAATTCCAGTGGGCTGTCTCTATGGAGATTTTAAAATTATACATCCCTCTCCACCTGTCCTCCCTTTCTCTCCACTCTCCCCTGCATTCTATCCACCTGTTGTCCCTTTCTCTCCACTCTCCCCTGCACTCCATCCCCCTTCAAAAACCTAGACCTCAGGGATGGGCATTGCTCCACCCTAATGATCTGTTAATGAAAAGGATACTGAGTTCCAAAGGCTTATTAACTCTTTGGTTTTGGTATTTAAGGGTATGCTAGCCTCAAAATGAGTTGGGAAATATTCCCTTCCTCCATTTTCTGAGAAGAATTTTTATGGGATTGTGTTATAGGTTGAATTGTGCCCCCCTAAAAACTAGGTTGAGGTCCTAAACCACAGTACCTTAGAATGTGACATTAATTGGAAATAGGGTCATTGCAGACATAGTGTTAAGATGAGGTCATACTCAATTAGGGTGTACTTTAATCCAGTATGACTAGTGTCCTTATAAGAAGAGACACAGACATGGGAAGGGAGAATGTCAGTGAAAACAGGCAGAGTGAGTTGCCACGGCTATAAGCCTAGGAACACCAAGGATTTCTGACTGCCACCAGAAGCTAAGAATAAGCTTCTAGACTCTAGAACTGTGAGATAATACATACTGTTGTGTAAGCCACCCAGTTTGTGGTACTTCATTATGGCAGGCCTAGGAAACTAATAAAGGTTTGTCTTTTTCTCTTTCAAATTTGGTAGAATTCACCGAGTGAAACTGGATGCAGTTTTCTTTGTGGAAACATTTTTAACTATGCATTCAATTTCTGTAATAGATATAAGCTACATACATTTTCTGTTTATTCTTAGGTCTACTTTGATAATTGACATCTTTTGAGGAATTTGCTCATTTCATCTAAGTTAATTGAATTTATTGTCATAAAGTTGAGTTCATATTTTTTGATGTAATGATGCTCTTTCATTCCTGGTATCAGTAGTGTGTGTCCTTTCTTTTCTTTGATTAGTCTAGCTTAGTGGTTTTCACCTCCAGCTGGGGGCATTTTTACCCTCCCCACCAGGGGATATTGAGTAAGATCTGGAGGTAATTTCAGTTACCACACTTGGGGCATCTAGTGGGTGAGGCCAAGGATATTGCTAAGGATCCCACAAGATACAGGATAGTCTCTCACAGCAAAGAATTATGCAGCCCACAATATACATAGTACTGAGGTTGAGAACCCTCTCCTGGAGTTTACAGTGTACACCTTTGACTTTCAAATAATATTCTACCACTCATGTTTAATAGAAGCATTTATAATATTTCCACTTAGTATCTCCTTCCATCCTTTATGCTACTGTGGACATACATTTTACTACTATGTACATTATAAGCCCCACAATACACTGTTACTGTTTTTGCTTTAAACAATCTATTGAAGAAACTTTAAAATAAAAAAAAAATCTAGTTGTTACTCATGTTTTTAGTATTCATTTTTTTGTGTAGATCCTAATTTTCATATCAGCTTCTGTTTGTCTAAAAAATTCTGTATTTTTGCCTTCATTTTTGAAGTATATTTTGGCTTGGTATAGAATTCTCCATTGATAGTTTTTTAAATATCCTAAAAGATATCTTTCCACTGTTTTTTTTTTTTGCATAGATTATAATAAGAAATAAAGCTGTTGTTCACTAATATAAGGTTTTTTTTTTAATCTGTATACTTTAGGGAGTATTTCTCGATTTTGTTATTGAAAAATAATTACTTAAAATTTAATGCACTGTGCTCAGATTTTGTACACAGACTCATTTTTGACTCGTGTGTTTTTCTTTTTCTTAATTTTTTTCTCCTTCACTCAAAAAAATTTGGTTTTTGGGGCCAGTTATTTCTCTGGCCTCAGTTTTTCTTACCTGTAAAATTGGGCTACCAGTGCTTCTCATAGGTTTTTTGTGAGAATTAGATAAGGTAAAGGATTCAAAATGTCTAGAACAGAAGGGACTCATAAACACGATACCATGGTACACAGATACCTTCCTCTTCATCCAGCTTCAGCTGTTCTGACCTCAGGGTTCACAAGTGGCAGTGGATCAGCGGGAGTCCCTGCTCTGAGCCCTTTCTGATCACATGGCAGTAACTCTATGTAGACGTGTTGCCTGCCTGGTGCACAATCCCTGTGAGCCAGGATAGCAATCCCTGTGAGCCAGGGCCAAAATGGGGAGTCCTGCTTGGACCATGAATAAACACTGTTGCCACTGCTTATGATTTCTATTCTTACTGACAGTTCACATGTTGATTTTAAATAAATCTGATCTTTTACTCAAGTGAGGTCCAAAGATGTTTTTTCAAGATACTTTCATTTATTAAATTATTTGAATATAGTAAAAATCCATGACATCTTATATTTAAATAGTTTACATATTTCGCGTATTCAGAATGCCCTTCCTGCAGTTAGGCTTAAGTTTTATTCATTTTCCACTTTTCAATTATGGACACTAGCTATAGTTATATAATGTAACAGATTTTTCATTTTAGGAAAATCTTAGATATAATTAATGGTGGTGGGTGGTGGGTCTTTTTTTTTTTTTTATGTTTATTTATTTTGAGAGAGAGAAAGTGTGAACAGGGGAGGGGTAGAGAGAGAGGAAGATACAGAATCCAGAGCAGGCTCCAGGTTCTGAGTGGTCAGCACAGAGCCTGATGCGGGGCTTGAACTCACAAACTGCAAGATCATGACCTGAGCTGAAGTCAGATGCTTAACTGACTGAGCCACCCAGATGCCCCTAGGGTGGTGAGTTTTATAATCAACAGTAAAAACAGTTCATTCCAAGGGATCTAATTACCTTAGAATATATAATAATGATATTCACATTAAAGGGTGCATTCATTAAAATGCTCTTTTCTTTCTTTCTTTTTTAATGTTTATTTTTGAAAGAGAAAAAGAGAGTGTAAGCAAGCTAGGGGCAGAGAGAGAGGGAGACACAGAATCCGAAGCAGGCTCCGAGCTGTCAGCACAGAACCCGACACGGAGCTCAAATTCACTAACTGTGAGATCATGACCTGAGCTGAAGTTGGACGCTCAACCAACTGAGCCACCCAGGCGCCCCAAAATGCTCTTTTCTGTCTGAGAGAAACTAAGTAGCTATCATAGACTTCTTTTGGTAGATGTTTTGCTTCCTTTAAGATTGGGTGCTATTTTCGGTTCATCCCTGGTAATGGGCAGCAGCAGTCTGCCCATGTTGTAAATGTTGCCTCATCGTGTTTCTCCTCCTCTCCTTAGTGGGCCTTTGGAGTGACGCTGTGGGAGCTCATGACTCTGGGACAGACACCGTATGTGGACATTGATCCCTTTGAGATGGCTGCGTACTTGAAAGATGGCTACCGAATAGCCCAGCCAATCAACTGTCCTGATGAGCTGTAAGTGTTTCTGAATTTGAAGACATGGGTTTCACTCCATTTATGATACTGGGATAAAAGAAGAGCCAGTGTCCGTATTCATACAGAGACTTTCCTTTAGAGAAGAATGACTCTTTGGATTTGAATTAGACTCATAGAGAATCGCAAAGTAAACCAGACTCATTCACTCTTTAATACATTTGTCATTAGAACATTTTATTGTTCTTCTATTTGTAAGTCTAATCTGAGAGACTAATAATGTACATAGTAAGACAGTACTGAATACTGTGTCAGTTACTCTATGTAGAGTGAGTATCTGACTTTTATTTATACAGCCTTAGTTATAAAAAGCCTTTCTCACTGTCATCTTACCTTGTCAATTGGCGTCAACTGATATGTAAGGAAACTGCTCCAGGCTAGTGACTGAGATAGTTCCTGTTTCCTGCTTTCATCATGTAACTTCCCATATAAATTATGGGATTGAGGGGGGCAGGAGGCTATTCAGGGGTGATTGGGTGCACACGTGACTCTGGTCTCAGTTCCTGAATCCCCCAAAGTTTTATACACCAAGGTGAGGTGGCAGCTTTTGCACTGATTTCACTGTAGATGTAGGGTGCTTAGAGCTTAGATAAACTTTCTACTTCCTTCAAGTTCTTTCTCTCAGAAAACATGGGTTTTAGGTATTTATATGAAATCTCTGTATTTGCTGATGTATTTTGATATGACATCATGAAGAATGGAAATCCACACATAAAATCCAGGTAACTTGTTTTAGTTTCTTTTCATTTTAGAACTGCCAACATATAGTAATATTCATTGGTTTTTAATATCATTTTTTCCATGCCCACCTTTAGACAAAAAACATAACTGGCATCAAATTGACCAGAAGATTAGGAGTACTGTATTATCATTAACCCAATTTTCCATTTGTGTCACTCTGCAGGTTTGCTGTGATGGCCTGTTGCTGGGCCTTAGACCCAGAGGAGAGGCCCAAGTTCCAGCAGCTGGTACAGTGTCTCACGGAGTTCCATGCAGCCCTGGGGGCTTATGTCTGACTCGCTTCTCACAGTCCCACAGCATCAGGAGCACTGTGCCTGTCGGGGCTCACTTGGAACCAGTCATAGATGCTTCGTACATCATACAACACCAGCAGAAGCACATGTCTTCCGGAACACCGTGCCTTAGGAATGCTTTAGAATCTGAACTTTTAAAGACAGACGTAATAATGTGGAATATTTTCTAGATATCATTTTTATTAGGTTGAACTGAAAAGCCTTTTGTAAATTTTTTGGCCCCAAATTTTTTAAAACATAGTTACTTTGGACTAGGGGTACATTCTTACAAAATAAATAAACAGTTTTAAAAATTGTTTAAACACAGATATTTGAAATAGCTATCTTAGTGCCAACTGCTTTTTATTTTTTTACTTCGTCAAGGTAATATAGGTGATTCACCTTTAAAGTTTTTTTGTTTTTTTTTGTTTTTTAATATTTATCACTAGTCTTGGGAATGGTTTGTCTTCAAGATACATTACTTTTTCCTTAGGAAAAGAAAAACAGCATAAAAAGATGTCTGGTTTGCCTTTTACAGGAAAAGGCAATATTAGAGGAAGAAAACTGTGGGAAAGCTACAGGGAAAAAAATGAAAAAAAATTTAGAAATAGAAGTCCTTTTGTGGGAAACTGTTCTTTTTTTAATTTTTTAATGGAAATTATTTCTGCTTTCTTATTTTGGGGAAAGTAGAAGCTGAGTTCATTGAAACATCTTCAGTTTGGCAGGAATTAGTGTTTCTGTGAGCTGGAAGTAGATTTGGGGCAGGTCAGTAGTAAATGATGGCGATTTTATTTATTTTACTCTCTGAGAAAGGAGATAATACAGTTCCAGAAAGTGAAATCATGTTTCTAAGATTAAGAATCCCTTTTATTGCACCTAGGGTAGTGCTATGCACAGAGTGGGTGCTTGAGTTGTTCTGGGTAGTGAAGAAAAAAGAAAGTAAACTGGTAAATTTTGTGCTAATCTTCAAGACTGGCTTAAGTATAAAGTTATTTCTTAAAACACTTGAAAAATTAAAGGATTTGTTTTATATTACAACAGTATTGAACATATTGTTCATAATGAACAATTGGTTGTTTGATAAGTCTTTGAACATGTAGCAACCAGCTAGACATCCATGTAATCAGGCTCTGAAGCCCTAACACAGTTACAGCTGACTCTACTCAACCTCCAAAGTCTAATAAGATGTTGGGGTTATTATTACAAGGAAGTATTACAACATTGAAACTTTTATCCAGAGCCATTAAATGAGGGGTATGTATGTATTTATGCTTGGTTGTAGTTGGCCTAAGGCAGAGTTGAATGGGCTGCCTAAATAGCTAGGCCTGCAGGTGCCTGCCTCTATTCCCATCCTTACAGGTTATTAGGGAGAATGTGTAGCAGTTGGAGGAGGCTTGTGCCATTCTTAAAGAAGTTTTATGAGTCAGCACATCTGGAAAAGTAGCTCACCCAGCACATGCTCTTCCAAAAGCAGACCAAGAGTATGATTTTTCTGAGTACCATTTATTTAATAACAGTGGTTCTTTGTTTTTATGAAATACTTAGCCCCTGAATGCCCAGTTTTTTAAAAGCTCTTTGAACTGTTTGTAAGTTACAAATGATTTTGTTCACAACCTGTAATCTTGGCATTCAATCAACAAATATTTATTTAGTTCTTTATATGCATTATATACATAGAATCGTTCAACTCTAGCATCCCTTCCAACATTCACTTCATTCTATTTTGTGTTCAGGTTATTGTTTAGAAAAAATATATTGTTTAGAAATCACAGTTCTATTATGTACAAGATCAGTTTAAAAGAAAAAGTGCTGACATGTGACTTACTATCCCAAGTTAGCAGTTGCTCTTGGAGGTGCTCTCAGTTTGCTGGGATGTGTGATGCCTTTAACCTTATCTTTTTGTGTTTGTAAGCTGTTTTATGTTATATATGTGTTTTTGTTTTAGTAGGTGGTTTAAGAGTTTAAATAGATTTTTCTTGCTGAGCTAGACTTCATTGACTTCAATGAAAAGAGCAGTTATAAGATTTCCATGGGTGGTCTTATTCTAATTGTTTTGTTGTAGGGTGTGAATATTACTGAAGAGATTTTGCAGAAAAGGTACTTTTTATAGGGAAGAAGCAAATTAACAAAGCACTGATACGGTTTTATAAGTTGGCTCCAAAGACCTAGCGCTCTATTACAGTCTGTCCTTTCTTATAACACCCCCATTGTAAGAAAATTTTATTTGTAGAAGTAAGGAGGATTAGGTTATACATTCAATACATGTATATTTATTGAGTGTCCATTGTATGTCTGGCTCTCAAGATAGGCAGGGAATAGGACAGATGGGGCTCCTCTCTTTCTAAGTCTTACATTCTGGTTGGGAAAAGCAGATAATGGACATAAGTAAGATTTTGGTAAGTGCTGTGGAAAAAAAATAGGTGTATCATAGAGAAAAACTTTAGGTGTAATATTTAGCCAGGCTTCTGTGAGCAGGTGGCATTTGAGCTGACATCTGAATGACAGGCCAGCTATGAGAAGATCCAGGCTGAAGGGACATAATTGCAGAGGCCTCAAAACAGAACAAACTGTCCTCTGGACGTGGCCTTTTCTGCTTATCTTCCAGCTGCTGCTGCTGGAAGATGAGGACACAGGCCAGCATGGCTGTAATATAGCTAGGGATAAGAGGGTACCAGATGAGGTCTGAAAGACACAGGAACAGATAACAGCAAGGCCTTGTAAGCCATGGGGCACATATTTTCTAAATAAAATGGAATTTTTCATTCAAGCATTTTTTTTTTTAATTTTTTTTTAACGTTTATTTTTGAGAGAGAGAGAGAGAGACAGAGCATGAATGGGGGAGGGCCAGAGAGAGGGAGACACAGAATCCGAAACAGGCACCAGGTTCTGAGCTGTCAGCACCAGGCTCTGAGCTGTCAGCACAGAGCCCGACGTAGGGCTCGAACTCACGGACCGCGAGATCATGACCTGAGCCGAAGTCGGCCACCCAACCGACTGAGCCACCCAGGCGCCCCGCATTTTTTTTTTTTTTTTTTTTAAATAAGGCAGTGACATGATCTGATTTGCCATTTAAAAAATACTATGCCAGGTCTTTTGTAAAGATTGAATTGTAGGGAGGCAAGGGGGAAAGTAATAAGACTCATTAAGAAATGTTGCATAGTTTAGGAAATAAAGGACAGTGGTTTGGGACCAATTTGGGTAGTATGAGAGATTGGAAGGGGCAGATTAGAGACAAGTTTTGAAGGTAACAGACAGCATCTAGATCTTTTGGATGTTGGAAGGTTGGGTGGAGAATGAAAGAGTAATCAAGGATGACTAGTTGGTTTGGGGCTTGAGCATCTTGTTGTATGGCCAAACTATATATTGAGATGGAAAAAAAAAAAAATTGAAAAGGAATAGAATTTTGCTTTGGCGAAGGGAATCTGTAATTTGTTGTAGGCCGTGTTTGAGATGCCAGTTGGTTATCTTTGTAGATAGATGAGAGTCTGCAACTCAGGGAACAGCTCTCATCGAACATGTTAATGTAGGAGTATAACATATAGACTATATTTAGAGTCATGGTATTGGATAAACTAGCCTCTGGAGAGAGTTTAGATGGAAAGAGGTTTTAGGACTGAGTCCTATGCTCTCTCAACATTTAACACTTTAGTGAAGGAAGAAGAGATGGCAAAAGAGGACTGAAAAGAAGCCACTCTCATGGGAAAAAGCAACAACAGAAACAAGAAAATGAGTTGTCATGGGAGCCCAGTAAAGTAAGTATTTCAACATGGAGAAAGAAGCCTCTATGGAATTTGGCATTATGGAGGTTATTGACAAAAGCAGGAGGGATTGGAGCAAGCTGAAGTATGACTGAAGTGGGTAGGTGGAGACGCTGTTGTAGTCAGCACTGTTGAAGAGTTCTTCTTATGAAGGGGAATGGAGTATTTAACTAAAGGAGATCAAAGAAGTATTTGGGGGTGCAGGCAGGGGGACTGGGAGGAGAGCATGTTTGTTTTCCAGATGAAGATACAGTACCACAAAATGTTCCAGAGGCTAATGGGAAAGATCCAGTAAAGGGAAGAAGTCCCTTTAGGGAATGGGACACCTTTTTTCATGTCATTTGGTCTATAAGCATGAAAGACTCTCGACTCCTGCCCCCAGTGTCTTTGGTTGTGGTAAAGGTGATGTTTTAATTGGGGAAAAAATGTGAAGGGGAGGGGAGGTGGTCCACAGAACTTTAAATGTTTCTGTTATATGAAAATCAGGCTCTGTTGAGTTCACTTCCTTAGGACTTCAGACCCAACATGGTTGTCTTGCTCACCACCATCATCTTTTGCTCCATTGCCTCCATAACTTCCTACTGGCCTTGACCCTTAACCCACCCACCCAGACTCTGGCAGAGTAATGCTTCCTAAAACAGGGCTGCTGTCCCTGCTTAAGCCCTTCACCACTTTCCCAAAGCCTTCAGGATAGGGTTATGGACTCCCAAGTGCGCAGTCTCCACTGAACCCGGCAGTTTTACCTACTGCTTCTCCAGCTCACTACTCTTGCCCGCATGCATTGTGTCATTTCATGTGTCCTTTCCTTTGCATGTGCTGCTCCTCTTAGAGTGCCACACTCCATTCCAGATCACCCAGGTGTGCAGGAGACTGCTCTGACACCTTACCCTGCTCCTCCAGGCTTTGTAGTTGCTTTTCAGCCTTGTTCCTGGGTTTGCACTGTGACAAAGGTAAGATGTGGGCTTATTTATACCACTTGGCTGTGCATCCCTTGAGGATAGGAATTTGTATGTCACTCACGTCTGAATCTCATTTGCTTAATTAGTGCTTGACACATGGTAGGATTGAATATTTAACAAATTGAGTAAAAATATCTATTTGCACGAGAGCAATTAGGCTTAAAAAAAAGTCTGCTGATTCTTTAAAATCATTATCTCATATTTAAAATACTGTGTTCTATTATCAGTGTGATATTTATATTCATATTTGAAGAGTTTAAGATTTATGTAATATAAACCAATATGGCATGAAATAAGAAGAGACAGATTGGTAAGGAAGACTATATCCCACCCCAGTGGTGGCTTAAACCACCCCCTCCCCCAAATCCCTTGGCCACTTTTTCACTTCATTATTCCCTGGTCACAGGAATAATTAGCCCAATGGCAGATTGTTTCACATTTCTACAAAGTCAACTTTGTCATTACACATGAAAATAATTACCCCAAATGAAGTAATTCATTGACATCAGTGATAGATTGTTTTCCTGGTCTACCCCTCATCCCCACCTCATATAATAAAAAGGAGGTGATATAATTTATGTGTCTAGAAAGGAAAAATACAGTTGCTTATTAAGTTAATTTTATTTCTACTTTTATTTTTGTGCTTAATATTTTAGAATAACATTGAACTTCATTCTTTGGGACACATGAACATCCTACATAAGTGTATTGAGTGCACTTATAAGTGTTTTATATATATAACTTTTATATATAAGTAGACTGAATCCGCAGGCCTCTGTTTGCTGAGTGCTGCTCTCTAAGATGTTAGAAACTTATTTAAAAAAAAAAAAGAAATGGGAATTGATATTTGAGCAAATAATAATATGGCATTTGTTCATACTTGGTTTATCCCATATTTCAAAACTAAAGCATTTCTTAGTGATTTATTTTTTGAGAGGGATAAGCATTCCCGTGGGGATATATCAAGATTGGAGAAAACATGTATAGTTTGAAAATAAAATAACTATTTACCCTTAAAAAAAGGAGAGAGAAATCAAAGCTGACTTCATGATGGCCTGAATGTTACATTTGGAATCAACTTTTTTGTATCTTTCTGAGTCTACTTTTTTGCCTTTTGTCTTCTTGGCTTCAAGAATAAGCACAGGCTGATGTTAGATAGGCATGCATCATGAGAGATAGCATTTGACTACAAGTGATAGAAATCTAACTGTAGGGACACATGGGCGGCTCAGTCGATTGAGCGTCTGACTTCGGCTTAGGTCATGATCTCACAGTTCATGAGTTTGAGCTTCTCATCAGGCTCTCTGCTAAGAGCAAGGAGCCCGCTTCAGATCCTCTGTCCCCCTCTCTCTCTACGCCCCCTTGCTCTCTTTCTCAAAAATAAAAGAAAAAGAAACCTATCTATAATCACTTAACTAAATACAGGTTTATTTCTCTCCCATAACAAATCCAGAGAGAGGTAAACCAGGGCTGGTGTAGTGATTCCAGGATATCATCTATTACCTGGTATCCTCCATTTTTGCTGCTCTGCCATCTTTAGTATGCTTTTGCTCTTAGGGACCCCCAAGGGCCTAGACCTGGGAAGATGGGGAAAGGATGAAAGGCTAAAGGCATGCGTTAGCAGAGTCCTTTTTATGAGGAGACTGTTAACTTTCCCATAGTGTATTTCCACCAGCCTCTTAGAGTGGCCAGAACTGTAGCATATGGGCACCCCTAGCTCTTAGGCATTATGGGAAATTAGAATTTATGGGGCTTTTTTTCAATAGCTTTATTGAGATATAATTCACATATCACTCATTTAAAGTGTACAAGTTAATGATTTTCACTGTATTCACATAGTTGTGTAACTATCACCACAATCAAATTCATTTTTACCATTCTGAAAAGAAGTCCCATACCCACCAGCATTTCCCACTCCCAGCCCTAGGCAACTACTAATCTACTTTGTCTCTATATTTGCCTATACTGAACCTCTTTTATAAATGGAATCATAAAATATATGGCCTTTTGCATGTAGCTCCTTTTTTTTTTTTTTTTTTTTTTTTAAAGTAGGCTCCATGCCCAGCCTGGAGCCCAACGCAGGGCTTAAGTTCACCACCTTCAAATCAAGACCTGAGCTGAGATCAAGAGTCAGATGCTTCATCACCTGAGCCACTCAGGCACCCCATGTGCTTCTTTTACTTAGCATAATGTTTTTGAGGTTCGTGTTGAAGCATGTATCAGTAATTCATTTCTTTTTTATTGCCAAATAATATTCCATTGTATGAATACATATGGGTGTATGTGTGTGTGCACATACACTCATGCACACACTTCATCATCATACGGATATATACTATTCACTCATCAGTTTATACCTGTTTGAGGAAATTGTGTTTTTAGTTGAGCACATTCTTGCCCTGAACAAAACTGGGTTTGTATTAGTAAGGAAGTACCATGTAGCTGCTGGTGGGAAGCTAGCAATGCCTGTCTCTGTGCAGAAATGGAGTAATGGACTAGAATCTGGTCTCCTGTAGCAATATATTTAATGCTTCAGAAGTTCTGTCAGGTATGAGAGGAAGTACAGTGATTGTGAAGTTTCAATGAATGGAGGGAATGCCCAGTTGGCTTGTTTTAAGGTTCGTGAATACTGCCATATTTGAGGAGAAAGCCAGACAGGGATTACTATTACCTAAACTTTCAGCCTCTAAGTCTGTGTCCCAAAAATCTGCTGTTCCCTTGTGATTGCTGTTACTTTGGTCTCTAGCCCTATTTTCCACTGGGCTATGATTCTGCCACCACTTTATAGACTTGAGCTTGCAAGGATATTTATTTCTCCTCAGTATTTGCCCTGAAGTATCTCCTACTGAGTGCCTTTCCTCTAGCTTCATGGTCTAATTACCTAGTGCCTTTGGAAGTAAGTCAAAGATTGGCTATATGTCTCCATAAAAATTCTTATTAAAAGAGCTTAAACAGGGTCACCTGGGTGGCTCAGTTGGTTGAGCGTCCAACTCCGGCTCAGGTCATGATCTTGCAGTTTGTGAGTTCGAGCCCTGCGTCGGGCTCTGTGCTGACAGCTCAGAGACTGGAGCCTGCTTTGGATTCTGTGTCTCCCTCTGTCTCTGCCCCTTCCCTGCTCATGGTCTGTCTCTCTGTCTCTCAAAAATGAATAAACGTTAAAAATTTTTTAAAGAGCTTACACATTTATTTAATGCTATATGACATGAATTTATTGAACTATATTTTATATGCCTTTATTTAGACTACTTGCATCCATATAAGGTTTGTTAATTTTTGAAGTTAAACTGCCCACTCCATTACTTAGTATACATCTAAAGAATACCCTAGAAGTTGTCTGTATAACACAGGGAACAGGATATTCTGGATACTTTGGGGGACTTGAGGAGGAATTGGACATAGGTCCTGGCTCCAGAAAAGCACCAGAGTTAGCATTTTTTTTTAATTTTTATTTTTAACATTTATTATTTTTTTTTTTTGAGGGACAGAGCACAAGTCGGGGAGGGACAGGGTCGGGGGTGGGGGTACACAGAATCCAAAGCAGGCTCCAGGCTCTGAGCTATCAGCACAGAGCCCAACGCGGAACTCGAACTCATGGACCATGAGATCATGACCTGAGCCGAAGTCGGACACTCAACCGACTGAGCCCCCCAGAAGCCCCACCAGAGTTAGTATTTTGAATAAAGTTCCTTTAACTCTGACTTTGCTGAGAATGGGTTTGACTTGACCATAATCTCTTCACCAGGAAATGCAATGTCTTGACAAACCTGTGTTTTAAGTTTTGTGTTGGAATCTCTAGGCAGTGTCCCTCTGGCCTTTGCTCTTTTTGTTCCCCCAGAAATACCCACAGGTGACTTAGCCGAAAGAAGGGCAGCTTTATTTGACCTGACAGGCATTCTTGTCAGCTAAGCAGACTCTTGTCTTATGATAAGGGCTCCCTAGGGTTCTTCTTGCCTCTTCTGGGAAGGCAGGAAAAGGAAGAGACAGGAGGCTGCAGCCTGGTGCTGCCAGGACCTGGGACTGGCTCCTCCCTGAGGACCTTCCTCTGTCTCCACTCTTCTTTCTGTCTACATTGGACCTCTTCCCACTTTCAGCATCCCTTTGTTACCAGCCTCACCATCTGGCTCATGTTTCATCTCTGTCCCTCTCAAAAGAGCCTCATTCCCTTTCCACAGGATGCAACATTTCAAGTGCATTTAAACAATATAATAAGGTTTAAAAATAGATATAAAGATTGCTTTTTTCCCACAGCCATTTTAGGATAGCATCACATTTTAGAGCTAAAAAGAGGATAACCTAACTATATTATTTTTACAAGGAAGGAAACAAATTGAATTCAGTATCATTTCCCAGACTCAAGATGAAAATAGACTCTTTCTCATGTTGGTGATTTTTAGGGAGGTAGGTATTCTTTTCCAGAAAGGGGAATTCATTTATTAGGGTAATTGTTAATACTGCATAGGTGGGCATTTTAATGTGTATACGTCAAATGAGTAAACATTGAATTGATTTGAGTTTTTAGACCTGTAGTTAGTTTGGTATTATTGGAGCATACTGTTCAAGACAGAGAGGGGAAGAGAGAAGATTCAAGGAGTAGATGGCTGATGTTACATGAAGGGCCTAACACTGAGAGGTTTGGATTTTGCCATATAGGTGATGGAGATTCCATGAAGGGCTTCCATGAGGTAGTGACGTGGTCACCTTTGTTTTAGCAATATTAGTAGCAGCTAGCCATTGCTTACTGTATACTAGGCATTGTGCTAGTTCCTTTACATGCATTATTTCTTTTACTTCTCACAATCCTGTCAAGTAGTATTGTCATCATCTCCATTTTACTGCTGAGGAAAGGGAGACTGAGCTAGCTTGCACATATAGTTAGTTGAGCTGTAATTGTAATTACAGTCCTGTAATTGTAATCCAGGGAGTCTGAGCAGAGCACAGAGGGAAGGACATCTGTACCATTGGGATAAGAGGAGAGGATTGTAGGGGTGGCTGGGACATAGTGGGAGACCTTGTTTGATGCTTTCAGCATTTGTAGTGTCATAAGAGACAGCATTCTTGATTGAAAGTAAGAGGTTGGACAGAGACCTGATAAGTATCTTGAGACTTTGTAGCCTTTACTGGGTGGGTGAATTTGCAAGGGAGCTGACCAACATCAAGTGAAAGTGGAACTCAGCTGAGGTTGGAGACAAGGTATTTATGGTGGTACTGCCTTGATTGGTGGTGGCATTTTTCTCTACATATTTGACTATAGTAGAACCTGCTGTAACAAGGAGTGGATTAAATAAATATTTATTTCTATCTCACATTACAATCCAAAGAGAGGAAAGTGGCCCAGGCTGGTCGACTGGCTCATTTCCTAGAACCACTCAGGGTTCTAGATCCCCTCTGTGTTGTTCCTTTATTCTGTAGACTGTGCTAATATGGCTGCATGGCCAAAGCTGGGTCTCTGCCACTTCCAGCTCCTGAAAAGGGCTAAGAGCAGAAGTGGAAAGCAATAATTTCTTTTTAGGTAAGAGAGAGGGAAGTTGGGCACATTGCTTGTGCTCAGCGTTCTATGGGTGAGAACTTAGGCACTCACTGCAAGGAAGTCTGGGAAATAGATCTGTCTAGCTAGGCAGCCAAGTGCCCAACTAAAACTGTTATTGTTGAAGAAGAGAACATATTTAGGGGGCCAGATAGCAGTCTGCAGCAGAAGAGAAGGCTGACTGTGAGGTTGATAGGGGAACTGGAGTTTTTCTGAACAGGAAGGGGAACAGCAGTGAGGGAAGCTTTAGGATGTTGATAAGATGTGGGTCAGGTGGTCATTTGAGTTCTAGCTGGGCAAGGTAGGTAAGCCAGGATATTGGGGGCCTGGAATCCTTGAGTCTAGGAGGTAGTAGAATAGATGGCGAGACTAAAGGAGAGAGTGCTTGGAAAAGGGAGTTCATGGTCTGATTAGAATGGGATCTGGGTTTGGATCTAGAGGTGGCTTCGTTCTGGAAGATGACAGGACCTATGGTAGAGCCCGGGGTGAGATGGAGGTTTCTAGAACTGAGGTGATCACAGAGTATATTTGGTGTCCTCTGCACAGTGGTCAGACTCCCCATCTTAGCACACAGTACCCTTCATCATCTGGCCCCTGGCTGTCCTTCCCCTACACACCTTCTTTCTACCCAAGAATCTGTTTCTTAGAAAACAAATACTCCATTTCCCAGAGGTAAAAACTAAAAATGCCCATCTTGTGGAAAGCTACATCATTTTATTTTTTATGTTATGTTATTTTTATTTTATGTCATATTGTTATATAGATGTGTGTGTGTGTGTATTATTAAGTTAGTTAACATACATCGTTTTACATAAAGGGTGATTCCTGTTCTCAGGATTGTGAGAGGAGTCTGACCAGACCTCTGGGCCTAGATTGCCATGACTGTATCCAGGCTAGGACCTACCTAGAGAGGTTGGGGAGTCAGATCTGAGGTGGTCCTACCAGGCTAGACTTCCCACTGCCTCCCCAGAGCTCGCTCAGACACTTTGGCCCTGCATCTTTGAAGGAAGTCCCTGCAGATGCTAGCCATGAGAAGTGCTCTTACCATGCTCCCATCCAGAGGCCCTGCCCACCCTCCACCCACTCTCAGGAAAATGGTATAATTGGAAGTCTGCTGTTCAGATGACAACATTCAGCGCTGCTCGGTATGAGGCCAGTTTTGGTTCCTCTGTTCCTCTCACCCCCACACTCAACCCACTACTTCTAAATGTGTCTCTGCACTCCCCACTGCTCTTTCCTCTATCACCACCCCTCTGGTCTAGGCTTCCATCACTCCTCCTGGACTGTCATGACCTCTTCCTAATGGGGCTGCCCTCTAGCTTCCCCAGTCCATTCTCACAGTTGTCTGAACCATCCTGTGACAGGGAATCCTCCCAGCCCTTTGATTGCCTCTGATTTTCCCATCTTTAGTGGCTTCCTCCTCTGTCTGTGTACTGAACCATGACTTCCCTCCTGTCTCCATTCAATCTCTCACCTGCCTGGTGCTATCACACTGCCTGGAAAAGCTGATGACTCAACCACCCCTGGTCCGTCTCTTGGCTTACCTGGGGTGTCAGTACCTCCCAGCCTCGGACTAGTGTTCTTTCTGTACTTTGTGTATTTACTTTCTGGGGCTGCTCCCTCTGCAGGTCCTAAGAGTCCCAGACCTGCCAGATTCAGTGGTCTTTCCTGAGTCCTCATTCTCCTGACCCTCCCAACCCTATCACCCTCCTTGAAAGCCTCTTCTATCAACACTTCTCTCCTGGGCCTTTTCTTCCTCTTACCTTCTACACAGGCTTCCACCTCTCTCCCATTCTTGAGGTTCCTATCCCAGTCTTCTTTCTCCATCTTGCCCTTCAGTGATTCCATCTATGCTGAGGTAACTGCTCTATGCCCAGCATCCACACACATAGGTCTCTGGTCTAGACCTTTTTGAATATCTCTTTCTGGATATCCCCACCAGCATGTCACATAGCCATCTCATCTCCAACACAACCGACACAAAACTCATCCTCACCCTTCTCAGCTTCTACCAGGGCCTCCCCAGGGAGCCACCTTCACTCCTCCTTAAGGAGGAGTGAATATATGATCCTTATGGGATTATCTAGGGGAAGGCTTCTGACAAGGCTTCTCTAGTTGCCCCCCACTGCCCCATCCTCTTGTGAGTGTCTGCAGGGTAGGTGGGCCAGCCTCTCCTGTCCCCTCTACCCACTCCCTCAGACTTTGGCAGTAACATCCTGTTTGGGCTTCCTGCCCCCATTTTCTTCCCAGTGATACCCTGGCTGCCAGAGATGCCTTCTTTTTTCTTTTTTGAAAATCACTCAAGCATTTATTGCAAACATCAAAAAATTGTTAAGAGGAATGTTTTCTTTCATGTGAATATGAAAGATGTATATTTTTTTATCTGTTACATTGTAAGCCCCCCAAGCAAAGAAGGGCCAATCCACTCCCTCTTCTGCAACTTCTTCTAGCATTTAGGGTTTATTAAATATAATGATATCTTGGCACAAAGAGTAATTTTACCAACCACATAAAGGTAAGGCTTCCATCACACTGAGAAATATACACATAGGGAAATCATTATTCCAAGAGTTCCTATTGGCAGAAAAAACCTAAATGTATTCAAAAGGCTTGATAAAGGTACGCCTTTATCTGGTCTAAAGGTCAAAAAGGTCTAGACCAGAGACCAAAGACAAGGTTACTTTCTAAGACACACATTCCTGAAAGAAACACACGAGAGACTGACTTAATTGTTAATGTTGATCTTAGGGGAAGATAGATGGCTATGTGTAGGGAGTTTCTACATGAACCTCACTGATGGGGTACTTTTCCCACAGCTATGTCCCCTTGGTGTTGCTTCCTGTCTAGCTCGTATGTTCGTATATTCACCCAACCTACATTTATGCATGTGCATGATCCAGCTAAAGTCCTTGGAGTTGCTTTTAGCAGTGGTAACAACTTTGGCCCAATGGACCTGACCTCTAGACCCAGACATGAGACCACAGGGCGCCTACTGGGGTTGGGCTGCAGCCTGTGCTATGAGCCACTAAGGAAATGACCTGTGACCTAGACATCACCAACTCCTTGCTCTAATTCACCAGCACAAACATCACCTAGAATCTCATTCGGAAGAGTTGACACTGTTGGCTGACCTACCATGAAAGGGAGGCACTGGCAACTGCCATGGTGACTTCATGACAAATGGCCTTCCCTTACTCCTTCCTGCCCCAGGAATTCAGTTCCTTTGTATATTTTGTTTTTTAATTTTTATGCAGTAGAATTAGAAAGCGCACAGTAATTTGTTACAAGTATACTTTCTCATCTAGGCACAGGATACTAGTAGGTGGCCTTGAAATTGTTTTTGCATATCTAAGGAAAATATATTTTTATAACAAGTGTACTTGCTATATAGTAAGCATTTGATTAGCTTCCTGTTTTCAGAGAGAAAATGCCCAGTGATGGACATAGGACTAGAATTTGTTGTATTGATTAAACCCTAAAATAAGAGGGAGAAAAAAAGTCTTTTTTGAGGGCTAATGTTGCCTCTCCTTGTTCCATCTTCCATGTCTCTTAATCTCACTTTGCTTTTTTTCCTTATTTTAACTTTCTATACTCTATATTCTAGGTACTTTTTGTAACCTCCCTTCTGATTCACTAATTGTTTTTTTAGTTGTGGTGCTACTGCTTAATGGATTTGGGTTTTAAATTTCAATGGATGTATTTTTTTTCTAAAATCTTTCCTTTTTCTTATAAAAATATATCTCTTTTTACGTAAGTAGTACCTTATATTTATTATTGTATCTTTTGTTTCTTTAACCATTGTGCACATGCCTTTTTAAAAGTCTGGACCATTAGTTCCAGTTTTTGTTTTTTTTTTTTAAGGTAACTGTTTTTTTTTCTTCTAAGTTTTTATTTAAATTCAAGTTAGTTAACATACAGTGTAGTATTGGTTTCAAGAGTAGAACCCAGTGATTCATCACTTATATGTAACACCCAGTGCTCGCTCATCTCAACAAGTGCCCTCATTAATACCCATCACCCATTTAGCCCGTCTCCCCCCACCCAACTCCCCTCCAGCAACCCTCAGTTCTCTGTATTTAAGAGTGTCTTATGGTTTGCCTCTCTCTGTTTTTATCTTATTTTTCTTTCCCTTTCCCTATGTTCATCTGTTTTGTTTCTTAAATTCCACCTATGAGTGAAATCATATATTTGTCTTTCTCTGACTGATTTATTTCTCTTAGCATAATACACTCTAGTTCCATCCACATTTTGCAAATGGCAAGATTTCATTCTTTTTGATCACTGAGTATATTCCATTGTGTGTGTGTGTGTATATATATATATATATATATATACACATATACACACACACACACACATATATATATATATATATATATATATATATATACACACACACACCATATCTTACTCCATTTATCAGTCAATGGTAGCTCCATTTCTTGAAGTTCTTGGTAGTCTAAAGCTGGTAGTGCTTTTTCTGGCCCTCATTTATTGTTTCTTCTCTTCTCATGTGGTCCATAAGTTTGGGTTGTGACCTCATGTTCTGCCTGGCCTTCTTTGTCAAAATCCCATGGGATAGTAAGACATGAACAAGAAATAATATTGGAGGAGCAAGATTATAATTATTTACAGATGATTTCATAATGTACCTAGAAAGTACAAGAGATTCAGTGACAATCAGAATTAATAAAGCTTGTAGACAAACTTAGAATTAATAAAAAAGCAAAAATAAGCAAAAAACAAAGGAAAGAGGCCTACTACAGAATACCTTACTAAAATCACCAGCCTTCCAATAAGCTAATAATAACCAAAATGCCCATGAATATGAAGAGAAAACTTATAGAAGAGAACATATAAATGGTCAATAAACACAGAGGCCGAAGTCAGAGAGATACAGTGAAATGCAGCTAAAATGATCTTTTATTTTTACTAACATTTATCAAGAATTAAAGTCATAATATCAAGTGTTGATGAGGGAAATTGGTACCTTCACACACTTGGTAGGACTGAAATTTAGTACAGCATTATTTATAATTGTAAAAAAAAAAAACAAACCCATCAACAAAAGACAGGGAAAGTATGGATACTGTGTAGTAATTAAAGTAAATTTGGAAGAAATGATGGTGGGAGGGGGACCTTCCTCTTAAATACAAAAACTAAGTTGCAAAACACTATGTTCAGTAAGATGAACTTGATAAAAAAAAAAAAAAAACAAAAAAAAAAAACGACAAGACTGTATTTATACAGGTGTAGAGAAAGGTCCAGAAGGATACATGCCAAACACACAGACGAGGGTAATAACAGTTACTGAGTGTTTGCTTTGTGCTGTGAGAGGTTACAGATTATTTACATCCATTAGGTCTAATCTTCCCAGCAATTCTGAGGGCATAAAACTCAGACTCTTAAATCTAATGATTTGTATCTTAAGTTGAAGGACATTTTCTGAAATTATGTATTTGGTAGTTTACTCCCCATAAGTCTCTGTCTTCCCTTTCCATAACTCTTCCTTGGCTGATTCTCTAGGTCTTTACAGTTTTCTCTCAGGTTTCTCACCTCTTTGTCTTTTTGTTTTATGTTTTAGGTCAGTGATTCTCATTCTTGAGGTGCATCCCAGTCTTCTTAAAGGCTTGTGAAAACACAGATTGCTGCCCCTTCACCCCAGTTTAAGGTTTAGTAAGTTCAGGCTGGAACCCACAAATTTTCATTTTAAAAAGTTCCCAGGTGGGGCACCTGGTTGGCTCAGTCAGTTAAGTGTCTCTTGATTTCAGCTCAGGTCATGATCTGGTTCGTGAGTTTGACCCCTACATCAGGCTCCATACTGCCTGCTTGGGATTCTCTCTCTCTCTCTCTCTCTCTCTCTCTCTCTCTCTCTCTCTCTCTCCGCCCCTTCCCCATTCATGCTCTTACTCTCTCAATAATAAATAAGTAAACTTAAAAAAAAGTTCCCAGGTGATACTAATGCTGCTAGTGGGGATCATATTTTGAGAGTCACAGTTCTCAGGTATTTCTTTCATATATTTGCATTTTTTAGTTTGAGTTACATGTTTTAATTTCCAAGAAAATTTTCTATTTTCTTTTTCCAGTTACTTTTTTTCTTCTTTGTCTATGGAAGAAAAATCTCCTAGAATCTCATGGAGAATACTAAGTAGATTTTTTTTTAAGTTATTTCCTACTCTCCAAACTATCTCCATTTCTCCTGAATTTATTGTTCTGCTTACCTTGGTTCCTTTGTGAGCTGTTTTACTCAAAGATCTCAGAATCATGGCTATCCATTAATATCTGTGGATGAAAGATTTGTAGTATAACATAGGTGGTTGATGCTGGTCTTCTGTACCATCTTGTGGATCTGTTTCTTCAACAACCCTCTCTAAGTGGGAGCCTTAGGTATGTCAACAAGCAGGATGCCATTTAAGGGCCATGGTTGGGACACTATTCACCCGTGCCCCCCCCCCCCCCCCCGCCCCAGTAAATAAGAAAGCCTTTTCTTGTGTTTCCAGCATAGGACCTAGGAGCCCCAGCCTTCCCAGAGATCCTGTCTAATGTCTTTTAGAGGGTACCCTCTGGTTCAGCCTGGGGTAGATACCATCTTGGCCTATTGTTCTGTCTACACAAGACATATGGTGGATGTACTCTTCGACACAACTCTTTCTATACCTAGGGCTCACCTTGATTTCTTCTCCCTACCATCTCTTGCCCTCTCTACCTGTACTTTCTGACCACAGTCTTCCCAGGTCCCCCGAGAGCAGTGGTTCTCACCTCCTAGGCACCTGACTCCATGGCCACCTCCTCTGCTCTGCTTTGCCAGTCAGGATAGATCCATCTGATTTTCTTCAAGCTCCACTGGTGGCCCCCCTCTTCCATGCTTAATGCTGTAATTTTTATTTCCTTTTGCCATTTTTTTAACTAGTGTAATCAGACACTTGTCTCATTCTTGAGTGAATCTGAGAAATCACAGATTCCTAGCAAGTCTAAGACAGACTACCACATGCGGAGTTTATAAAGAAAATGTCCAAGGAGTGTTCCTTTTCAAGAATATGAGGGAAGAGCAAGCAAGCAAGCATTTGAGAGAGTTTCTTTGGAGATAGTCTTATTCTCACTTGTCTACAGGCCAGCCCCAAAAGGGCTGGGGCCACAGTACCCGAGAGGGAGAGTGAGGAGCAGAGAAAAAGAGGAGCTGACCAGCCCTCCAACCCTATTCCCTCTTCTTTCCTCCTGTTGGTCAGTAGGAGGCCCAGGAAGCAGCTGACCCCCAGCCACTTTGCACCCTCTTATGGGAAGGTTGTGGATCTGGGGAACTTGCCCTTCACCTTCTGTCCTCCATAAAACCATTCTGTTTCTGGATCTCCACTGTCCCTTTCTCTCCCACCCTGCCTCTTCCATTTTACGCTTGCATTCCTTGCCTCTCCCCTTTCTCACTTACTGCAGATAATGCTAACCTCACAGTGCTAATTCTCATGGCCATTTATAAAGACCATTACATTCCTCCCTTTCTCTTTCTTTTTTTCCAACTAACAGCACTGCAGAATGTGATGGTGGATCTCAGGAGATGATAAGAACACACAAGCACGGTGTGGTCAAGCTCCAAGAGAGGGCAGCAGGAAGGATGGGCCCCAAATTCAGCATGAAGGTGCCAGGAGGGCTTCCCAGAAGCTAAGTTTTGAGGAAGAATAGAGTTGGTCAGGGGAAGGGGATTTGAGAGGAGTTGTCAGGCCAGAGAGATCATTGTATGCAGAGTTTAGAGATCCACTACAGGACCATACATTCAGGAAATGACAAACTGTGAGCCTCTGTCCTCATTTTACACCTCAACTGCTGTGAGACAAGCAGTACAGCATGAAATACCTCTGTTTTAGGGTCAGAGAATCCATTCCATGAGCACTGTTTGCCTGGCCATGCAGGAGAAGCTGACAGTAAAGAATTTGATTACTTCAGTAGATTGGTCATATTAATTACAAGATTCTTTTTTTTTTTTTTAATTTTTTTTTTTAACGTTTATTTATTTTTGAGACAGAGAGAGACAGAGCATGAACAGGGGAGGGGCAGAGAGAGAGGGAGACACAGAATCCGAAGCGGGCTCCAGGCTCTGAGCCGTCAGCCCAGAGCCCGACGCGGGGCTCGAACTCACGGACCGCGAGATCGTGACCTGAGCCGAAGTCGGACGCTTAACCGACTGAGCCACCCAGGCGCCCCTAATTACAAGATTCTTGAGACTAAAAGCTTTCTGTTTTTCAAGAGTGGTCAGAAAGTCATGGGTCCTGTTGGAGGCTTCGTGGAGGGGCACAATAAGGTGAATCCTGCTTAAACTCTCTGTAGTCTCACTTGTTAAAAGTCAAGGAGAAATTAATTACAGTGGGTAATATATTCCACTGAAAAGGGTGCAATGCTCTGAGGACAAAAAATGAAATGACCCCGCCCATGTCAGTGCCAGAATGTCTAGGGGCAGCGTTCTGGGTAGAGGGAACTGGGACACTTGTCATGAAGCTAGGTTCATATAGCAGGTGCTCGTTTCTTCCTGTGATCTCAGAGGTCCACAAAATAGCCAAGTTTTCTAAAGGCCTTTGGATTCATACCTTACAAAATCCTGAGAAAACCTCCAATTTCATCTGATTATCTCTGTTGCAGTGGATTGGGGTGGTTTGTGGAGGTGAGGAACTTGAGGCCTTCTACATACCCTTGGCACTGCCATGGCCCCTCCGTGGCCTGGAGAGGAGGTGCCAGAAGAGCGGATGTGCCAGCTCATGAGCTAGATGTGGGACCTGACCATGGGTAGCCCTGGGATCTGCTCTGCTGGAAAGACACTGTCCTGGGAGCCACACACTCATGTTTTCTGATAGCTCTGGGACCTTGGGCAAATCTCATGACCACCCCAAGTGTCTGCCCCAGGAGAGTGGGTATAGTGGGGCTAATAGTCGAGGTTCAATGTGATGACGTCTAACAATACTCTCACACTCTTCCATGGGGAGCATCTAGGCACCCAGTGGAGTGAACCCTGGGTGTCTGGAAGCATGCTCCTAAGGGTCTCTAGCAAGCATGAGAATTCTCAGTCTCTGCTCTAAATTCGAGGAAGCTTGCTTTTGCTTTATGTTTCATCTGTGCTTAACATTTTTAAGAAGTTTTATTACTTAACTTAGCCCCATCTCAAATCTTTGAGCAGAAATTCATGTCAGAATTCCCTAAGCACAGATGGGGAAGGGGCACAGGATCCTGGGATGTGGGCAGCTCAGTCTAGGAGGCAGAGTGATGGGAGAGCCTTGGTAAGCCATGAAACCCCAGATGCCTGTTGCTGACTGGTTTATTGATACAACCCAGAAGAGAGAACATGTGACAGTGAGACACTTACCAGGTCTTCTCTGAGAAAGTGGAACAGGTGCCCAGATGGATGAATCAGGCTTCCTGGAGAGGTATGGCCAGACCTTAGGGATGGGGCAGATCTTTTCTGCCCACCCAGGATTCCCAGCCCTCCCAGAGCTGACATGACCTCCGTGTGCTGGGCCTGCAGAACAACCTGGCAGTCCCACTTGCTGGTGATGGGAATGTTGTCACATCTGCCAGTCATCAAGCCCTGGGACCAAACCCAGGCTGCTCCTTTCAGCTACAGTGGTGTGCTCATGTGAGAGGTGCAGGCTGGCTCTGTGGCCTAGGAGGTCTGAGCTAGATTCCTGGGAACTGTGCATGGAGGCTGATTTGAGTTAGCACAAGGTATCCTTGCCCAGAGGGGTAATGGCCTTGTGGGGCAGGGCCCAGTCAGACCCTAGAATCTCTACCTGGCTCCTCCCAGACCCTTTGGGCTATGAGGTCTGTGACTCATGGTGGGACATCGAGGAGGTATGAGGTATTCGTGTTTCTTCTCTCCAGGCAAGTGCCTTATGACGTCAGTGCAAAAACTTCCTTTCCCTCTCTAGATCTTTCTCTAAGCCTCCTGGCTGAGAGAGTTGGGTTTCCAGCTGTGGAAAACTGCAAATTGGAAGGCACTGGACCATGGGATGCCACAGGGAGCCAGATGCCAATGTGAGCAGAGATGGAGCCTGAAGTGAGACAGGGAAGGCCTGAGGAGGGAGCATCTGCAGGATGTGGGGTGGATTGGATGAGGGAGGAAAGAGGGTGAGTGTTGGGAAACCTCTCTTGCCCATCCACTCTTGCCTAGAGGGTTTTCATAGTAATCATGAGGAACCTGCACATTATTCCCACTTTCATGTTCTTTTAAGACCTGATCAGAATAATTAACTTTGCAGCGTACAACTTGCGCCTTTACTTGGAACCAAACTTTCCATCCCGCGCTCAGCTCCCTGGCTCTGGCAGGGTGGTGTAGGTCTTTCTGGGCTTCTTTGTGCTAGCTGTCATAGCCTTGATGGACCCAGCTGCATTCCTTCCCCGGAGGATCAAGGACTTTTCATCACCATCAGTGCTGCTACCACCACCATCACCAACCATCTACCCTCACTGGCCTCCACTCTCCTAACCTGCTCCACTCTTCATCTTTGTCATCAACATTGTCTCTTCCACCAGCACTGGTAAGCACCACCATCATCAGTTCTCCTACCACTAGCCACCACACCACCCCATCCTCAGGGCCATTGGCACCATCACAACCACCACCCTCACCACCCTCACCACCGTCATTATCACTACCATCCACTCAATGCTCATTACATCCTATGCTGTGGGAAGCCCTTTCTAACCAATGCCTCAGTTGGCATTTCTCTGTCCTCTTACCTATTCTAGACTTCTGTGTCTTCTAATGGTCTAAATCCCTGACAGGAAGCCCATATTTGTCCCTTGCTTTCAAAAGTAGGAAACCTCTCTCAGAGTATTTGTTTCCCCCAACTTGTAGGAAGAGATAAGAATGTTCCAAATGTAAGACAAGTCGCTTATTTGATTGGATTAAAAGGCAAAACAAGTGGTTCCATTGGTTTCTTTACAAATTGCCTTGGTGTAACTAAAGGAACCATAACCAGACTTTCTCTTATATTTCATTTAGCAAGAATCATTAATTCATCACACATACCAAGCAGGAGTCTTTCCCAGAAAATAAACTGGTTTTCACAGCTAATAAAAGGCTACCTTGTCCTGTCTACCTTCCCCTGTGAAAGGCCCATCTCACTGCCTGGGGCAAAGGAAGAAAACTCTGGTGCCCATGTCAGGGGAACTTTCTACAGTCTTCATGGGGCTGAATCAATGGGAGGGAATTTCAGGCTCTCCACCTTAGCCTTCAGATGTTGTTTCCAAGAACTAGGCCAGTTCCTTGAAGTGCTGTTTACATCTGAATTTGCATTCACGTGGGATAACTGGCTCTCTACAGTTGTTAGGCAGACTGGCTGTAAGCCAATGAGTTATTCCGGCATGGCCTTCATATTTCCCATCATCGGTTACCACTGTTTATTTGTTTAGTATGTATTCCATTCTGCAGCTTTTCATAATCTGTTGTGCACTGGTGATCTTTCTATCTCACTGATCTTGTGAAACTTTTACATTTCAACCAGTCATATGGGAGAGTATAGTGATGTCTCTATCACATATATAGCCCTTTGTCAGTTATATATTTTACAAATAGTTTCTTATACTCTGTGCTTGCCTCTTCACTGCTTGACGGCATCTTTTGATGAACAAATTCTTTTCCGTAATGTCAGATTTATCAATCTTTGCCTTTGTGATAGTGGTTTGTATGCCTTACTTAAAAAAAAAAATCTTTATCCTGCAGTTAAAAGATACTCTTCTATATAATCTAAAATCTTCATTGTTTCAGGTTCAACATTTAGGTTCATAATCCACCTGAAAGTGATTTTTGTGCGTGGTTTGATAGAGGAGTTCAGTTTCTTTTGTATTTCATATGGGCATTTTACAGTTCCAGAATAATTAATCAAAAGGACATTCATTCTTCATTGTTCTGTAGGACTACCATTGTCTTATATGTGTTAATGGACTCTGTATATACACTGTCTGTGCTAAAACTGCTTTGCAGTGTCTTAAATTCTGATAGGACAAGGGGTGCCTGGGTGGTTCAGTCAGTTAAGCCTCCGATTTTGGCTCAGGTCATGATCTCACAGCTCTTGAGTTGGAGCCCCACAGGCAGCTCTGTGCTGCCAGCTCGGAGCCTGGATCCTGCTTCAGATTCTGTGTCTTCCTCTCTCTCTGCTCCTCTCCCACTCACGCTTTGTCTCTCTCTCCTTCAAAAATAAGTAAACATTAAAAAAATTTTTTTTTAAAATTATGATAGGGCAAGCTTTTCTACTTTAAGAGATCTTGGCTCTTAGAACTTTGTATTTCTCTGTATATTTTAGAATTCGTTTGTCAAGTTCTACCAAGAAATTTGTAATTGTCCCAAAATTCTTGGATATTGTAGACTGCTTTTTTTCATTCTTTTTACATTTTGATTTTCAGTTTAGAAACTTTCTATTAATTATTTTCATGCTCACTGATTCTTTGCTTGGTCATATCCAGTCTACTGATGAACCCATCAAAGGCATTCTTCATTTCGGTTAGTGTGTATTTGATTTCTCATTTCCTTTTGATTCTATCTTAGAGTTTCCATCTCTCTGTTTACATTACCCATCTGTTCCTACATGTCCTTTTTTTCCATTAGAGCCCTCAGCATATTAATCATTATTTTAAATGTCTAGTCTGATAATATCAAAATCTCTGCCATATCTGAGGCTGGTTCTCATGTTTTCTTTCTTTTCAGACTGTTTTTTGCCTTTTAGCATGACTTGGAATCTTTTGTTGAAAGCCAGACATGATGCATTGTGTAAAAGGAACTGATAGGGCATTAGTATGAGGTGTTTCATTTATCTGGCCAGGAGTTTGGCTGTATTTACTGCTTGCTGTAGCTGTGGTGTCAGAGGCTAAAATTTCCTCTAGTGTTCTTGTCTCCCCTGTTGATTTTAGATTTCCCCAGAGACTCCTTCAAGAGGATTTGAGGCTTGCAGTCTTTTAGCTGTAATCCCCTTATTGTATAGGAGTTCTGTTGATGTGGTGGTAAGGTGTGGGGAAGGGGGAAACACTTTGTAGTCTCGTGGTTAGGTCTCAGTCTTTTAGTGGGTCTGTGATCCTGGGCTTCACAAGTATATCATAGCTCCCTAACACCTTAAGTGAGACAGGAAAGGTAACGGGACTGGTGTTGGGTACTTCCCTTTCCCCAAGTCTGTTAGGCTTTGGCAAAACTCAAGTCATTAGGCTCTCGTAAAATAGTTTCCCTTGATGGCAAGCCATGTTAAGGAGAACAGACGACTGGGCATATTCCAGAATGGTTACTTTTCCCCCTCCCCAGTGCCAGAAGCACAAAGGGGACCCTTCTCCAGTCTTCATAGTGAGAACCTGATGGGCTTCTGGAGGTAAAACTCCTAAAAGTTTGGTGATCCCAAGACTGCCCCCTCAAGAGTTCTTAGCTCTCCAGCTTGTCTGTTCAGGGCTTACAGAAATTTGTCAATTGTATTTTAAGTGTTCCTACCAGTGCTGGCTCCTGCTGTAGACTTTTGCTCCTACGATTCTTCTGGTAAGCTCTGATTCTGTATTCACTTCGTTTTTCAGGGCAGCAGTTTACTGTATGACCTCAGTTCTCTGTGGATCTAAGAACAGTTGTTGATTTTCAGCTTGTTCAACATTTTTCTTGTGTGAAATAGGGAAGATGACTTCTAGACTCTCTGCACACCAAACCAGCAACTGGAAGTCCATCCTTCCAATAGAAGTTTTTAGCCAGTGATCGTGACATTTCTTTTTAGGTCTTTTGATATTCTCTTAACAAAGTTTGATCATTTTCTATAGAGAGGTCTTGCAAATACTCTGTTAGATTTACTCCTAGGTTCTTGATATGTATTCATATTATTGTAAATGTATCTTCTCTTAAGATTTAACTTTGTAACTATTGCAGGTATATGGAGATACTGATTTTTAACAATTTTACTGAGAAATTGTATGACATAATGTTCTTCTGTTTAATGAACATTCTAACAGCTCAGTGATTTTTGTGTATTTACAGGGTTCTGCAGCCATTATCATAATCTAATTTTAGATCATGTTCATAGTCCCAAAAAGAAACCTTGAACCCTTAAGAGTCTTTCCTATTCTCCCTTTCCCCCACAGAAGCAACCACTGATTAACTTTTGTCTCTACAGATTTATCTAAATGAGATTACACAACATGTGGTCTTTTGTGACTGGCTTCCATAACAACATGTTTTCAAGGTTCATACATGATGTATCATGTATTATGTATCAGTGTTTCCTTCCTTTTTATAGCTGAATAACATTTCATTGTATGGATATACCGCATTTTATTTATACAGTCATCATTTGGTGGACATTGGGTTATTTACACTGTTAGATATTATAAATTATGTTACTACAAGCATTTGTATACAAGTTTTTGTGTGGACATTTTATTTCTCTTGGGTATATACCCAATGAGTAGGCTTGCTGAGTCATGTAGTAACTCTTTGCTCAGCATTTTGGAAAACCTTCAAACGATTTTTGAAGTGGCTCCATGATGTTACATTCCCACTAGAAATATGTGAGGGTTCCAGTTTCTTCACATCCTTGTTATTGTCTTTTTTTTTTTGCCATTACTTTTTTTTTAAATTTTTATTTATTTTTAAAAATTTTAATTCTAATATAGTTAACATACAGTATTAATATTAGTTTCAGGTGTACAATATAGTGATTCATCAATTCTATACATTACTCAGTGCTCATCATGATAAGTGTACTCTTAATCTCCTTCAACTATTTCACCCATCCCCCCACCAACCTCCCCTTTGGTAACCGTCAGTTTGTTCTCTATAGTTAAGAGTCTGTTGGGTTTTGGGGTTTTTTTTGGTTTGTGTCTTTTTTTTATTTGTTTTGCTTCTCAAATTCCACATGTGAGTGAAATCATATGGTATTTTTCTTTCTCTGGCTTATTTTGCTTAGCATTATACTCTCTAGATCTGTCCATGCTGTTGCAAATGACAAGATTTTGTACTTTTTTATGGCTGAATACTATTCCATTGTGTGTGTGTGTGTGTGTGTGTGTGTGTGTGTGTGTGTGTGTGTGTATGTACACACACACACACCCCATATCTTTATCTATTCCTCTATCACTGGACACTTGGGCTGTTTGCATAATTTGGCTACTATAAATAATGTTGCAATAAACACAGGGTACATACTCTTTTTTGAATTAGTGTTCTCATATTTTTTGGGTAAATACCCAGTATTTACCAGATCATATGGTAATTCTCTTTTTAATTTTTTGAGGAACTTTCATACTGTTTTCCATAGTGGCTGTACCAGTTTGCGTTTCTAACTGTTCATGAAGGTTCCTTTTTTTCCACATCCTTGCCAACACTTACATTTTTTATTTTAGCCATTTTGACAGGTGTGAGGTGATATCTCTGTGGTTTTGATATGCATTACCCTGTTGATGAGTGATGTTGAGCATCTTTTCATGTGACTGTTGGCCATCTGTATGTCTTACTCGGAGAAATGTCTACTCATGCCTTCTGCCTAATTTTTAATTGGATTATTTGTTTTTGGGGTGTTGGGTTATAGGGGTTCTTTATGCCACATCCTCACCAATAACTTGTTATTTTCTGGGTTCTTTTTTATTTTTTTGATAATCATCATTTTAATGACTGTGAGGTGATATCTCACTATGGTTTTGAAATGCATTTCTCTGATAATTCATGATGTTGAACATTTTTTCATATGCTTATTGGCCATTGTGCTTCATCTTTTGAGAAATATCTGTTTTAGTGCTTTGCCCATTTTTTAATTGGGTTATTTGATTTTTAAAAATTTTTTTAAGTTTATTTATTATTTTTGAGAGAGAGCATGCAAGCAGTGAAGGGACAGAGAGGGAGAGAGAGAGAATCCCAAGCAGGCCCTGCATTGCCAACACACAGCCCAACATGGGCCTGGAACCCACAAACCATGAGATCATGACCTGGGCCACAGTCAAAGTCAGACACTCAACTGACTGAGCCACTCAGGCACCCCTTGATTCTTTTCATGTTGAATTATAGGAGTTCTTTATGTATTCTGGAAACTAGACCCTTATCAGATAATGTGACTTGCAAGTGTTTTCTTCTATTTTTTAGGTTGTCTCTTCACTCTGTTGATTATGTCCTTTGATGCACAGAAGTTTTGAACTTGGAGATAATCCCATCTGTCTATTTTTCCTTTTGTTGCCTATTCTTTTGATGCCATGTTTAAGAAATCATTGCCGGTGGCTCAGTTGGTTGAGCGACCAACTTCGGCTCGGGTCATGGTCTCACGGTTTGTGGGTTCAAGCCCTGTGTCGGGCTCTGTGCTAACAGCTCAGAGCCTGAAGCCTGCTTCTCTGCCCCTCCCCCACTCATGCTCTGTCTCTGTCTGTCTCAGAAATAAATAAACATTAAAAAAAAAAATTAAAAAAAAAAAAGAAATAATTGCCAAATCCAATGTCATGAAAGTTTCCCTAATGTTTCCTTCTAGGATTTTAATAGTTTTAGGTCTTACATTGAGGTCTTTAATTCATTTTTAGTTAATTTTTTTATCTCTAAATTAAAGGTTCAACTTTATTTTTTTGCATGTGGATACTCAATTTTTCCACCACCATTTGTTGAACAGACCATCCTTTCCCCACATGAGTGGTCTTGGCACCCTAAGATCATTTGACCATATATATGAGCATTAATTTCTGGGATCTCTATTAATTGATTTATGGGTCTGCCTTTATGCTCTCGCTAGCATCACACTGTTTTGATTACTGTAGCTTTGTAATATATTTTGAAACCAGGAAGTGTGAGATCTCCAACTTTGTTTTTATTTTTCAGAATTGTTAGGCTATTCATGGTCTGTTGAGACTGCATATGAATTTTAGGGTGTATTTTTCTATTTCTCCAAAAATTCTGCTGGTATTTTGGTAGGGATTACACTGAATTTGTAGATTACTTTGAGTAATATGAACATCTTAACAATATTAAGTTTTCTAATTCATGAACATGAGATGTGTTTTCATTTTTTTATGCCATCTTTAATTTTTTCAGCAGTGTTTTGTAGTTTACAGTGTACAAGTCTTTCACCTTCTTGGTTAAGTTTATTGCTAGGTGTTTTGTTCTTTTTGGTGCTACTGTAAAAGGAATTTTTTTTAAATATCTTTTGGGATTGCTCATTGTTAGTATATAGAAATGCAACTGATTTTTGTGTGTTGGTTTATATTCTGCAGCTTTGCTGAATTTGTTTATTCTAACTTTTGGAGGTGTGCGGAATGTTTAGAGTTTTTACATATAAAAGCATATATATTTCCTGGGGACAGAGATAATTTTACTTCTTTCTTTCCAATTTGGATGCCTTTTATTTCTTTTTCTTGACTAATCGCTCTGGCTAAGACTTCCAATACTTTGTTGAACAGATGTGGTGAGAATGGGCATGCTTGCTTTGTTCCTGATCTTAGAGGAAAATCTTTCAGTTTTTCACTGCTGAGTATGGTGTTTGCTGTAGGCTTGTAATAAGTGGCCTTTGTTATGTTGCAGTACTTTCTTTCTATTCCTAGTTTGTTGTATATATATATATTTATCATGAAAAGGTATTGAAGCTTGTCAAATGTTTTTTTCTGCATCAGTTGAGATATCACATTGTTTTTGTCCTTCACTTTGTCAATGTATTACATTGATTGATTTTTGTATGTTGAACCATCCTTGCATTTAAGGCATAAGTCCTATTTGGTTGTGGTATATAATGCTCTTAATGTGCTGTTGAATTCAGTTTGCTAGTATTTTGTTGAGCAGGGATATTGGTGTGTACTTTTCTTATAAGTGTTTGTCTGGCTTTGGTTTCAGGGTAATGCTGGCTTCATAGAATGAACTTGGAAGCGTTCCCTCCTATTCAGTTGTTTGGAAGAGTTTCAGGGGAATTGGTGTTAAGTTTTCCATAAATATTTGGCAGAATTCTCCAGTGAGCTATTTGGTGCTTGGCTTTTCTTTTGGGAAAGGTTTTTGATTAGTGATTTAACCTTAGTTGTTACTGGTCTGCTCAGATTTTCTGTTTCTTCATGATTCAGATGGTATGCTGTATATTTCTAGGAATTAATCTATTTCTTCTAAATTATCCAATTCTTTGATATATGATTGTTCATAGAATTTTTTATAATCCTTTTTATGTGGCATCATTTGTAATACCGTTTTTCATTTCTTGTTTTTGTTGTATAGTCTTCTCTCTTTTTTTCTTAGTTAATCCAACTAAGACTTTGCCAATTTTGTTGATCTTTCAAAAACCAACTCTTAATTTCACTGATTTTTTTCTATTATTTTTCTATTCTCTATTTCATTTCTCTCTTCTCTAATCTGTATTATTTCCTTGCTTCTGCCAGCTTTGGGTTTAGATGTGGGAAGTTTTGTTTTTTGACTTTCTTCATGTGTAAATTTATGTTGTTGAATTGAGATCTTTTTTAATGTACACATTTAACATTTACAACTATAAACTTCCCCCTTAGCACTGCCTTCACTGCCCCCTCTACATTTTGTTATGTTGTGTTTGCATTTTTATTTATTTCAGGGTATTTTCTAATTTCTCTTATGGCTTACTCCTTGGAAGTTTAAAAACTGTGTTAATTTCCACATATTTTTGAAGTTTTCTGTTTCCCTTGTGCTCTTGATTTTTAGTTTCATTCTGTTTGTGATTGGAAAAGATACTTGTATAATTTCAACCTTAAATTTTTTAAGACTTGTTTTGTGGCCTAATATGTGGTCTGTTGTGGAGCTTGTTCCGTGTGCATTTGAGAAGAGTGTATGTTTTCTGTTACTGGGTGGAGTGTTCTGTGTATGTCTGTTAGGTCTAATTGGTCTGTAGAGTGGTTCTAGTTCTCTGTTTTCTTTCTGATCTATGTCATTGCTTTTTATTTTAAACCACATTATCTGCCAATTTGAGAGAAACCAATATTTCTGGGCCTTTTATATCAACCAGTTTTATTTCATATTTTGCAAAACATGTTGTTTAGTGCTTACAGTTTAGTTCATGACTGCCATGTTTTCTTTTTTTTTTTTTTTTTTGATGTTTATTTATTTTTGAGAGAGAGCAAGCGAGCAGCAGAGGGACAGGTGGGGGGTGGACAGAGGATCTGAAGCAGGCTCTGCGCTGACAATAGAGAGCCCAGTGCTGGGCTTGAACTCACCAACCATGAGATCATACCTTGAGCCAAAGTTGGATGCTTAACTGATTGAGCCACGCAGGCACCCCCCGCCATGGTTTTTCATTAATAAGATATATAATCCTCATATCATACCTCTTATCAAATATCCTTCTCTGTCCCAGTTTGTGATTTTTACTTTGAATTCTGTTTTGACTAATACTAATACTGTATACGTACTTTTTTTTTATTAGCATTTACATGATACATTTTTTCCCTTGATTCTACTTCCTGCGTTGTTTTGGTATGCTATATTTTTTAAAAGAGTGTTATTTTCTTTTTTTTTTTTTTTTAATATAACCTGAGAGGCTTTTTAAAGTAGGTGAATTTATCCCTGTTACATTTATCATGATTATTGATAACTTATCACAGTTATTGATTCCTACCAGCCAAATGGCAACAAAAACACTTCTGTGATCAAAGTTGTGTTTTTTGGTACTTGTTGCAGTAAGGCCAGTGCTTCCAAGTCCCCTATCATGTGTGGTCTTCTTGTTGCAAGAGACCAGTAACTTTGTTCAACTAGCAATATGTTCCTGGTGGTGTTTGACATCAACCTAGTAAAGTGCTGTGTGTGTGTGTGTGTATCTTTCTGTGTGATCTCTGTCCCTATTTCTGTCTCTGTCCCAAATCATGCTGTCTCGCTATTCTCCAAGTATGTCTTGCTACCTGAGTACCTTGGATCTCTGTTTCAGTTTCTTTGTCTCTACCTGCATAACTCTGTTTCTGTCTCTGTGTCTCTCAGTCTATCAGTCTCTGGTACACACACACACACAGTTGACTTGACTTGACTCTACCATGTTTAGTTCAGCCAGATTTACTGGCCAGAACAATGACTGCTCTCTGAGCCTGGGGCCGGGGGTTGAGCAAAGCTATTTCAAGAGTTTTGCTAAATGCAAAAATAAAGAATGGTCATAAGTGCCGTCTCCTATTGTGATTGTTTTTGCTAGTTGATGATCCTGTAACAAGATGGGTTTCATCATACTTTTATGCTTGGATTGATTAATCTGTGTAATTAGGATCAAAACAGTACCATTTGTACTTTCTTTCCTATCTTCTTTTACTTCTGCAGCTGTAGATCTCATGTGTTACAGAGCCAGCACTTTGACTTGTGATCTTTGGAACATCCTTTATTAGGTAATCAAGAGTCAGGATGAAAAAAAGAGTTTGGGGCCTTGGGGGAGATGAGACTGGGCCTTGGACTGGAAACCAATGTGGAGTGGCTTTACTGAGCTCTCCCACCCATATCCGGTCATTGTTAGAAATGCCTTCCTTCTACACTGTGTACTCACAAATACTGTCTCTTGCTTATTGAAACAACCCTGTGAAGTAGGGAAATATCAGTGTATCGATTTTTTTATTAGAGAATTGTTGTGACTGGATGCACGCCTTGTCCATTCACTATGCATGCCTACTGTGTGCCTGGTTATGTCCCAAGCCTTAGTATTCACAGATAAATTGAGCAAACTGGCTGTCTGGAGGAGCCAGGAGGCAGACTGTCAAAGGTCTACAGCAACAATCAGGGCTGACACAGAGGGCAGGTGATGCCAAGAGTTAGGTGATGGTGTCGGAGGGTAAGAGTGTGGGCAGGCTGACTGAGCCCAAGTCCCTCTGTCAGTGATTCAGGCAGACTATGAGTGGTACCTTAAAGGGTGATATAATGTCACAGGAGAAAAGGGGGATGGGCAGGAAGGTTTTTAGGCAGAGGGGGATGGAACAGAGGTGGATCCAGGTGCTTACAGGCAATGGTGGGAGGCAAGGCAAAGAGAGACTGAGGTCACCAAGCTGGTGAGCTACAACTGGTGCTGGAGGCCTGGGTGTCTGTCAGTTTTCCCTTGGCCTGTGTGCCTTCCACACCCTGTGCACTCTGGTGGTCTCTGTCATTAGGCATGTTCAGAGAGATTCCAAGTGTACTCTTCACCCAATTACATCCTCCTTTCCATGCTCCCTCCCCCTGTCTTAGTGCTCTGCCCTAGTTCTAGAGCCAGTCCTGCCCCTTGACATTTTGGGTGGTTTTATGATAAAGTCCTTTGGATTATTTAAGCCCCATGAGTCAGTTTTTTTCCCTTTGTTTTTGTCCCTTACTACTAAAGAGTCCTGAGGAACCTCTGGACAAATACCTGATACCCTCTAGTACAAGGCATTTTGAAAATAACTGTATGGAGAAGGAGGCTTAGGCCTTAAGGTGAATCTAAGGTGAATCTAAGATGTCTGGGCATGCAAAGCAGACCCGGGTAACTCCCTAGCCTACTGTAGGAGTAGAAGAGGTGAAACAGAAAGCAAGTTGTTGCCAGACCCACCTGAGGAGGAAGAAGTGCCCAGGTTTGCATGAGGGAATGGAGTGGGTTAAGTTCAGCCAAAGCTGACCTTGAAGGCCAATGAATAGTCTGGGTTCTAACCAATCAGGATGATAAGTCTTTCTCTCTTTTTGAGGAGCTAATAATTACAAAGGGGAAGCAGAGAATTAAAATAAAAACAGAAAAGTTCCCCAACCAGAATTTGTTTTAAGGGGAGGGAGATTGAGGGGATGACACCTGGCTGGCTCAGTAGGTGGCATGTGTGACTCTTGATCTTGGGGTCATGAGTTCAAGCCTCACGTTGGATGCGGAACCTACTTAAAATAAAAAAATAAAATATGTTAAGAGAAGGGAAGTTGGACCAGAGAGGCTTAGGGGTGGGTATCAGTAGAGATCTGGGTTCTGTAAGCACCAGGGCCAACCCTCCCAGAGAACACCTCTAGCAATGGGAACCCTTGGCCTCTTTGTCCTGGCTGTGGCCCTGTTGGCCACCGGTGGCATTTGGCTAAACTCAGGGAAGGCCCTGTGCAGTCCTGTCTTTGGAGGGAGGCCATGCTGTGCTCCCAGCTGCCTGCTTTGCTATCTCTTAGGCTTGTTACTCAAAGTGTGATTTGTAGTTTGGCAGCATCAGCATGACCTGAGAGTTCCTGAATCAGAATCTGAATTAAAAAAAAATTTTTGTGTTTATTTGTATTTGAGAGAGAGAGAGAGAGAGAACGAGCACGAGCTTGAGAGCGCATAAGTGGGGGAGGGGCAGAGAGAGGAGACAGAATCTGAAGCAGGCTCCAGGCTCTGAGTTGTCAGCACAGAGCCCGACACAGGGCTCCAACTCACCAGCCATGAGCTCATGACCTGAACTGAAGTCAGACGAAGCTGACTGAGCCACTCAGGCTCAGAATCTGAGTTTTAACAAGAGCCTCAGGTGATTTGTCTGCACATTAAAATGCAGAATGCACTACCTTGGAAGACCTTTGGGTTTTGCTGCATGCTGACCTGTTTTTGTTTGGGTTTGTTTTGCCTTTTTTTTTTTAAGCTCAGGTTGCCCATGGGGATCTTTTCTCAGCAGGCTAAGACAGTCAATCATTTCCTCTTTGTGTGCAGGAAGAGGTGTGTTTTCAGGGGCATCAGACTTTGAAGCAGGCCTTCGAGGGCAGCAACTGATTCTTGCACCAGAATGAAATAGGCTGAGAGGCCAGAGGTGGGTAGGGGAGCACTGGTTGTGGGGAGAGGGCCATAGTCCCAGGGGTGAGAGGGATGGGCAGCCTCCCTGCTGCCACCTGCTTCTCCAGAAGTAACCCTGGGCCTCAGTCTGAGGACAGTCCCACCAAACCCCAGGGTGGGGGTGGGGGGAGCTTTTTCAAAGACAACTCTTTTCTCTTGTTCAAGACCTTGGTCAGGGCTTGGGTTCCATGTAAGGGACAGAAGCCAGAAGCCAGGCCATCTCATGAAACTTGGAGATTTTGACTTGTGTCCACCATATCAGGGTAGTAAAGCTGTAATAAAGTTCCCCTCTCAGGGGAGACCCCAAAGTTCAAAGGTTTATCTATATTACAAAAGCCCCTTCTCCCTCTGAATCGTGTTGAAATCAGTTTCACCTCCACCATCACCATCCACACCACATGGGTATTACTGGGGAAATCTGTTAGATCAAGCATGCCAGAGCCATAGCTCCAAGTCCAGAGGAAAGATGGGAGCACTAGCTATCCCTGTGATGGTGGCCCCTAAGTTGAAGAAGTTTGCCCTCAGGTGGTTCTTGTGAGCTCTTGGCATCTTGTACATATCCCAAGCAGTGAAAAGTTTCCAGATCGATCTAATTGTGGTACTGAGGGACTTACAGGTCAAACGCTAGAGAATTACTCTGATGACTCCTTGGCTGTACCCTTAACATTGGAAAACTTAGAGAAGAATGCATTTCTGTGGGGCATCTGTACAGGATGATAAGTACACACTTGGAGTCTAGAGTTTGATGCCACACAATTTTCATCTTTCCTGAGTTGCCTGTTAGCCTACACCAGGCTCATCATGGATGGGTGTAAGATGCATTTCTGATACCCTCTGTGTTCTCACCATTCCCATGGTCCCCTCTGTGCTTCCCTCAGGCCCAGCTATTCTCATTGCCTATTTGCTCCAGTCATCAGGCCACCAGATCCTTCAGGTCCTCCCCCTGATGGAGTTCATGAAGGGATGGACTGGGGAGGGGTATAGTCTTGCACATGGAAGGGGGAGATGAAGGACCCATCCCTTCCTAGGCCAGTTTCATAGAGATGCATCCGTAAGACAACAAGGTTTCATCTTCATACTGCACCCCCCAGGTGCATTCCTCCTCCTGAAGTGGTCCCCACTCTGTCCCCTGCTGAGAGGGACACCCTCATGGTGCAGCTCTGGCAATGAACCACATGACACGAGAGATGACAAGCAAGTATGATTAATAGCAGGTATGTTTTGTTGTTCCCTTTATCCTACCTTAAGAATACCTCCTATCATCGCATTAGCCTAGTTTATATTGGACAGAGTCCCAGTAGGTTTGACCCCTGCCCAAGGAAGGGAATGAAAAGGAAACTGGAAAGCCTTGCCCTGCCTGTCATTAAAAATTCTGCATCATCACTCAAGATAAAGGTGAAGATGAAGCATTCTTGGGACAGAGGGCTGTGCAGGTTACCACACATAGACAGTTAATTACTTGTTGGCTAATTAGCTGGAAGTTCCATTGAGGGTAGGGCCTGTGCAGATTGTGTTGAATCCTCTGCGCCCAGCAAAGTGCCTGGCATGCAGTAGGTGCTCGATAAATTTGACAGCGGTTTAGTAGTTAAGGAATTGCTGGTTAAGAGAAAGCTATATGCCAGAGCAAAAAAGAAAAAAGTATTACTTAGAGGCAGTTCTGCCTCCAGATCTTTCTGCTTGGACAGGGCCCATGAGGCTTTTCTCAATGGCAGCTGAAACCCCCCACTTCATACAGGGCCTCACGTGACCTGGCCTTAGGGGGCCGCCTTCCTTTTGCACATTGTCTCCTATCACTCAGACATGTCTGCTCTCTCCGAACTTTTAAGTGTTGGAGACAGGCAACTTCCACAGATAAGGAATTGAGCCCCTGTCTGTGTGGGTGTCCTCATTCATTGATTGAGTCACCCGTTTTTTCAATCAACATTCATTTATTGAGCATGCACCCTGTGCCAGACCCTCTGCTAGGTGCTGGAGGTAAAGAGACAATAAGGCCTGCCCCTGCCCCCAAGGGTCTCAGAGTCTGGAGGTGAGATGGACACAAAAGTTGTCAGCCACAGGACTGTGCCACAGTGCTGACATTGCCCTGGCAGGATGGAGAAGCACCATGAGGCTGACTGTAGCAGCCTCCAAGATGCTGTGCTGGTGGAGGGCTTGGCATGTTGTTGACTGGTACTGGATGAAGTGAGGAAGCAGAAGGCCTGGAATAGGGCAGTCAGTTCTCAGAATAGTGTGAATGTGACAACTAGAGAAGTCCAAGAGTGTTCTAGTCAGGGCTGCCCTGGATGCAGTGGGCAGAGGCCTGCTTGCGTGGAAAAGCCTGGCTATGGACTTCTACACAGAGGAGGGGAAGCTCAGTTTCAGACTAGAGTGGGTACCTGGGAGGCCAAAGTCAAAGGCTCTTCCCTCTTTGCCGTCAGGGTCTAAACAACTTCCCTCTTCTGTGCTTTCCTCTGTGCTCTGGCCTGGCAACAGACCAAGTCTAGCCCTGAGAGACAGAACTGGGGTTGAAAGGCTTGGTCCTGCTTCAGCTAAACACCTCCCCACTTGTGACAGAAGCCACACCTTTTGTGAGCCTCATTTTTCTTCTGTAAAGTGGGGGAAAAGCACATACATAGGAACGAGGAACACAGGGCAGGAATGTGTGGTACAAGTGGTAGGAGAGAGGGGACCATAAAGAGCCAGAGCCTTGGAGAGGAAAGCTCCCTTTCCCAAGGTGGACAGCCACCCTTGTCAGAGCCCTGGGGCACACCTGGCCACCACCCTATCCCATCCTTTGACGTGGTCACTACCCAGTGGGTGAATAGATAGTTGTAGGGAAGGGGAAAGCAGGTAGATAGTGGGTATAAAGGCACTTGGAATGTTGAGAAGGCAGCAAGACATTTAGTTTTCCTCATAAGCACACAGGAAGACTGCATTTTCCTGTGCTCCCTGCTTTTGGATGGGGCTGTGTGTTAGTTCTGGCCAATGGAATGTCGCTTCCTTGGCCCAGCTCCTAGGATCTCTCGTGAACTCCTCACCTGCTCTCCTTATCGATGAAGCAGATCTGTCTGCCTCATCTGAATGCAGAAGACCCAGCAGAGACCTGCACAGGGAGGAGGGAGCCACAAGATGGAAGGACCAGCAACCAGGAACATTCACTTTTTTTTTATGTTTGTGTGGGGAGGGGAAGGCTTTGTTTTATTAAGCCACCAAGATTAGGTTTGTTGAAGCTATTGGTCCATCCTGACAGATACGGAAATTGGGAAAGGAAGTGGAGTATTGCTGAAATAAAATCCTACAGTTTGTGGCATTGTCTTAGAGTAGGTGGTAAGCAGTGAGGAAGCTATACTGAGGACTGGAGAAATAGAGATCCACACTGTTAGAGAAAAACCACTTGATAAAATGATGGCTTTTTGAAATGTGAGAGGAAGACCATATACCTAATGACTCCTCAGTACCAGAGCAAAGGATGGGGAGCAGAGTCTTGGTTTGTGTGGATGTTACTGGCTGTGATGACATAGTATTGCAAAACCGATGTGTGTGCAGGAAAGGGTCAGCTGGTATAAAAGTAGAAATGAAAGGAAACTTGAGAAGTTCCAGAAATTTGGCATCTTAAAGGAAGGGAAAGCCCAGTATTTTGAAGCTCCAAATAGGACGAAATAAGATTTTCAAAAGATTTGACCAATAAAAACTCAGTGAAACTTAGTAGAATAAAGCACTCAGGGCAAATATTTTAATTTTGGCCTTTTTGTCCAAGCCTGTAGGCTGGTAGCTGCCTTTACATTGAGAGAGAGGCAAGGGAGGGAGTGAGAAAGCACTTTGAGATTTGAGTGCTAGGACCAGGAAAGAACCGAGGTTATGATTAATACGTGGAATTGAAAGCAAATAGATTAGCAACCCGGTAAGTGTTTAGAGAAATTAAATTTTGTAAACTATAGCAGGCCTGGACCAAAACCAGTTTTGACTGTTCAAGACTTAAACAATTGTCAGAGTAGCAGTGGTGGTCCAGTGGGAGGCACGCCTGGACCCCGTGTTCCTCCTCCAGGCACCAAACATCCTGGGATCTTCTCATATCTGTCAGCAGCCAAAGCCATTTGCAGGTTCCAAAGAAATGGACACAACAGACTGAACAAGTTAGATGACTAACAGACATTTCAGATTTACAATATCAAAAGGCCAATATTTGCAACTTCTGATTCTGACCAAAGTGGATTACTGGACCAGATTTACTTCCACCCAAAACAACTAAATAATTAGACAAGTATATAAAACAATGTCATTAAGTGATTGGATATCAGGCAATGAAGACTGGTGATCTCTGGGAGATAAAAAGCAAATGAGATGTACCCTATGATGGCCCCAGCCTAATGCCTGGAGGGGCAGACCCAGGGAGAGTTTAGCAGTCTCAAGTTAAGATGAGGGAGCTGGGAGGCCAAAGTGGCTTGACTTTACAGGGCAGATCATCAGAAAGGAGCGTTGCACAGAGAACTCTAGAAACCTGCAGAAGGTCCCTGGAGTGTTCAGCTGAGTATTGGCCATGTACGTGTATGAGGACATTTCAGAAGGTAGGGAAAGTATCACCCCAAAAGGGTCAGAAGGAAAACCCCTGTAGCTCACACAGGAACAGACATAATGCCTGTTCCTACCACCCAGAGAGGAATATTTCATAATCCACAAGGCATCAGATGGAATATACCGAAGAGTTTGCCTCAGTAGTAGGAATAGGTAGCCCTGGACTAAACTACTCTGGTCCCATCTAACAAAGCCTGAAAGCAAGACCTAAAAGAATTAAACTGGTTCCAAGTAACTTAATTATGCCGTAACAAGAATCAAACATACTTATAAGAATATAAAAACACCTAGCACCCAACAGGGTAAAATTCAAAATGTTTGGCATACACTCAAAGATTACTCAGTCTGCAAAGCAGCAGAAAGATATCCATAATGAAGAGAAAAATCAATCAACAGAAACTAACCCAGGAATTACACAGATGATACAATCAGTAGGTTGGATCTTGACACAGGTATTAGAACTACGATCCATATGTTCAGGAAGACATGGAAGATTGAATGTGTTAAGTAGTCATGGAAGATACAAAGAATACCCAAATTGAACTTAACAGCTGTGAAAACTACAATGCCTGAGATGTAAAAAATACACTGGGTGTTGCACAAGGCAAATATTCAGGAAGAGAAGATTAGTGAGTTTGAAAACAGCAATTGAAACAATCCAAAATGAAACACAAAGAGGAGAAATACTCCAGACAAAGAATCAATGGACTGTGGGACAATGTCAAACATCCTAATACACATGTAACTGGAGTCCCTGGAGGACAGTAGAGGGGAGAGAAGAGGTGAAAAAATTTTTTTTCCAACTTTATTGAAATACAATTGACGTATAACATTATATACATTTAATGTGTTGTTTATAATGTGTTGTTTTCATACACTTATTTATTGCAAAATGATTACCACCATAGGTTAATACCTCCATCACATCACATGATTACCGTTTCTTTTTTTGTAGTGAGAACATTTAAGATCTACTCTCTCAGTAACTTTCAAGTATATAATACAGTATTGTCAACTGTAATCACTATGCTGTACATTAGATCCCTAGGACTTAAAACTACAAGTTTCTACCCTTCGACCAACATCTCCCCGTTTCCTCACCCACAGCCTCTGGTAACCACCACTGTGGCTTTTTTAGATGCCACTTATGAAAGATCATGCAGGATTTGTCTTTCTCTACCTGACTTATTTCACTTAGGATAATGCCTTCAAGTCCATCCATGTTGTTGCAAATGGTAAGATTTCCTTCTTTCTCATGGCTGAATAATATTCCATTGTGTGTGAATAAGTACTCAGAAGTGGGATTGCTGGATCATATGGTAGATCTGCTTTTTTTGGCAATGTTTGAAAAACTGATGGCCATATATTTTCCAAACTAGATAAAAACAATGAACCCAGATATTCAAGAAACTCAGTGAACCCCATGCAGAAGAAAAGTGAAGAAAACTATACTAAGGTACTCCATAGATTGCTTAAAACAGGAAATAAAAAATCTTAAAAGTAGCTAGAGGGAAAAAAAGACATGTATTGTTACAATAAATGTAAACCAGAAATAATCTAATAACCTCTTTAAAGTACTAAAAGATAAGAATTGTCACCCTAGAATTTTTTACCTCGTGAAAATATCTTGATACGGTATGACCTCATTTGAAAGTAGACTGTGACAAGTATTGGATATTATATATGTATGCTATAAACTCTAAAGCAACCACTAAAACATCATAGAGTTATTGCTTCTAACCCAACAAAGGAGAAGGAGTTAAAAAAGCATTCTAAATTGATCCAAAAGTAGGCCAAAATGAGAGAAAAGAGAACAAAGGGCAGTTGAGATTTGGCACTCTTAGAGCAGATACCCTATCCTGAATAATACAGGTGGATAAGTAGGCAGATGATTGAGTATGATATATATGGCTGTGTGGGTAGGTGGTAGGCAGATGGGTGAGTGATAAGTTGAAGGTAATTGAGTGCATACATTTATCCCCAGGTCTTAGATTCTTCTGGAGCTTGAGGCCCTGCTTCTTGGTTCCTCATACCTTGCCTGACTAATGACTGCTTAATTTCAGCTCAGTTTCTTCCCAAGGAGCTCTGCCATGAAGGATGGATAAAATGTAGACCCATAGAAAAAAAAAAGGGGTGGTGTTTCAGGAAAAGATAAAGCATAAACAAAGATATATAGGGAAAAACTGATTGTTCAGAGACAATTAGGATACCAGTTAGGGACCAAATGAGGGTATAGGATCAGGAGGCTATGAAGGCAAAAAAGTTGAATGACTAACCCTTGTACAATTACTGCAATGACTGCCATTACTTTTCATTTATTGAGCAGTTACTGTGTACCAGGACGTATGGAAAGAGGTGTTACATATTTTGAAACTACCCTCCGAAGTTGGTGTTATTAACCCAGTATCATTGGTAGGTATATTGGCAAAGAGAGATCAATTAACATGGCTACAGACACACAGTGGGCAAATCTCTCAGCTGGAATTCAAACCCAGGCCAGAGTGACTCCAGTCTAGTCCTTTTATTGACTCATGGAAACAACTTTCTGGGTGAACCATGCAGTAGTGAGAGGTCTTACTATCTTCATAGGCCCTCTGCCTGGGGATGCTTTTTTTTTTTCAGGACTTGAGATCCTTTAGAAGGTAAGTCCAAAAAAGTGGGGTTGACCTGGAGCGGTCCCCCATGGTGCTAGGTCTCAGAAACTCTGGAAGCAGAGAGTGGGTACCTCAAAGGGGGCACTGCTTTCTCTCATCAGTCTGTGATCCACTCTGAGTAAGAGTCCCCCTCCTCCTAGGGACTCTGGAAATTGGGGGAGAGCTTTCTATATTGACTTTGAATCTCAGGTCCCACCAAATATGCTAATCCCTTCATCATTCTGAATTTCAGTTTCTTTATTTGTCAAAGGAAAGTATAATTCCTAACCCTTGGATGAGCAGGTGCAGCAAGCTGGGTCATTTCTCCCTTAAAGAAAAACAGTGAGAGGCTGAGGAGGGTGGCTGGCATCTCACAGAGAATGGCCCTGGTTATGCGGAACTCAGGGCTCCAAGATGCAGTGAGAAGAGGTTGGAGAAGGGCAGCCCTTAACCTCAGACAGCACAGGGTTCAGCTCCCTACTCTGCCACCTACTGGCTGCACTCACACTTTGTACAAGTTCTGAAGATTCTGAGACTTGATTTCCTCCTCTCTGAAGGGGGATGGTTATGGGGCCTACCTCACATGGGGTGTCAGGAGGACCCAATGAGCAAGTGTCTGTAGGGGCCTGGCCTAGTGCTGGGGGCACTGCTGGTCTCCTGCTGGTTTTGACACAATAATACATGGGCCCTGATACCAGGTGAGCGGTGGGTTTTTGGTGCACAGGGCAAATCTCCTTGCTCCTGCCAGCCTAGGTTTAACTAAGCAATGCCAGGTTTGGCAACTAACGACAGAAGCATGAGGGTTAGACCTTTTTCTTTTGTGGCTAATGCATGTTTACTAGAGAACAGCTGGGGGTGCCAAGGGATAGCCCTGGAAAATGCAGTGGGGGTCTTGGAGGGAGCTCTGAAATTGGCAGCACCTGACTGAGTCTGGGGCCCCTCCTATGATGCTTGACCAGCTCAGCACTGCTTCCATTGCCCTCTTTACCTACTTTCTCCATGGATCAGGGTTCCTAGGTGCCTCTGTTTTTGCTACTAAGAATCTTGCTATTAAAGCTTTTGTGTGACCCCCCGAAGGTCACTATTTCGTAACCTGACAGATCAAGTGTTGGTACTAGTGTTCTCTAAATTTCATTTATTTGCATACTGTCTGTATTTTTGGCTATATTTGCATAGAATCTGTTCCATTATTTGCTTAATGTTCTTCTTTTAAAAGACCTATTTAAAAAAAAACTGAAGTGCAGTTATTTTATTTTATTTTATTTTTTTTTTAATTTTTTTTAACGTTTTTATTTATTTATGGGACAGACAGAGACAGAGCATGAACGGGGGAGGGGCAGAGAGAGAGGGAGACACAGAATCAGAAACAGGCTCCAGGCTCCGAGCCATCAGCCCACAGCCTGACGCGGGGCTTGAACTCACGGACTGCAAGATCGTGACCTGGCTGAAGTCGGACGCTTAACCGACTGCGCCACCCAGGCGCCCCTGAATTGCAGTTATTTTAAAAGGCAACTTCAGGTATACCTATGATGAATGGAAAACCTAACATAAATAGGAAGTGTCCATAAAAATTAACATATACATTTAGAACAACTGTGTGTCCTATACTATGTACAATGATCCTATCACACTTGGAAAATGCAGGGCTAGGGGCGCCTGGGTGGCGCAGTCGGTTAAGCGTCCGACTTCAGCCAGGTCACGATCTCGCGGTCTGAGAGTTCGAGCCCCGCGTCGGGCTCTGGGCTGATGGCTCAGAGCCTGGAGCCTGTTTCCAGTTCTGTGTCTCCCTCTCTCTCTGCCCCTCCCCCGTTCATGCTCTGTCTCTCTCTGCCCCAAAAATAAATAAATGTTGAAAAAAAAAAAAGAAAATGCAGGGCTAGATCCTATGGCTCCTCCCAGCTCCATGCTTCCCTGACCTCTGTCTCTTCCTCCTTTCCAGGAACATGGCCTAGACAGGGAGCACACCCTCACAGTCATTATTCTTTGCCCTGCTGTTATCTCTGTGGACCAATAAATCATCATTGTGGTTTTACAGAGTAAGGGACAGAGGTCTGGAGCTCCTGTGTCCAAAGAGGCTTCTAATGTTGGGACAAACAGTATAATCCAAAGAGGAAGTCCCCTTTGTTACTTAATCCCATCTAAAGAATCTCAGACATTCTCTGAAAAGAATAGCAGCAGAGATTGCATCAGCAGCCTGTCCTCAGGCCCCACCAGACACAGACATCTCCCATGCCTGTCCCCTCGACAGCCACAGAGAGACAGCTAGGAAACCCTCACTTGGGGACTAATAACTGCCCTCACTTTCTAAGGCCCAAGAATGTCAGAAAGAGCAGGGCAGGAAGGCAGAGAAGCCAGAGACATGTGTGTGCTCCCTAGGTCATGTCCAGAGCAGAGAGGGGGCCCAGCAGAGCTATGTGGGGCTTCTCTGTTGGAAGTATAACATCTAATATTATTGATGCCCGGGATGTGTTCAGGCCTTGCCATGAATGATCTCACCCAGGCTTCATCTCAGCCCCTGAAGTCAGCCTATCAGCATTCTCTCTTTCATAGAGAGATTGGTTTGAGAAGAGAGGAGAGCTAGTGAGGGTCAGAGGGCCTCCAACCAAGGGCTATTGGAGAAGCAGCACTACCACCTGGCCTTCCTGGGCAGTGTCACTGGGCAACCTCACTCTTCCCTTCATCCTTTCCTGCTACGCTTTCCTTCTCCATCCCCTCTTAATTTAGTAAAATAATTCTTGAGGGGCGCCTGGGTGGCTCAGTTGGTTAAGTGTCTGACTTCATCTCAGGGCATGATCTCGCATGAGATATGGGGGTTTGAGCCCCATATCAGGTTCTGCTGACAGCTCAGAGCCTGGAGCCTGCTTTGGATTCTGTGTCTCCCTCTGTCTGACCCTTTTCCACTCATGCTCTGTGTCTCTCGCTCTCAAAAATAAACATTAAAAGGTTATTGTTTTTTTTTTAAATAAAAGAATTCTTGACAATTTATTGTATACCAATACAATAGGCTTTGCCTGAGTTACAGAGAACTCCCCCTACTCTGCTGTCTCTGGTTCTCTTATTCTCTCAGTTTTTAAAAATAAATTTTATTAGGGTATTTTTTAGATACTGTAGATTTACATAGAGTAAAATGTACCCTTTCTAAGTGTATGCACAGATGGTTACTCCTGGGTACCACAACCCAGATCAACATGTGGAACATGTGCATTGACCCCAGAAAGTTCCTTTTGGTCCCTTTGCAAGCCAGTCCCAGGCAAGTACAAATCTGCCTTCTGTCATTACAGATTAGTTTTGCCTTTTCTAAGATTTCATATAAATGAAATCATATAGTATATACGCCTCTATGCCTAGCTTCTTTTGCTCAGCATAATGTTTTAGAGATTTGGTCCATTTTTGTTGCTGAGTAATACCCTATGGTGTGCATATACTACAATTTGTTTACCTATTTATCTGTTGAGGATATGTGGGTTGTTTTCAGTTCGGGGCCTATAATACAACCATCATTGAAATTTGTGTACAAATTTTTTTGTGGACAGATGTTTTTATTTCTCTGAAAACCTAGGAGTGGAAGGTTTTGACCTAAGTTGCTAGGTAATATGGCAAGTATGTGTTTTACTTTATAAGAACCTGTAAAGCTGTTTTTACCATTTTACATTCCCAGCATGTATGAGCAATGTCTGAGAGTCTTGGTTGCTCCACGTTCTCACCAGCATTTCGTGTTGTCAGTTTTTAAATTTTAACCATTCTTTTGGATCATTGCATATATAGTGGTTTCTCATTGTGGTTTTAATCCATTATTCACTGATTACTAATGACTTGAGCATCCTTTCATGTGTTTATTGGTCACTCATAAGTTTTCTTTTATAAAGTATGTTTAAATCTTTTACCCATTAAAAAAAATTAAGGTTGTTTGTCATCTAATTTTTTTTTTCTTTTCAAATTTTTAAATTCTAGTTAGCTAACATGCAGTGCAATATTGTTTTCAGGAATAGAATTCAGTGATTCATCGCTTACATATAGGACCCAGTGCTCATCACAACAATGGCCTCCTTAGTACCCATCACCCATCTAGCCCATCCCCCACCACCTCCCTCCATCAACCCACAGTTTGCTTTCTATTGTTAAAAGTCTCTTGTGGTTTGTTTCCCTCTCTTTTCTTCCCCCGCCCTACTTCCCATATGTTTATCTGTTTTGTTTCTTAAATTCCACATGAGTGAAATCATACGGTATTTGTCCTTCACTGACTTATTTCGCTTATCATAATACACTCTAGCTCTATCCACGTCATTGCAAATGACAAGATTTTATTCTTTTTGTTGGCTGAGTAAGATTTCATTATATATATATATACATATATATGTATATATATATACACACACACACACACATATATAATATATATACATCATATATATATGTGTGTGTGTGTGTGTGTGTGTGTATACCATGTCTTCTTTATCCATTCATCAATTGGTGGACACTTGTGCACTCACCATTGTTTGGCTGTTGTTGATAATACTGCTATAAACATCAGGGTGCATGTATCCCTTCAAATCTGTAGTTTTGTATACTTTGGGTAAATACCTAGTAGTGCAATTGTTGGATCATAGGGTAGTTCTATTTTTAACTTATTTTAAAACTTATTTTAACTTATTTAACTTATTAACCTCCATACTGTTCTCCAAAGTTTAGCTGCACAAGTTTGCATTCCCACCAGCAATGCAAGAGGGTTCCTCTTTCTCCACATCCTTGCCAACACTTGTTGTTTCTTGTGTTGTTAATTTTAGCCATCCTAACAGGTGTGAGGTGGTATCTCATTGTGATTTTGATTTGTATTTCCCTGATGATGAGTGATGGTGAGCATCTTTTCATGGATCTTTTAGCCATCTGGAGGTCTTCTTTGGAAAAGTATCTATTCAAGTCTTATGCCAATTTCTTCACTGGATTATTTGTTTTTTTGGGTGTTGAGTTTGATAAGTTCTTTATAGATTTGGGATACTACCCTTTTATCAATTATGTCATTTGCAAATGTCTTCTCTTATTTTGTAGGCTGCCTTTTAATTTTATGGATTGTTTCCTTTGCTGTACAGAAGCTTTTTATCTTGATCAGGTCCCAATAGTTCATTTTTGCTTTTGTTTCCCTTGCCTCTAGTGACGTATCTAGTAAGAGTTTGCTATGGCCAAGGTCAAAGAGGTCACTTCCTGTGTTCTCCTCTAGGATTTTGATGGTTTCCTATCTCACATTTAGGTCTTTCATCCATTTTGAATTTATTTTGGTGTATAGTATAAGAAAATGGTCTGGTTTCATTCTTCTGCACGTTGCTGTCCAGTTTTTCCAATACCATTTGTTGAAAAGACTATCTTTTTCCCATTAGATATTCTTTCCTGCTTTGTCAAAGATTAGTTGACCATGTAGTTGTGGGTCCATTTCTGGGTTTTCTATTCTGTTTCATTGATCTACGTGTCTGTTTTTATGCCAGTATCATACTGTCTTGTTGACTATGGCTTTATAACATACCTTGAAATCCAGAATTATGATGCCTCCAGTTTTGTTTTGTTTTTGTTTTTCAGGATTGCTTTGGATATTCAAGGTCTTTGTGATTTCCATACAAATTTTAGGATTGTTTGTTCTAGCTCTGTGAAAAATGCTGGTGGTATTTTGATGGGGATTGTATCAAATGTGTAGATTGCTTTGATTGCTTTGGGTAGGATAGACATTTTAACAATGTTTGTTCGGGGTGCCTGGGTGGCTCAGTTGGTTAAGCATCCGACTTCGGCTCAGGTCATGATCTCACGGTCCATGAGTTTAAGCCCTGCGTCAGGCTCTGTGCTGACAGCTCAGAGACTGGAGCCTGTTTCAGATTCTGTGTCTCCCTCTCTCTCTGACCCTCCCCCATTCATGCTCTGTCTCTCTCTGTCTCAAAAATAAATAAATGTTAAAAAAAACAACAACAATGTTTGTTCTTCCAATCCATGAGCATGGAATGCGTTTCCATTTCTTTGTGTCTTCCTCAGTTTCTTTCATAAATGTTCTATAGTTTTCAGTGTACAGATCTTTTTACCTCTGGTTTATTCCTAGGTACCTAATTGTTTTTGGTGCAACTGTAAATGGGATTGATTCTTTCATTTCTTTTTCTGCTGATTCATTATTGGTGTATAGAAATGCAACAGATTTCTGTACGTTGTTTCTATATCCTGCAACTTTGCTGAATTCATGTATTCTAACATTTTTGTTGGTGGAGTCTTCCGGGTTTTCTATATAGAGTATCATGTTGTCTGCAAACAGTGTCATCTGATTATTGAGTTGTAAGAGTTCTTTATATATTCTAGATACAAATCCTTTTTCTAATATATGTATTATGAATATTTTCTCTTTGTTTTTAGCTTGTCTTTTCATTTTGTCAGTAGTATCTGTTGAGGAGCAGTTTTTAATTTTGATGAACTCTAAGTGATCACTTTTTTTTTTTATGGTTAGTGCTTTATGTATCCTGTTTAAGAAACTTTGCCTGCCCCTAGGTCACAAAGATTTAATCCTATGTTTTATTCTAGAAATTTATAGGTTTGGCTTTTACATTTAAGTCTACGTTTGAGTTCAGATTAATTTTTGTGTATGATATAAGAATTGAGATGTTTGTTTTCCTTTACAAATATTCAGTTGTTCCAACATCATTAGTTTAAAAGATGATATCCTTTGTGGCATACCAGTTGACCATATATGTATGAGTTTATTTCTGGACTATCTAATCTGCTCCATTGATCTTACACCTATACTACACTCTCTTGATTACTGTAGCTTTCTAATATATTTGAAAATCAAGTATAGTTTAAGTTCTCCAATGTTTTTCATCTCTTTTAAGATTATTTTGGCTATTTTACATCCTTAGTATTTCCATATAAATTTTAATATCAGTTTCTCTATTTCTGTAAGAACAACTGCTAGAATTTTGACTGGAACAGTATTGAGTCTATACTTCAAATTGGGGAAGAATTGACATCTTAAAAATGTAGGGTCTTCCAACCCATGAACATGGTATGTGTCTTTGTTTTTTTAAGGTTTTCTTTAGTTTCTCTTAATAACATTTTGTAATTTTTAGTGAACAAGACATGTTAATACTTTGTGAAAATTATCTCTATTTCATATTTTTGATACCATTATAACTGGTATTTTTAATAGTTTCATTTTAAATTTGTTGCTGGTATATAAGATTGATTTTTGTATTTTGATCTTGTGTCCTGCAACCTTTCTAAATTCTCTTATTTCTTCTAGTAACTTCTTTTGGTAAATTCCTTAAGATTTTTAACATATATGAACAGGTTGTCTACAAAAGAAAGACAATTTTTACTGCTTCCTTTACAATCCTTATCCTTTTATTTCTTTTTCTTGCCTTATTGACTAGGCTAGTACCTCCAATATTATGGTGAATAGAAGTGGTAAGAAATACATCTTAGGATCATTCTTGGTTTCTTTCTTCATTTCCTACATCATTCCATTGTTAGATCTTATGATTCTTTCTTTGAAATACTTCCAGAATCAGATGACCTTTTACATATTCTATACAGTCAGCTAGTTAAATGTGTGGACTCTACAGCCAGAATGCCTGCATTTAAATCTCGACTTTACCAGCTACTTGCTGTATGTATTTGGGCAGTCACCTAACCTCTTTGTTTCAGTTTTCTGATTTATATAAAGAGCATGATTATTTATATTTATATTTATATTTATGTTTATGTTTATGTTTATATTTATAATTTATTGTCAAATTGGTTTCCATACAACACTCAGTGCTCATCCCAAAAGGTACCCTCCTCAATGCCCATCACCCACTTTCCCCTCTCCCCCATCCCCCATCAACCCTCAGTTTGTTCTCAGTATTTAAGAGTCTCTTGTAGGGGCGCCTGGGTGGCGCAGTCGGTTAAGCGTCCGACTTCAGCCAGGTCACGATCTCGCGGTCCGGGAGTTCGAGCCCCGCATCGGGCTCTGGGCTGATGGCTCAGAGCCTGGAGCCTGTTTCCGATCCTGTGTCTCCCTCTCTCTCTGCCCCTCCCCCGTTCATGCTCTGTCTCTCTCTGACCCAAAAATAAATAAACGTTGAAAAAAAAATTAAAAAAAAAAGAGTCTCTTGTGGTTTGCCTCCTTCCCTATCTGTAACTTCCCCCTTCCCCTCCCCCCTAGTCTTCTGTTAAGTTTCTCAGGATCCACGTATGAGTGAAAACATATGGTATCTGCCTTTCTCTGCCTGACTTATTTTACTTAGCATAATACTCTCCAGTTCCATCCACATTGCTACAAATGGCCAGATTTCATTCTTTCTCATTGCCAAGTAGTATTCCATTGTATATATAAACTACATCTTCTTTATCCATTCATCAGTTGATGGACATTTAGGCTCTTTCCATAATTTGCCTATTGTTTAAAATGCTGTTATAAATATTGGGGTATAGGTGCCTCTATGCATCAGCACTCCTGTTTCCCTTGGGTAAATTCCTAGCAGTACTGTTGCTGGGTCATAAGGTAGATCTATTTTTAATTTTTTTAAATTTTTATTAACTTGTTTTATTTTTTATTTTTTTTAATTTACATCCAAATTAGTTAGCATATAGTGCAACACTGATTTCAGGAGTAGATTCCTTAGTGCCCCTTACCCATTTAGCCCATCCCCCCTCCCACAACCCCTCCAGTAACCCTCAGTTTGTTCTCCATATTTATGAGTCTCTTCTGTTTTGTCCCCCTCCCTGTTTTTATATTATTTTTGTTTCCCGTCCCTTATGTTCATCTGTTTTGTCTCTTAAAGTCCTCATGTGAGTGAAGTCATATGATTTTTGTCTTTCTCTGATTGACTAATTTCACTTAACATAATACCCTCCAGTTCCATCCATGTAGTTGCAAATGGCAAGATTTCATTCTTTTGATTGCCGAGTAATACTCCATTGTATATATATGCCACATCTTCTTTATCCATTCATCTATCGATGGACATTTGGGCTCTTTCCATACTTTGGCTATTGTTGATAGTGCTACTATAAACATGGGGGTGCATGTGTCCCTTCAAAGCAGCACACATGTATCCCGTGGATAAATATCTAGTAGTGCAATTGCTGGGTCATAGGATAGTTCTATTTTTAGTTTTTTGAGGAACTATTTTTAATTTTTTGAAGAACCTCCACACTGTTTTCCAGAGTGGCTGTACCAGTTAGCATTCCCACTAACAGTGCAAGAGGGTTCCCGTTTTTCCACATCCTCTCCAGCATCTAGAGTCTCCTAATTTGTTCATTTTAGCCACTCTGACTAGCGTCAGTGTGGTTTTGATTTGTATTTCCCTTGTGAGGAGTAATGTTGAGCATCTTTTCATGTGCCTATTGGCCATCTGGATATCTTCTTTAGAAAAATGTCTATTCATGTCTTCTGCCCATTTCTTCACTGGATTTTTTTTTCAGGTGTGGAGTTTGGTGAGTTCTTTATAGATTTTGGATATTAGTCCTTTATCCGATATGTCATTTGCAAATATCTTTTTCCCATTCCGTTGGTTGCCTTTTAGTTTTGTTGATTGTTTCCTTTGCAGTGCAGAAGCTTTTTATCTTGATGAGGTCCCAATAGTTCGTTTTTGCTTTTAATTCCCTTGCCTTTGGAAATGTGTCGAGTAAGAAATTGCTGCGGCTGAGGTCAGAGAGGTTTTTTCCAGCTTTCTCCTCTAGGGTTTTGATGGTTTCCTGTCTCACACTCAGGTCCTTCATCCATTTTGAGTTTATTTTTGTGAATGGTGTAAGAAAGTAGTCTAGTTTCTTCTTCTGCATGTTGCTGTCCAGTTCTCTCGGAACTATTTGTTAAAGAGACTGTCTTTTTTCCATTGGATATTCTTTCCTGCTTTGTCAAAGATTAGTTGGCCATACATTTGTGGGTCCAATTCTGGAGTCTCTCTTCTATTCCATTGGTCTATGTGTCTATTTTTGTGCCAATACCATACTGTCTTGATGATTACATAGCTTTGTAGTAGAGGCTAAAGTCTGGGATTGTGATGCCTCCTGCTTTGGTTTTCTTCTTCGATATTACTTTGGCTATTCTGGGTCTTTTGTGGTTCCATACAAATTTTAGGATTGCTTGTTCTAGCTTCCAGAAGAATGCTGGTGCAATTTTGATTGGGATTGCATTCATTGTGTAGATTGCTTTGGGTAGTATTGACATTTTAACACTGTTTATTCTTCCAATCCATGTGCATGGAATGTTTTTCCATTTCTTTGTATCTTCTTCAATTTCCTTCATAAGCTTTCTATAGTTTTCAGCATACAGATCTTTGACATCTTTGGTTAGGTTTATTCCTAGGTATTTTATGATTCTTGGTGCAATTGTGAATGGGATCAGTTTCTTTATTTGTCTTTCTGTTACTTCATTATTGGTATATAAAAATGCAACTGATTTCGGTACATTAAATTTGTATCCTGCGGCTTTGCTGAATTCATGTATCAGTTCTAGCAGACTTTTGGTGGAGTCTGTCGGGTTTTCCATGTATAGTATCATGTCATCTGCAAAAAGTGAAAGCTTGACTTCATCTTTGCCAATTTTGATGCTTTTGATTTCCTTTTGTTGTATGATTGCTGATGCTAGCACTTCCAACACTATGTTAAACAACAGCGGTGAGAGTGGATATCCCTGTCGTGTTCCTGATCTCAGGGGGAAAGCTCTCAGTTTTCCCCCATTTAGGATGATATTTGCTGTGGGCTTTTCATAAATGGCTTTTATGATGTTTAAATATATTCCTTCTATCCCGACTTTCTCAAGGGTCTTTATTAAGAAAGGATGCTGTATTTTGTCAAATGCTTTCTCTGCATTGGTTGACAGGATCATATGGTTCTTATCTTTTCTTTTATTAATGTGATGTATCACACTGATTGATTTGCAAATATTGAACCAGCCATGCAGCCCAGGAATGAATCCCACTTGATCATGGTGAATAATTCTTTATATATGCTGTTGAATTTGATTTGCTAGTATCTTGTTGAGAATTTTTGCATCCATATTCATCAGGGATATTGGCCTGTAGTTCTCTTTTTTTGCTGGGTCTCTATCTGGTTTGGGAATCAAAGTAATGCTGGCTTCATAGAATGAGTCTGGAAGTTTTCCTTCCCTTTCTATTTTTTGGAACCGCTTGAGAAGGATAGGTATTTATCTCTGCTTTAAGTGTTTGGTAATGTGGCACCTGCGTGACTCAGTGGGTTAGGCGTCCAACTTTGGCTCAGGTCATGATCTCACAGTTCGCAAGTTTGAGCCCCGCATTGGGCTCTGTGCTGACAGCTCAGGGCCTGGAACCTGCTTCTGATTCTGGGTCTCCCTCTCTCTCAGCTCCTCCCCTGCTCACACTCTGTCTCTCTCTCAAAATAAATAAAGATTTTTTAAAAATTTTAATGTCTAGTAGAATTCCCCAGGGAAGCCTTTTTGGTCCTGGACTCTTATTTGTTGGGAGACTTTTGATTAAAGAGCATGATTATAATTATACCTACTTCATAGTTTGGTTTGTTGTTGGTGTTGTTTTGCTTTGTTTCTTTGTATAAGGCTTAAGCTTTGGTTCATGGGAAGTACACACTGAATGTCAGTATCAAGTAGCTCCATAAGTGATCTCACACTTTCAGCTCTGGCCCCTCTTCAGGCTGTTTTCAACATAGAAGCCAAATGGATCCTGTTAAAAGATAATTCAGAGCATATCACTCTCTAGTTCAAAACCCTCTAGTGGGTCCCATTTCATTCAGAGTAAAAGTCAAAGACCTTCAATAGCCTGCTAGTCCAGGCTGAGGAGGCTTAAGGAAACCTCACATCTCACTGTTCAGACACTCCCCTCTTTAGGGAGTGGACTACAGGAAGTATAGTAGCTCAGCCGGAAGTTGCATGAGTTGTTAGGAACAAGTAAGGGTAGCTGCCCACTCCCATTGTGGGGTTGCCCTGCCCTCCAGGAAGTGTGTTCTTGCCCAGCCCCAACTCCTTTTTCCTCCCTGAGATAACAGGGACTCGCCACTGCACATAAGCCAATCTTAAAACCCAGACCAATGAGCTGGATAGGCTGGGGAGACCCAGCAAGATCAGCTACCCAAGTTAGCTGATTTCTAAATGAGCCATGTATCATGTCTAGACAGTTTTGAAGTCAGAGTAGTCTAGCTGCAGTCTCTTGGCTTCTGAGAGGGAAGGATATCTCTCTGTGCCATCTGGAGGACAGGGTCCAGCCTGGTGTTTGGATGTTCTCACTCTCGTTTGGAGCCCAGAGGCAGCAATGGAGGGACCCTTGTACTGGGTGCCAGTGATTCAGTGATAATGAGACCCAGCCCTGACCTCACAGCGCTTACCATCTGCAGGGGAGACATTCATGCAAATTGCCGGTGGGGCAAGCACTGGAGCTGCAGGAACTGTGAGGAGGGATATCCACATAACCCTGGGGGCCTGGCAGGCAGTCAGGGAAGGCTTCCAGGGAAGGCCACAACCCAATTTCTCAGGAATAAACGTTGTACCAGTCTCCACTGATTTCTTTAGGAATGGAGACTCAGAGGATTTTATTTCTAACAGTTCTGATATGGCAAGCACGGTCACCCATTTCTTACCACACCTGTATCAACGTCACCAGCCATCCTATGTGAGTCAGCATCCTTGGCTGGAAGCCTGGTCCAGAGTTGTAATGTCTCATCCCCAGCAGAAGAGAATAGAAGGGGGTCCTGATGGGTTGATGAGCGTCTACCATATGCCCCACACTGTGCTGGGTACTTTGTGTGCATAGTCCCTTGTTTGCAGCACTGCCCTGTGAGGTCAGTATCATTACTTCCATTTTAGAGATGAACAAACTGAGGCTCAGAGGGGTTCAGTTTTTCTCAGCCATGCAGCTGAGACCAAGGCTGGATTTGCAGACAGACAAGCGTGAGTCGTTCCCACAGAACTCAGGATTTACCTTCATGCCCTCTGACAGTCCCAAGCAAGGAAAGACACATTTATGGTGTCTCCCTCATAGGTTCTAGGCATTGGAAGTGTTGTAGAAGCCAGGGCTATGACTCAGTGGGTTCTGTAACTGCTCCCAAACTTCACCATTTTATGGAACCAGCAATTTACAGGGGGCAGAGAGGTTAAGTTATTCTTTTCAAGGTCAGTATCTGATTTGAAACCAAACTGATCCAAAGTCTGTGTTCTTACCTGGGCAGTCTACACTGTGCCCATCCTCTTTCCCTTACATCATTAGGAGCAGGAGACCTAGCACTGCTCCCAGAACAAATGCTGTACCACTCAGTGTTTTTCTCTGGACAGTGGACACTCTGTCATCTGCCAGGCTAAAGAGTCTATGTTATATCTTGGAGACAAGGACCAGTTACCAGGACACTAATGCATTGTCCAGGAGAGATGACCATAGAGTTAGGTCATCAAAATGTCTTGTGGCCAGAGGTTCACCTCCCAGACCCACATTCACACTATGTGTCAGAAATTGGGGACAATTATAACTGAGCCTGGGGTTCTCTGTCCTAGCTTCATGTTGTGATCCCTGACCCGAGTCCCACCCCAGAGATTCTGATTCTGTGGTCTGTGGTGGGACCAGAATATTACTATGTTTAAAAGTCTCCCCTGCCTCAGCTTATCCTGATTTGTAGCCTAGGGTAAGGCTCCTTGCTTTGGATGGTGCAAATTCCTGCTGCCATCTGCCCTCTAGCTCAGGCTTACCTGCCCAAGCAGGAGGTTCCAAACTGGAATCCAGTGGTGATGTAAGGGCCTGAGCCATGGGGCCTCTGCTAAGTGGGCTCCTAGTACCCACTCTGGCTTGCTGGGCCATCTGGAGAGCCAAGCAGACCAGAGGCCCTTGCTCTTTACACATCAGGACAGACAGCATATCCTGGGAAAGCCGATCCCAGTCCCTAGCTAAGCTCTCCTGATAGGACGGAGGAGTTTTGATGCTTTGAAATTTTCCCTTAGAAGTCTGGCTTTGCAGGCTTCTGGGCTTAGCTGAGAGCTGTCTCCTTTTGCAGTAATGAAGCCAAGGGCCAAATGAGCAGGGCACTTCCCAAGGGCTCCAAAGGCAACAAGCGTTATCCATTCCCTTCTTCCTCTAGTCATTCAACTTCTGTCACGCACGCCTCTGTGACAGACCTGGCACTGCTGCTGAGTCAAGGAACTGATGGGGAAAGTGACGAAAGTGACACACCCTCATGAGTGACAGACCACTGAGTGGCCATGAGAGTGTGTGCAGGATGCAGTGGGGCAGGTGTGGCAGGGCCAGGGTGGGGCAGGTGTGCACATTTGCCAGGCTGACCAAATGTTCCTGCTTTTGGCCAGCCCATTCTTGATCTGACTCATCCCCCACGTTCCCACTCTGCCCTAGAGAAACCAGGAGTGGAAGGTAAGGAGAGAGCCAGAGTTACACTAGGAGTTCATGTGCAGTTCTAAGTGTCCCTGAGCGAGATGTGTTGGGGTAGCAGGACTCACAGGGTCTCTTTCTTTGGGACCTCGTGCTCCTCCAGGTCTCCTCCTCCCTGACTATACTACCACTTTGGGAGTGTTGCCACTTTGGAGGTGGGTGTGAGAGGGTCAGAGTATCAGAGCCTCTCCAGGGCGGAGCTCTGCCAAATTTTTCATCAGTCCCTCACCTGGGGGGATTTCCTATTTGATGGCTCCTCCTCTCTGAGGGAGCACACTGGCCCAGCTGTTTGCTACAGGCAAGATTCCTGAGAAGGTCCTTTATTTCTTCTCACCTGGCCTGATATCACTATACTACCAGCCAGGCTTTCCTGGACAGAAGCTTGAGTGCTCAGAGGGGTCTATGGCCCTGTTATCAAGGTTTGGAAACCCTAAAACACTGAAAGGTAGCTTCCTACAAGCCATGGAGCTCTTGGGGCCAACCCTGAGGAGCTCTGACTTCTGATTTGGGTCCCGCACCCTGAGCCCTGATGAGGGTCCCTCTGGCATCAAGCTCTGTAACATCTTCTAAATACGGAGGCTTTAGGAGTTCCTGGGTGGCTCAGTCAGCTAAGCATCCGACTTTGACTCAGGTCATGATCTCACGGTTTGTGAGTTTGAGCCCTGCGTTGGGCTCTGTGCTGACAGCTCAGAGCCTGGAGCCCACTTCGAGTTCTGTGTCTCCCTCTCTCTGCCTCTCCCCTGCTCATACTCTGTTTCTCTCTGTCTCTCAAAAATAAGTAAATGTTAAAAATAAAATTTTAAATATGGAGGCTTTAGCTGTAGGACTATGTCTCAGGCACTGAAGCTCAGCCAGTGTCTCTCACAACATCCACTTTCTGAATAATGAATTAGTAGTTGACTGGCTCTCTTCCCCCAAGTTGTCTCTCCTCCTCATTAGTCCAGGATCCCCACCTCCCTGCCCCCCACCCCCACCCCTGCTCTATCACAGTAACAGTCTCTGAGTGAGGGCCTGCTGACCATCTGTTCATTGTCTTCTGGACTCACCTTTTACTTTGAGTACTTGCAGACTACGCCCTCCTAGAAGGCATTTAAGCCCATCATTCTCCTTCTACCACATGTTCTTTTGTGCTGACCCTCCTCTCTGTATCTTCCCATTCCTTGTGCAAGTCTTTGTTCTCTTTTCATCAAGAGCATAACCTGCAAACAACTGGAAAGGCTCCAGTGGTTCAGCTTGGCCAACTTCCTTAGGAGGCCAGCATGTTATAGGAGCTATTGTGGGTTTGCTGCTGGGCCCTCAGGAACACACAGGAGGATGCCTTTTTGGATAGGGGTGCTGAAGGAAGGTCTATCTGGGGGCTCAAAGGAGGAGAAGGGTGAGGGTGGAAGGGAGGATCCATGGGGAGGAGGGAGACAAAGATCACAGCCCTTCCCTGTGTTCTGGGAGGACTAAGACTGCCTTCTTGCAGATTTACATTAGAGCCAGGGGGCTGCCCCCTTCCTATACTATGTCACATGCCCACGACTGCAGGTCTGGACACAGGAGCTGGAGAGAGATAGGCAAACAGAGAATGGGGAAGGACCAACCCAAGCAAGCTGAGCCCAGGAGGGACCAGTGGCAGGTTTAGGCCATAGCCTGAGAGGCAGAGTAAGGGTACCTAGTGGATTCAGGGTTGGGATGGGAAGCTGGGGTGGAGAAAGCTGGAACATCTGAGAGGGTATATTCCTGCCTATTCCCATTCCAGTAGATTCCAAGCTTTCCAAGTATATAGACCCCCTTTTGATATCCAAAGTCTGATGTCTTTCACATGATTGACAGTATTTTTACTTTCTCTTTATGCTAAGAATTTCCAGAAAATAAATTTAAACCAGACTGCCTACTGAAGTGTGGGCTTGGGACAAAATGTTCCTGAATGCTGTTGAGGATGGAGTGCTCAAAACTTTTAGAAAAGCAGCTTTGTTTTAATAGGATTAATACCTTCTTCTCAGATTCAATGTACTGTCCTAATTCTGTCAAATACATAATTATTATGTATCTGGATTTCATTACTTGCATTATTTAAGAAGCCCAGGAATAGTACCATTTTGTTTAAAAATACTTTTTTTCTATGGAAATTTTCAGTCACAAAACTAAAGAAAATAATAAAACAAATTCATGTACCTGTAACCTGCTTTAATAATGAACATAGGAGGAATCTTGTTTCATCTCCAACCCCTACTCCTCTTTCCCCTGCCTCTGGCCACTGGATTATTTTAAAGTAAATTCCAGACTCATATTATTTCATTTGTGAATACTTCAGTATCTAAGAAGGACTCCTAACACCTAGAAGTTAACAACGATTATATAATATCCTCAAATATCCCGTCTTCTTTAATTCCCCAGTTGTCTCCTGAATGAATTTTTACAGATGGTTTGTTTAAATCAGCACCCAAAATTCACACATTGATTGCATTTGGTTGACATTTCTCTAAAGTCCTGCAATATCTAGCAGTTCTACCTCTCTTTTTATTTTTCTAGTCATTTATTTATTGGAGAAACCAAGGAATCTGTTCTATAGAGTTTCCCATATTCTAAACTTTGTTGTTTGTACTCTTGGTATCATTAACATGTTTCTTTGTTCCCTGTATTTCCTGTGAATGGTATTTAGGTCTGGAGATTTTTTTATATACAAATTTTTTAAAGTTTATTTATTTATTTATTTTGAGAGAGAGAGAGAGAGAGAGAGCGAGCAGCGAAGGGGCAGAGAGAGAATTCCAAGCAGGCTCTGTGCTTCACTAATTGAGCCACCCAGGTGCCCCAGGTCCAAAGATTTAATCAGATTCATGGGCAATTTTCTATAAGAACATTTCATAAGTGGTATAATTTCTTACTTTACCACAGCAGGAGTCACATGATGCCTGTTATTTGTTTTTGTGAGATATTCATTATAGAGCAGTGCACTGTAGAGTTTTCTATCAACATTCTAGCTAGTGGTTGTAAAAGGCAGCCATTAGGATCCCCTGGGTGTCTCAGTCAGTTGGCATCCGACTCGATTTCAGCTCAGGTCATGATCTCATGGTTTGGTTCGGTTCATGAGATTGAGCTTTGCATCGGGTTCTCCGTGCTGACAGTGTGGAGCCTGCTTGGGATTTTCTCTCTCCCTCTCTCTCTGCCCCTCCCCCACATGTGCTCTCTCAAAATAAATAAATGAAACTTGTCTAAAAATTAAAAAGTAAATAAAAGGCAGCCATTGATGAACATTACATTGCTTAAATTCATTATTACATTAGGACATGCAAAATGGCGTTTTTCAAATTCTAGCCACCTCTTCTGAATTTATCAGCTAAAACTCTCTGATAAAGAACTTCCCTAGAACAACTATTTACCCTGGAATATGGCTTATGCAGGAATTACACTTGCTTTCCACCCATTTTCAAAATAATGAGCTGGTGTCCTAATAACTGCCAAAGGTGACCAGTGAGATAGGTGTCTAGGATCTTATCTCATGAAAACTCACCAAGTTAGCTCACCACAGTCTCATGGATATCAGCTGAAGACTGTAACCTCTGGAGCAGAGACAAAGGACTTAATTACTCATGGCACAGCAAGCAACATGAACTTCATGTTTACTGTAGTTCCCTTTTCCGAAGTCCTATGGGACGATATGGAGTGACCCATGTGGATGCTGTACATGCAGTTGGGGTTGCATCACAGTAAGGAGTCACCTTTGTCCTGCAGGGACGATTACTCTTCCTCCTGAGGTTACTTGCTGCTGATATAATAACCCTGAAAAATGGCCTGGATATGGAATGATCAGGGACTTGTGTTCTTTGCCTATCCAGCAAGAACATGCAGGGATGTTCAGGGCCCATGGCCTGTGTCTGACGGTGTTTTTGTTTTTGTATTATTATGTACAGACTTAGTTATGTCTTTTTAATTTGTTTAATGTTTATTTTTGAGAGGGGGTAGGAGGGGCAGAGAGAGAGAGAAGGAGACACAGAATCTGAAGCAGGCTCCAGGCTCTGAGCTGTCAGCACAGATCCCCACACAGGGCTCAAACTCACAAATTGTGAGATCACGACCTGAGCTGAAGTCAGATGCTTAGGAGCTGAGCCACCCAGGAGCCCCTCAGTTATTTTTAATATATTTGATTATTTCATTGCATTGCAGTCATTATTCTTTTTGATGCTTAAATTGTCCCATCTCTGGCCAGTGGTACTTGACTCCTGTGATCTTTTGGCATGACCCTAGTACTCTTGGGTAGCATCCTTGCTTTCTAGTTTGACAAAGCAGTGCAGGCTCACCTTATAAGTTTCCTACTTCAGACCTTCAGACATTTCTCCAAGAAGCTCTTTATTGGGAGATCATATTTAGAGACCATAATCTGAGTGCTAGACATGCTCATTGCTACTGAATGGATCACTGTTTCTAGGTCTTTGCAGAGAACAGAGCTAGCAAATAGATGTTTGTTTTAAAATATAAAAATAAATTATGAGTCAATATTATTATTTAAGATTAAACTTTAAGGTTACAGAATTTGATTTAAATTTAAAATTCTGTATTTGTATCTCATTTCTCTTACACCAAAAATTTTGATTCCTATTAACACATAATTACTGATATGATATTGTATATAATAGTTTCAAAATAACTTTACTAATATTATGACCACCAAATGATTACTGAAACTAATCAATTTAAGATGTCTTTGCAGTTTATTTAGCATATGCCTTATTTGGAATGTTCAGCCAAATTACTGTATTTTAAGGTCACTTTAATAATTCTGGGGGGGCGGGCATCTGGGTGGCTCTGCCAGTTGAGTATCCAACTCTTGATTTTGACTCAAGTCATGACCCCAGGGTTGTGGGATTGAGCCCCATGTCAGCATCCATGCTAAGTGTGGATCCTACTTGGGATATTCTCTCTCTCTCTCTCTAACCCCCCTTCCTTCCCCCTCTCTCTCCCTCTCTCTGTCTCCCCCTCCCTCCCATTGTCCCTCTCCCCCATTTGCACGCTCACTCTCTCTCTCTAAAAATAAAAAAAATAAATCTAAAAAAATAAAGAAAAATAATTCTGGTAAGCCACCAATTTGATATCCAGTTAGGTTCATTTGTTTTATTTTGTTCTAAGTTTTTATGTATATCTTCTTTTGTTCTAATTTTCTTCAATTATTCTTCATATTTTCATTTTTGGGGAATTTTTAATTTTACTTAATTATTTAGTTAAAGCATCTATATGATTCCAAAGTCAAAACTATAAAGTAAGGTAAATTCAGAGAAGTTCAGCTTTCATTGTCTTTCCCTAACTCCTTTACATTCCTCATGTGGGAAGCTCATTTCCTCTTCAACTATTGTTGCCTTTGTCTTGAAATGTAGACAAATAAGAATTTATTTATTTGTTTTTATTTATTTATATTCCCCAAGTCCACATAAAAGTAGTATATTATACATATGATTCTACACCTTGGCTTTTTCATATAACAATATATGCCCTGTGGATTTTACCAAAAATTCAGAAATTCTCCTTCTTCCTTTTTAATACCTGCATAGAACTCCATTGTGTTGACATGGTGTGGCTTGTTAAACTAGTCCCTGATAGCTAGAAATGTGGATTTCCAGTCTTTTGGTGTTATATGTGTGTGTGTGTGTGTGTGTGTGTGTGTGTGTATAATAGATATATACATATAATATTATATAATATCTATAATATATATGTATATGTACATATACATATACAGATATGTATATATGTGTGTGTATATGTATGTATGCATGTATATATACACATACGTATATGCACACATGCATACATAAATACATACATATTTTTTAAAGTAATTTCTACACTCAGTATAGGGCTTGAACTCACAACCCTGAGATTTAGAGTCACATGCTCTACAAACTGAACAAGCCAGGTGCCCCTCCAGTCTTTTACTGTTATAAACAGTACTTCAGTGAATAGTCTTACAATAATGTCATTTTGTTTTTGCTAGTGTGTCTTTGGGATAGATTTCTAGAAGTAGGATTGCTGAGTAAAGAGGAAACAGTTATATAATTTTACTAGTTATTACTAAGTTCCCCTCCACAAGGTTTGTGCTATTTTGTATTCCCATCATTGCATACACTTTAAAGAAGGATGTGGCATTTTTGTTTAAAACTTACAGTATATCAGACATTATTTACAGCATTATTTAGAGCAATTTAGACTTATGATAAGATAGAGTTAAATTTTGAGAGAGTACAGTGTTTCAAAACTTTAAGGTTTCTTAAGGAAAAGTTTTAAATGACTAGATGGTAAACTGAAGAATGATTGCTTGGTTTATATTCATGTTGTATTCAGTGTACCTTTGACAGGAGGTATATGTCCCCATTCCTGCCTCTCCATCTATTGACTGGGTGACCCTGCACAAGTCACTTAACCTGTCTGGGACTCATGGGGAAAACATTTATGGAAAGCGTGGGATGAGATAGTGCATGAAAAGCCCTTGGCACAGTGCCTGGGGTAGGTGGATGACCATGTGGGAGAAATTATTATTAGTTGAACTGTCCTTGCCAAGACCACACTCCCCCTCCCTCTCCTTGTGGATGTGCCTTGAGGGGGCAGCTGTGAAAGGACTGAATGGGCAGGGAGTCAGTTGAGCAACTTGTCTCAGTTTGCCCTGGACTTTTCTGGTTTTAGCTTTGACCGTCCCATGCTCTCGGAACTCCGTCAGTCTTGGGCAAACTGGAACAGTTGGTCGCCTTCTTGAGGAGACAGGCCTGGGTTGAGGGGCCCTGGGGCCTCCGCCAGAGGTGAGAGACAGCTCCACCTCTCTGTTCTCAGTCCCATGGCAGAACAAAACCAGCTACTCACAGAAGGAACCAGATCTGTTTTGAGGTTAAAATGGGGACATCTCGAAAGGCTGAAACACCAGGGGAAATCAGGGGTACTCAGCTCCTGTCTCTCAGTCTGTGGCTGGGAATAGTTTTTTGTAAGGCCTTTGACCTTTTGGTATCAACCGTAACTGAAAACCCCCTTGCCTATCTCAGAATGGTTGAAGTTAATATTTTATTGATAACAGTAGTGAGGTGTGTAGTTAGCCTGTTAGCTTTTCTGAAGTATGAATTTTAATGTAATGAAAAGAAATCCTATGAAGCTATATTTAGTCTTGTCTATTCACTGGAATAAGTCATTGTTGAATACTGACCCAAGCGAGTAAGAACACTGGTATTTGGCAGCCTGAGCTTCAGGACTCACGGCAGGAATTTTCATGCCAGATTTGTGTCACTCAGCTCCAATTATTTCAACATTTTCATGAAAGAAAAATGTCCTTCCATAGATTTCAGGGTGCCCCAAGATTACCAAGAAGTAGGCCACTCAGCCAGAAACTCCAGGAATGTGCTGGTATCTGCCAGCCCACCTCGGACATTCTAGGACTGCTAAGCTTCCCAGGGAGCTCTCTGGTCCTTGTGAAGGGCCAAGGAACAGCCTCAGGGTGTGGCACTACAGACACTCTGAGGCTTTAGCCCTAATGGGTGTATAACATGACTCATGCAACCAAATCCCGTTAATTGCCTCTGAAAGTGTAACTTTTGTCCAGAATAGCTTCACACTTCTTCAAGACCCAGGATTCCTTTCTGTTAATAGGAAATGCATGCCATCTCCTATGGCAGTTACTCAGATGCTTCCTTTGATCTGACCATTCACCATACCATTTTTTTACCCTGTAGTTTCAAGTGCACTGTGTTCCATCATCCCTGTAGGAAATGTTCAGCCAGTTGTGGTGGCCTGGCACCTAACAGCACCCAGTAAAGTGAATTAAGCTTCCCCGCTGTGGGCTGTGCCAGGCCCTTCCCATTATCACCCTGATGTAGCCGAGGGTGAGCACCAGACCAAGGACTGGTCAAGGGGACTGCCTCTCTAGGGACCTTGACTCTCCAACAGAGCTATGTGAGGGCTGAGTGCACATCTGGACTTGAACCCACTTGGGCTGCAGCTCTGGGAGTGGCTCAGACACAACCTGGCTTTCCAGGCCCCCAGCCTCTACAGGCTCCCATGTATCTTTCTGCCTGGGTGCTCTGTGTACAGGCTGGAGCCTGTGGTGTGCCCAGGGCCACAGCACTTAGGTGGTACCTGATGGTGAGGAAGGCCTATGAGCCACCATGCCTGGGGACTTGCTTGTGAAACAATCTGGCTCCTTAGAGCCTTGGAATTAAAAACAATTTTTTAAATTAATTCCTTATTTTGATTAATACATAAGCCTGTTACAAAATTCAAAATGTGTAATAAAACACAATAAAAACGAAGTCCCTATCCCACTCCTGCCCCCCACCCCATCCTGCCAGTGTCTTTGTTTCTTTCCAGAGCTAACATAGCGTCCTTTATTATGGTGACTTTTAACATCACAGATAGAGTCCACCTATTTATATACTGTCCCATACCCTGCTTTTCTCCACTAACAGCATATCTTAGAGTTTCAGCATTTCCTTTTCTTTCTTTCTTTCTTTCTTTCTTTCTTTCTTTCTTTCTTTCTTTCTTTCTTTCTTTCTTTCTAAAGTTTTGAGAGATAGAGTGCGTGCAAGCAGGGAGGGTCAGAGAGAGAGGGAGAGAGTGAACTTCAAGCAGGCTCTGTACTGTCAGCACAGAGTGTAAGATCATGCCCTGAGCCAAAATCAAGAGTTGGCTAGGCACCCTGAGTCTCAATATTTCTGATGGGAGGAAGTAACTGCGTGCTTTGTTGGAAGGAAGCAGACCTACCCAACGGATTTATTTTAAAGTTGGAGGTTGGCTCCAGGGACCACTAGACAGGAGCTGGGTGCAGCCGAGGTTGCCCTGTGGATCTTTTAGCACCACTGCCTGTTTTCTGTTGGGAGAAACTTTTGACAAAGGCCATTGAGCTATCTCATCCCAGTGTATCTTCTCCTTGTGTGTGTGAGAATATGTGTGAATGTGTGTGTGTGATGCTGGCTACGTGTGTCTTTCTAATGCCCACTGCCTTGTGCAGGGTGCGATGGGGTGGGGGAAAATCAGCCCTTTTTTGTCTTCCAGCACTAAGCACAGGGCCTGGTACCCCAGGGGTACCTGAGAGACATCTGCTTGTCTCCTCCTGGTCCCTCAGCCTAACTCCTATACTTTAGCTAAGATGGGCCATTGTTTTCCAGCTTCCCAGCCCTTGCTCAGGGAAACTTTTGTGTTTCTTGGTCTATTTCATTTCTTCTACCTGGAATAGCCTCCTGAGTTCATTATCATCAACTGTTGAGGTTGTGAGCACTCATCCTGGTTACCCTTCTCTGGAATACTTTCCCTGACCAGCTGGGCCAGCCAAAGGCCACTGAAGGCATTCCTCAGTCTCACAAAGGATTTCCCCAAACCCTAACACTCATACACAATAACCTCACCCTTTGCTGCAGTCCCAATGCTAACATTCACACCAGCAACATAATATACATGTGGAACAGTACTTCACTAGGGCGTGAAGGCTCCCATTGGCACCTGGAACCAGAGGGTTCCCAACAACCTCGGGTCTCATCTGTGGACCTGCCCTCCTTCAAAGGTGAGCCATTGTCTCTGCAGCTGGGAACCCTCAATGGGTAACTTCTTTTTCTTTCAATCTCCTGCCTATTCTTTTCTTTAAACTCCTGAGAAAGATGGAGCTTGAGACAAATAAGGGAACAGATTGTACAGGCCACAGAAGGGACTTTAAATTTTGCTCCAGCGAGCTCAGAAGTGTTCCCTGGGCTCTGGAATGTTCTAGAAAAGTGACAACATCAGCCTTACATTTTAAAAGATCACGCTGCAGCTGTGGAGAGAACAGATTATAGAGGGGTGAAGGCAGAAGCAGGGAGACTAGCAAGGAGGCCATGGCAGTAACCCAAGCAGAAGATGGTGCTTGGGCCTGGTGATAGCCGTGGAGGTAGTGGGAGGTGCTCTGGTCTGGACAGATAACTGAAGGAAGAGCCAGCAGTGATGGATGAGATGGGGGTGGGGGGCAGCGTGAGAGTGAGAGAGGCACTGATAGAACCCCAGGGGTTTTATCTTGAGCACTTGGAAGGTGGGGTGGGTAAAGCTACGGGAAGGGCAGGTGCTGAGATGCCCTTGACAGGGACAGACCCTAAGAAACCCTCTCAATGTCACCCTCTGACCCAGCAACACGAACCTTTGCCACAACAGGTTTCAATTTCTTCTTAATACTTGGTGGTTAGGGACATAGGCTTGAGGAAAACCCAGTCTTGTTCCCCTTCTGGAGCCCACTGGGCAGTGCAGCTCTTACGTAAGGCTTCTGGCAGGTAGGGCGTCCAGGGGCTGCTCCTTTCACTCCAACGGCCTGATGAAGCCTGTCCTAGTCTTTGTAGGAAGACCATAGGTAGCAGGTAAACTCACTTGCCATATTCAGGACCAAATCCTCTAATTCAATACTAGAAGATAGTTTTTAGACTCTGCTAGATGGCTACTTTGGTTAAGTGATGACTTTTGTTGCAAACAAATAGCCCAGCCAGGCAGTCCTCAACCATAAGACATGAGGAATTCTGACCCTATCCCACCATTGTTGTGGGAAATGCCCTCTCTGCGTCTTTTGAAACAATAGAGGCTGCTGAAATGTAAACAGCACCTTTCCCATTGGATGTTCCTATTGGGACATCCCTTCTCCCCTCCACCAGGGTCTCTGCAAGTTGAATAATTTCTACAAGGAGACTCCCCTTCCGAAATCTGAGGTCAAGGTTGAGCCTAGAGTTCCTGTGTTCTTCCCAGGCAGGACTCTGGCTTTCAGTGAGATGTGGGAGGGGCTTTCTGGGTCTGTAAGTTTGGGGAGTGGGCAGATCCTCAAGTGTCTGAGTTTCTGGACATTGTTGCTTGAGGCTTTGTTCTGGCCACTTAGCAGTGCCTCCCAAAAGGCTGTCCACTGCATGGTGGGGGCACTTCCATGCTCCTCCTTTAAGAAGCCATGTCAGGGCTCTGGCCTATGAACCAGGAGGCAAATAGGTGTCCTCCAGCCAATTCTAGTCTGCAGGCTTCTGGACACTGCAGAAATACAATGATGGTGGTGGCTAACATTTATTGAGGGCTTACTCTATCCCTGATGCTGTTCTAAGCACTTGATATGGATTATACCATCTGATCCTCACAATTGCCAAATGAGGTGGGTGATATTATTGTTACCATCTTACAGTTGGGGAAATCTAGGCTTGGCAAAATTAGGCAACGTGCCTGGATCATATAGTCTGGGAGGGGTGGGGCCAGAGTGGAAGCCCACATGTCCCAATTCAAGAGCCTTCATGGTGGTGGCTGCTCTTGGTCAGAGCCAGAGAGTGCCAGCCCATGGTGGCTGGGACATCACCAATCACCACAGGTAAGGGCCTTGCAAACACATGCAAACCTGCTTTGAGAGTTCAAGAATGAATGAGACAAAGTTCTTGCCCTCAGGGAACTCATAGCTTTGTAGAGCAAAGACCTTGAGCTAAGCCCAGCACCCTGACCAGTGCCCCTGGCCCAGTCATTGTTTTAAAATGTTCCCTTCATGGGCAAGAGTAACGAATCCTGTTCTTCTGGTGTTACTGAGCTGAGATACTGGAGTTTGGGGGCTTAGACATTAGAACACTCTTCCTTACAATAGTTAATGGTGAACTTCAGTGGGGGTGAACCATGAGCCCAATGTCTGTTGTGCTCATGGGTCTAGCATGGGGCTTGGCACATTGTAGATGCCTGGCAAGGCTCCAGTCAACAAAGAGTGAATCACTGAAGACTGGGGCTGCTGCACCATCAGCACAGCAGCCCTGGCACCTGGGTTGCCTAGGTGAGACTCCAGAAGGTGCAGGTGGATTCGGCTGATGACTTCTCGGGGTCCAATCCTGTGCCCTAAGAAGGGATGGTGCTTTGAAAATATTCTTTAGCCTTAGAAGCTATTGATGAGTGTGCCACTGAGCACCAGCCCCAAGTCGGCCTGAGTGAGGCTCTTTGTGGAGTGTGTGGGAGGCTTCAAAGGTGGATGGGAAGAGTAGAGGACCGTTTCATGCCAGGTCAAGACTGTCACTCCCTGACCAGAGGATTTGGACCAGGAAGGTGTGCCTGGGATGTCCAGAGGCTCTTTTGACGGAGTCAGTCTCCTGTGAATGGATGTCCAGGACTTCCTCGGGTGGGAAATAACCAGCCAGGCCAATAGCAGCATGGAAGCACAGGGCAGGGGCTCCCAGGACAGCATACCTGCCTTCCCTTCAGAGGTGTCAGAAAGAACCTTCAGTCCCTTGAAGACATTGGGAATAAGTCTCGCTTTCATTCAGTGATTATTTAATGAGCCCCTACCTTGTGCCAGGCACAAAGTAGACCAAAAGCCCTTCTCCTATGGAGCCCACACTCCACTGGGATGATAAACCCTCTTTGCCATACATTGAGAAGCCTCTCTCAGAGGGGTCTGTGCCTCTCCTGAAGCCAAGAGGGTGGCCAAGTGGCATGGACTAGAGATAGAAAGTCAGGCTTTCAGAAGCATCATGACCAGCAATCAGGCCAACTGGTTGCAGACTTTCTTAGGTACAGATTTCTTTTTAAAGAATCTTACCTGGAACCCCATGTAAACAGTGTTTTACTAAGCATAACTTTATTTATTGCTTTCCTATTTGTTGTGTGTACTTATCAAGTCAATTGGTGAGAACAATCAGGCAGTTTGATCAACATAACCACTTGAAATCCAGGGTTCTAGAAATCAATCAGAATCATGCCAACCTAGGCATCCAGCACCTTCTGACATATCAGGGTTTCTCAACCTCAGCACTATTGACATTTCTGACTAGATATTTCATTGTGGGGGCCTGTCCTGTGCATTGTAGGATGTTTAACACCAGGCCTAGCCTCTACCTAGTAGATGCAAGTAGTAACATTCCCCTCAGTAGTGACAACCAAAAGTGTCTCCAGATACTGTCAGGTGTCCCTCAGGGGGGCAAAATCACCCCAGTTTAGAACCACTGCCATCTGTTTGTGTAATATCAAAAAAATCCTATTTCACATGGAGAAGTACTTATATTTGGTAAGAGTGTTTGTTTTTGTTTTTGTTTTTTTTTTAAATCAGCTCTCTACATTTAATTAAATAGAAGTTTTATTCTAAGGTCTCTACAACAACAACAACAAAAAGTTAATGCAGCAGCCCAAGTTAATGTGTTGGTAGTTTTCAATATACTAAAATTTGTATGTAACACATTTGTGTGGGTGTGTTGTTTTTATTACAGTTTTGAAGAATAGGAAAATCTTCATATGAAAGCATTCAGACCAAATGTTGGCACATCCCTTGAGCCCTTTGGGAGCAGGTTCAGAGATGCTGGTTTCACATTAGGACGCAGCTGTGGAGAGGCCAGAATCTGATGACTGAGCAGGAGGGCAGGGTCATGATGCCCCTCTGCTGCCCCAGAGATCCCAAGACCTCATCAGACAACGCCTGGAGGAGGCAGAAAGGGTTTGCAGGGGCCTGGGGGCCTCTCCAAAGAGAATCCAGAGTTGAAGAGAAGAAAAATGAAGACTGATTCAGGGGGTGAGGCCTCCCACAGTTCAAAGAAAGAGCCCCATATATTTGGTGACGCAGGGCCAGGAGGTTAAACCCAGAATAATCATGATGAAAACAATCTGTTTCCACAACTCGATGCTTCCACAAGTTCTCAGGAGCAAGTCCAAGGTGGAAAACCCAAGCAGAAGTGCTGCTGGATAGAACTGAGCAGGCGGCTGTGGTAAGATGAAAGGCTGGGGGACAGCATCTCTCCCAGCTCCCAGGGATGAGGGCACCAGCCACCCTGGGGATGACGCAGTAGGGGCCCACAGGCTGCAGGAACAACAGCTGGCTTTAATGTTCCGGCAAAAATAGTCCTTCACTGGAATCTGTTTTTTCTCCCTCCTCCCAAATTAGAAGCCAATTTCAGGGCTCGCTCCTTAGAAATTTGCCTCAAATGAAGTGGGACAGCTGACCACAGGGCACCCTTGTGGGAATTGCTAATAGGAAGGGCAAAATGTGGCAAAGGCCTGACCTGGGGACCGACAGCCACCCCGTCGGCTGTGTCCTCAGTTTCTGGTGGTGTTAGAGGGGTTAGAGGGGGCTGACCCAGCTGCCAGGACAAGCCCACTGGAGCCTGGAGTGCAGAGGCACCAGTCAGGGCACCCTTCACTTTGGGGAATTTTGTTCTTGTGATATGATTGACCACTTTCAACGTGTTTGAATTTTGGTGCTGACAGAGAGACCTGAGAGATGATGTGGTCCAGCTCCTCACCTCCCAGACAGGGAATCTGAGGCTCAGCAGGGTGACTTTTCCAAGGTCACCCACCCAGACATCCTGACCATCAGCTCAGTGCTTTTTGATGGGGGAAAGTGACTTGTCCAGATCCTCTCAGCTTTTTCAGCCAACCTGGTGTCTCCTGAGAGATAGTGGGAGTGGGAATGAGCACATGTACGTGTGCACACTTACCAGTGTGTATTCCTAGCACCACTGAGGGAGTGAATGTACATGTCTACACACGTTTGTAAGTTGCTGACTGCTGTCTGTCTGGACACTGCGTTAAGGGTTGGGATCAGGGTAATGGCTGGGGGCTGGGGTGTGTGGGTGGGCATTGGGAGTCAGGCAGTCTGTGTGGGACTGAGGAGAGTCCTTAGAGGTTTTTGGCTGGGGCGGAGCTGAATTGAGCTCAGGCAGGTCAGAGAAGGTGTCCCAAGAAACGAGGTCCATGAAGGATGCTCACGACGTCAGCTGGTAAAGAGAGCCCACAGAAAGAATAGGGCTGCAAACAAGAGGCATGTTCAGGAAAGGCCGAATGGTGCATATTGAGCATGGGGCAGGTTTATTTGGAAAATAAATAGCTGCCAGACATTTATTGAGCACCAGCTGTATGCAGGAGGCTTGAGTTGAGAGTTTACCAAGTTTGTTCTGCTCCTTTCCCAGCAAACTTACAGAGGCCCTGCTCAGTGGCACGCATTGTGGCTTCTAGGAGGATGAAGTCCACATCCTTGAGAACTCACTGACCACAGGGAAGACTTCCGGGGGTAAGGGGGCAGACACAAAACGCAGTTCAGAGGGCTGTGTGGGCTCCTGCCTCGTTCTCAGTTCCCTGCCTAATCCTGACTCCTACACACCCACCTCCAGGGGTCCTGCAGCCAGGATTCTTATGTATCCCCTGCCCTGGGAATTCTCTGAGCCTCTAGAATATTCACGTGTGCATCCCCCCACCCCTGTGGCAGATTCTCAGAGGCCTCCAGTCAAGAACCACTGGCCCCCATGCAAGCCCAAGTCTCAGTATGACAGGGGAGTGCAGAACTCAGTTTATCTGGGGTAAAGCACCCCAGGGCACTGTACTTCAAAATCAAGGATGCAAAGAAAGTCTTCAGACTTTGCCTAACTCCCCATTCTGTGGGTCCTGCTGTGCTCTTGGAAGCTTGGCAACTTCTGTGTTCCACATGAGGGATGTCACTTGTTTACCTCAGTATCTCTCCACAGGGTGACTGGACACTGATGAGTCTCACCTCACATTTGGGAAGCACCTTACTGCAACCTCAAACCTCTTTGGGGGCATTAGCAGAGCAACCATGGTTTCCATTTATAGGTGAGGTCATTGAGGCTTGGAGAGGGTGAGTGGCCTTCTAAGGGCCTTCAAAGTTGGTGCCCTTCCCATACCCGGGCCCTGCCCTGTAGGTTCCTCAGAGCCCCCACCCCTTCCAGCCACTGGTGACTTCCCTCTGGACAAAGGCCATGTGTGCTCTACTTCCAAAACCAACTGTGAAGTTTCCTGAAAAGTGCTATAGGGCCACTGGCTTCAAGGGTGCTGGGAGGCCCTGCCCAGGAAGTATTGAGCCAGCACTTCCCTGGCTGTGTACTTGTGCTAACCCTGGCCTCAGGGGCCTTCCTCTCCTCATTAGGGAAGGATGCTGGGGAGGAGGACAGAGGTTTGGGAGAAGCCAAAGCCTTTCTGGGAACTATCCTAAGGGAAGTGGATGCTCCTGTGTGGCCCTGGCTAGCACTGGACCGCACCCACCCTTGGCTACAGCAGAGCTCTGGTGCTGGAAAGAATGGGTCTCAACCCTGGGGCTTGCAGGAGGCAGAGGTCAGCACATTCCAGGGCTCCACCTTTCCTCCTCAGAAAGCTCCGGCACACAGAAGGCCTGGGCCTCCTCCCAGGCTTCACTGGAAACCTGCAGTGCATGGGGTGTGGGGACTAGAAACCTCTTTGCTGACAGCAGAGATCTTGGAGCTGCTAGTCTCTGCTGAGTGAGGACTGACCTGGGAACCTTCCTTCCAAGGGTAGTTCAGGATCCCGGACCACTGCCTGGTCACAATGGCTGGGTCCCAGCCATTCATCCAGCTAAGGAAAGGGCCTATTTCTTTGCTGGTAGACAAGACATACCAATTCTAGTCCTAACTTTCTCTCCAGACTTTCTTTTTCTTTTTGAATTTTATTTATTTTTGAGAGAGAGAGAGAGAGAGAGAGAACAAGTGGGGGAGAGGCAGACAGAGAGGGAGACACAGAATCCAAAGCAGGCTCAAGGCTCTGAGCTATCAGCACAGAGCCTGACACAGGGCTTGAACTCACAAACTGTCAGATCATGACCCGAGCCAAAGTTGGACACTTAACCTACTGAGCCACCCAGGAGCCCTTCTCCAGACTTTCTAAGTCCCCTACCTGGTCTCCTCTTGAGGCACACAGGCCTTCTCTGCCCGTCACAGCTCTGTCCCACTTTCTCCCCTGCCAGGAATGTTCTCTCCTCATGTCTTCCCCTTGCTGACTTATGCTCATCCACCAGCTCCATTTTTCCCCTCACATCTTCAGATACCTTCATGGACCCCGGGATGGCTGGTCTCTCTATCCCATAACCTGAACTTTTCCTCCAGAGTGCTCCTTATGGTCACAGTTAATGACCTGAAATTGAGCCCTTGACTTCCCCTCCCCAGCCACAGGAGGGCTAGGATAGTGCCTGTCACTTGTGTGCCAGACCAGATACAATGGAAGCACCCTAGCTGTGTTTATTGGGCAAAGTGAATGTTCAAGCAGGATTGGGGGCATCAGAATGTACTGCCATGTGGGCCTGCACACACCTGAAATGGGAGGAGGCATGCATGGCCCAGAGAAGGTTCTTCAGGACAGAGCAGGGGGCATTACGGGTCTCATACGGAGAGCACAGGTGAGGATAGGGTGCCAAAGTGTGGTGCTGGGCAAGAAGATTGAGGGGGAGTGGCTTGTCTTATCACTGGTTTACAGAGGAAGGAAAGACCTATGGAAGGGGCAGTGCCCAGTGGGGACAGCCAAAGGCAGATTCTGTCAAGCCTTCATGCAATGTCACCAAGGGTCCCCCCACCTTACAAGAGAACTTCCTCCTTGTGGGGCAGGGGGAGGAGGGTCAGCAGTGGATTCAGAGACCATGCATTCACATCTCCCCACCCTCTCTCTGGAGCCCCACTCTCCTCATCTGTAGAGTAGGATGAGAAGACCTAGCCAATGGGGTTCTTGGGAGGTCAGTTGAGGGAAAGGTGAATTGAATGTCATTTTGCTTTTTCTTTGTCTGCAGAATCACAGGCCAGAGATGAGGGGTAGGGGAAGGTCTATTGGAAGCGGTCCTGCTTCAGTGATTCATGGCTCTAAGAAAAAAGGAGAAGTGGATTCCTGCAAATTTGGAGAGGTGGGGAGAGTTTTTCTTGCCCTACCCAGCCCCATTGTTCAACAAACACGTGCCAGGCTCTTATAAAGGACCAGGCACTGTGCAGGCACCAGGAGAAAACTCAAATGGAATGACATAGCTCTGCCCTCAAAAGTCTCCCTCTCTAGGGCTAAGGGAGGCCTGACCCCTGAATGAGGGGCAGACTTGGGAGCCAGGGTACATTTTCTAGAGAGCCCTAATGACCTGTTAGTGTACGAGAGCCAAGGCCTTGTTGTTACCTACACTCCTTGGGGGAACTGTCCAGTCCTGGCTGTCAGTCCTTCTCTGTGTTTCTCAGCCCAGATGCTCTGGAACCCCAGACTCGGATGGCCAACCACCACCAACCCTTTCCCACCCGGGGACCACTTGACAGCTCAAACACATGTCCAAAGCTGAGCTCTGGAAGCTCTTTCCAGCTTTGCTCCACCCTTACCTCAAATGATGGCAACTACAGCCTTCTAGTCCTGAGGCCAAAATCTTGGTCACCCTCTCTTTCTCCCACAGCCCACCTCCAATCTGCCAACCAGTCCTGGGAGCTCTGCCTTCAAGTAGAGCAAAAACTAATTGACAGTGATAGAAAGCAGAATGTGGTTGCCTGGAGTGCGAGGTGAGGGAGATGACAGAGGGAGGGAGATAAGGAAGTTTCTGGAGGTGATAGTTTAGTGTCAAAACACACCAAATTGTACACTTCATGTGCAGTTCAATGCATGCCTATTATACCTTAATAAACGTGTTGTTTATTTAAAAAAAACCCAGATGTTTCCAGTGACCTCTGTGAGTCCTGGGTAAGTCCCTTCCCTCTCATAGCCTCAGCTTTCCCACCTGTAAAAGGAGGGTCTCTGAGGGACCTTCCAGCTGGACCATGTAACCTCCTGCCACTGTGACCATCCCCCTCATCTCTTAGAAGCATCTCATACCTTGAGGGGAGAGAGTAAGGCTGTGTGGTCCAGGTTTGTCCCAGGATTCTCTGACCCCATGTCAGATCACCAGTCCTCCATGTAGAATTGGCTCAGACCAAGTTAAGAGCTTAGCTGGGGAGAAGTGGATGCCAGGGAATAGGGCCAAGTCATGTAGGAAAACAAGGAAGTGAGTAAATCCATGACTCCACAACTGCCTGGGCTCCTCTTCAGGCCCAGAAAACCTCCGGAAAGCTGGAGAGAAGCACAGAAATTTTGCCAACATCTGCATTTGTCGCATGGGGAAACTGAGGCCCAGAGAAAAGTCATTTTTCAAGTATATGGAACTAGAAACTGGCAGAGTTGATATAGAAATACAGGGTGCTGTTAACTAGACTTCTTGTGGTGATTATTTCACAGTATATACAAATATCAAATCATTGTGTTCACACCTGAAACTAATATAATGGTATATATCAACTATATCTCAAAAAGAGAGATGCAGGTTGCTGGACTCCTAATCTAGTGCTCATTGCAGACTCTCCCCTGACGGTCAGAAGACATGAAGTTCATCCGTGGTTCCCTGGGCCTCCCTAAGCTGCTTCCCCCTGTGACCTCGGGCTCTGCCTCTGGGGCCTCACAGGGGGTTGCATCCATTTGTGAGCACTACCCCCCAAAGGAGGGAAAGATTGCATAGTGGCATGTGCCCTGAAGTCCTTCCATTCTGGAGGATTCAGAGAATGATCTGTCCCTCCTTCCATTTGGGGAGCAGGAAGGCAAGGGCTTGGAGCCCTAATCTGAGACAGGATTCAGGACCTGGAGTCTGGAGGGCCTGCAGAGAGCCATCTGTAACTGAGCACCTGTTACTCAGCACTTCACACCTATGTCAGAGGTAATTCTCAAGTAACCTTGTGAGGCTGGCATTGTTAACCCTGCTTTGCCCTGTTTTCTAAACAAGAAAACTGATATCCAGAGAACTGAAACAGCTTTTTTAGCCTCAGAACTGCTTATTGGGACCACCAATAAATTCCCACACCAGCGGGGCTAGAATGCAGTTGGCCCCATTCCACAGACTTTCCAGAAAGAAGGAGGAGGAGAAACAGCAGCAAATGGCAGCAGAGTCTGTCACTTTCCGCACCAGGCCCACCTTGTCCAAGCCACTGTCTGGACTATTTCAAAAGCGTCTTAACTGATGTCTCTACTTCCTTTTTGTTCCCTTGCAGTCAGTTCTCAGCACAGCAGCTGCAGTGATCTTACTGAAAGGTAAGTTGGACCACACCCTGCCCCACCTCTGCTCAGAACCCTCCAGTGGTCCCATTTCTGAGAGTAAAGCCCAAGTCATGGCAGTGGTCTGTGAGCCCTACAACAGCTGGTCACTATTCTCAACTGATTTCATCTCTTGCACTCTCTTCCTCTCCACAGCCACCCAGCCTCCTTTCTGTTCCTGCAGTACATCAGACACACTCCTGCCCCAGGACCTTTGCACTTGTTCTCTCTGCTTGGAATACTCTTCTCCAGACATCCACATCATTTAATTCATTCATTCCTTCAGAGTCTTTGTTTAAATGTCTCCCTCTCCATGAGGCTTTCCCAAACCAACCTATTTAATACTGCAACTTGCCCTCTCCCCACCCCCAGCATTCCTGATCACCTGACTCTGCATCTTTTCTTTTTTCCACAGCTTATCACTTTCTAATGGATGACATAATTTACTTACTCATTGTATTTATTGTTTGTCTCCCTCTGGGAGACTGTAAGCTCCATACGGCCAGAGATGAGTGTGTGTTGTGATGAATCCCAAGAATCCCGAACAGCACGTTGACCAGTGCCTGGGATAAAGTGGACCCTTAATAAATACACAAATTTTTTTGAAGGTCACAATCCTGTAAACAGCATGGGCTTCTGAATTACCTTTATCTGAGTTCAGAGCACTCCTCCAGCACTGACTAGCTGCTTACTTTTATCTTTTTATGATTTATTTTGAGATGTAATACACATGAGTTGCCCAGCAGAGTGAGAGAGCCAACTGCAGGGAGAAGTGACATTATTTAGCAAATAAATGTTATGAGATGAAGCTCTGGCAAATTGAATAGGACAAGTAGAGTGAGCACCCATGAACTTGATTGGGGCGTGAGACTCTTCTCAGAGGAAATATTTTCTTCCCTCCTTGGTGGGAAGTGTTCTGGTCCCAGACAGTGAGCTAGGAGAACTCAGCCCTGCTCACTCACTTGCTGGCAGAAGCACTCAGGGCCCCTGGCTTCACCTCTCAGGTGTCTCGTTTATAAAAATAAGACAAGATGAGGCACCTGGGTGGCTCAGTTAGTTAAGCGTCCATCTGACTTTGGCTCAGGTCACGATCTCATAGCTAGTGAGTTTGAGGCCCGCGTCGGGCTCTGTGCTGACAGCCTGCTTCGGATTCTGGCCCCTTCAGATTCTGACAGTACTCTGTCTCTCTCAAAAATAAATAAGCACTTAAAAAAAGTTTTAAATAAGACAAAAATGCCTTCTCTGCTGACTTTGGGGGGAAATAAAGGGATTGAAGGAGAAATCATGTGTGAACATGCTTTGTGGGCAATGCAGGATTGCCTTTATGAGTGTGGTGCATAACTGCCCATATGGGATAAGGTGCTTGCTGCTTCCAGAAGGTGTTATGGGCTGGATGGTGCCCTCCCAAATTAATATGCTGAAGTCCTCACCCCCAGGATATCACAGAATGTGATACTTGGAGATGGGGGTCTTTAAAGAAATAATTAAATTAAAGTGAGGTCATTAGGGTGGGCTCTAATCCTATGTGGCCGGTGCCTTATAAGCAGAGGCATTTTGGACATGGACACACACAGAGGGAAGATGATGTGAAGACACAGAGAGAAGATGACCACCTAAAAACCAAGGAGAGAAGCCTCTGAAGAAACCAAGCCTGCTGACACCTTGATCTTGGACTTCTAGCCTCCAGAGCTGTGAGACAATAGATGTGTGCTGCTTCAGCCACCCAGACTGTGTTACTTTGTTATACAGCCCCGGGAAACCAATAGAGTGGGCCTGGGTGGGATTCGTTGAATGTTAGCAAGCCCAGAGAATGGTGCTGCTCTGTTCCTCTCCTACACACACACACACACACACACACACACACACACACACACACACACTGGCCCCAAACATTAATCCCCCAAGGGCCCCTTGGTCCACCCCCTGCCTCCCTGGGTCCCATAAGAGTAGCTCAAGAGGAGTCCTGACAGTACCATGGGGGCCATCTCTGGGTAGAGACCCTCAGGAACATACCTTGTTGAGGTTCCATGAGGAGGGGTTTCTGGAAGTGTGTTGGTCCCATAGACTGAAATGGAAAATGCGGATTCTCTCCTTTTTCCTGTTGGCAGAGGAGAGAAAAGTCTGTTCTCTGGAAAGGGCTGGGCAAACATCCAGGGCCCTGTGCCCAAAGCCCCTCATCCCTCCACATGCTCTGGAGGTCCTGTCTGGGCATTCTGGGCTGCCAGGTTTGGGAGATCTGTTTTTGTCAAATGGTTGCCTCTGAGCTGTGGTGTCTCTGATCCTCCCAATGAGAAAGCAGGGCTCCAGGAAGCTGCTGTCAGATGACCCTCTCCTCTCCTCTCCCCTCCTTTCCTCTCCTGTCCTCTCCTGTCCTACACTAGGCTTATTGAGTCATGAGATATAACCCACTGGCCTTCCCCAGAATCATCTAACCCTGTCCCCCTTTCAGACCAGGCATCCCCTTTCAACTGCTTTGGTCAACGGTCAGGCTAAAGGTCAAAGGAATGAGACCCACATATCAGTGCCGTGAATACTGACCCTCTTGGAAGGGTTTCCAAGTCAGGTGCTGGGGTAGAAATCCTGTTAAAACCTTGGTAGAAAGTCTCATTTCTTCTGCAGAGTAATAGGAAAAAGTAAACAAAACATGGGTTTTCTCGGCAACATAGGGCCACCCACACACACTCCCCTTAAATCTAGGCCCGCCTGGTGTAGCTGTGAGTGCTGCTCTGTTGTCATGTAACTGTCGCACTGCAGCAAGTGCTCTGAGGCAATTTCCTCATTTGACTGGCTCCTGGCTTAGGAAAATGGGAGCTCCCAGCCCCTCCCTGGCTGACGCACCCCGGGGCCTCCAGGGAGAAAGCTCTGAATTCCAGCCCCGAGGCCTTGCTCCCAGTAGCCTCTGAGTTGAAAAGTCAAGTTCAGCTCCCCTTGGTCAGCCAGGGGGGTCAAGCCCCAAAGGAACAGACTGTCCTGCAGAAGCATTGGCTCCACAGTAGCTGCTGGCATACAGGGTTTCAGATCCACAGGGAAATCCTGTCTGACGTTGGATGAGTTCAGAATTCAGACTGCAGCTTTGGGTGTGAATATTCAGTCCCTATCAAGTATTTATTTTTTAGTTTTAATGTTTTTATTCGAGAGAGAGAGAGAGAGAGAGAGAGAGAGAGAGAGCTCCAGTGAGGGAGGGGCAGAGAGAGAGGGAAACACAAAACCTGAAGCAGGCTCCAGGCTCAAAGCTGTCAGCACAGAGCCCAATGGAGGCTCGAACTCACAAACCACGAGATCATGACCTGAGTGGAAGTCAGATGCTCAACGGACTGAGCCACGCAGCCGCCCCTCAAGTATTTTCAATGATGAGTTTTGGACTTTTGCTCCATCCTTCATGCTTCCCCAGAAATATGGATGTTTTCTTACAGAAGCCAACAACACACAGATGTCAAGGTCTGTGGCCTCTAATCTCTTTGTGCAGAGGATCAAACTAAAATGAGCTTTTCTTGACAGTTCCAGGACTGGATTAGCAGCCTGTGCTTGTGGGTATTATGAGGCCAGAGTGACCCAAGAGCCCCACCTCTGTCCTGTCAGCAGAGGAGGCTCCTGGGAAGGGAGATGACTGAGGAGATGGCTCAGGTCCCCACATGTCTGAGGAGTCCCTGGGGCCCCTCAACAGCCTGAGCTGGAAGATCCACAGGAGGAAGCTGCTTCCCCCGGGGCCTGCCTGCATTTGCAGCTAAGACCATGATGCCTGATTTCACAGGAACCCACTGCCAGGGAATTTCCTTCCCATTGTTGCCTCCACATTGAAGTGAAAGCAAATAACCAAACAGGAATGCATTTTTAAAAGATGTTTAGGGAGTTTCCTGGCTGTCACCATACATGAGCGCTGTCTACCTCCTACTTTTGCAGCCTGATCCAGTTGGAATTCAGAATAATGTCTCAGGAATCATAAAACCCTAATTGTTTTAAAAGTTCAATTATGCCTACTAGATGAATCTTACAAAGTCAGGAAATGAGAAATATGTTCAGTAAAGATTTCCAATAAGCCACAGTGGACAATCTGTGGTTGGTAGAGTGTCTACTCCACCCACAGGGTTCCGATGTGGACTGACCATAAGCAGCTGCCCTGACCACAGCTGACTGTCCCCCACCCGAAGGCAGCTGCTCCCTGGTGAGAAGGAAAGGAGTCTGGCGCGTGGGTCCAGCCCGGCAAGTGCTTTGCTTTCAGAGTGGTTCCACACTGACTGGACCCCAGCTGACCCTGAAGATCCTCTCTCCGGAAGCTTTGAGTCAGGACATGCAGAGAAGAAGCAGGGGAAGATTTTGAGGAGGAGAGAGAGATTGAGAAAGATAGAAAGGAGAGAGGCAGAGGTGTGGGGAAGTCATCTTGAGAGAACAGCAGACCCACCAGGGCAGGAGAGCATCAAGACAGGGGGTCACCTTGGCAGAGTGGTTCTCCTGTGCTACATTGCTGGGATCCTGACAGCTTGGGTTTGCATCCCAGCCATGCACATGCCAGCTGTAGGACTCTGGACAAGTCAGAAATCTCTCTAAGCCTTAACATCCTTCTCAAATGGCAGTAACGTGACTCTACAGGGCTATTGTGAGAATCACATGATAATGGGTGCATCTAGTGTTGTGTCTGGGACCCAGGTGGGCCAAGTGCTCAGTAAATGCTCACTATCATCATTATTAAGGCTGTCTTAATACTAAACCATGGGTCCTGACTATAAGATGGTGCTGGAGCCCAGCCCAAGTATCTCTGTCTGTCCTGTTTCTTCCTTTCCAGCAAACAGCCACCACTCCCACTAACTTGAGCATGTCTGTGTTTTTTGCAGCTTAGAAGAACTTCTCTAATGTGAAAATAAGAAGAACTGTATCGATACGCCAGAGCTCAGATGGCCAGGATGCCCAGTTCATCCAGAAAATCTAGGTTATACATGTGGGGAACGCAGATTGTGGGGGGTGGCTTGGCCTTTAAAGGGCTAAGTGTTGAGTGCCCTTTGGGTCAGTGCACAATGACATGCAGTTATGGGGCACAGCCTAGCTCATGGAGGAGAGATGGTGAAGGTCATTTCAAGACTGGTGTGGAGGGAGGAAGAGGATGTTCCAGGCCCGTCCAGGGGCTTGATGTCCCTCAGCAACGAGGCCATGCACCAGGGTATGTGTGTGTGAAGTGGGTGTGTGTGTGGACAGGGATGGGTGGATAGACAAGAGTGCAGCGTGTCCCATGTCCACTGATGCATCTGTTTGCCGGGGTGGATGTGTGTGAAGGCGGGCTGCAGGGAGGGGTATGTGTGTGCAGTCTCGTATCTGGGGAGCACTATGGTGGGTGTCCTGAGTGTGTGTACCTGAGGATGGGTGACATGCTCAGGTGTGAGTGTGGCCCCGTGTACGGGTGAGTGCGCGGTCACAGTGCGCTTTGTGTATGGGCAATGGCCGTGCATGCCCAAGTGTGTGTGAGATTCTCTGCATGGTGGGTGTGTGAGGAAATCACCCTCTGTCTTCAGCAGCCCTGTTGGCCCTAGTGCAGGATGGGGTGGGGCAGGCTGCCTGGCCACCTGACTGACAGGACTGTAATGACAGCTTTTATGGGGCCTGCTGAGTCCCGGGACCTGCCGACAGAGGACGAGGAATGAGGAAGTCCCACAGGCTTCTCTGGGTTTTCATTTCATTTCAAGAGGCACAGAGTGACCTTTGTCTCCACTACTTGGGCTGGTGTCTCCCCCAGAGAAGGGGAAAGGTCAGGTTTCACTTTCTTCCAGTTGTTTCCACTTTCAGATCCCCTTGATTAAACACCAGGAAAGGTGGGGAAGCAATGACATGATGTGTGGCGGCTCAGGCACCTTCATGAGAGGCCCTGGCCAAGACGGCCATCCTGCACAGAGACTGGGGCTCAGCAGCCACGATCCGCCAGCCCAGCCCACCTGAAGAGAGGTGCTGTGACCCCCCAGAGCACACCCACTGTAGCTGTCTGGGCCTCCTCATTTGTACTGCTAAGAAAACAGCTCCTGAGAGGAGGCGTGGTTGCCCACAGAGACGCAGGCACTGGTGCCAGAGCTGGGACCAGAGAACCTGCTGTCAGGTCTAGGATTGGTGGAGCACCGCTGGCTGACAGGCCAACAGCAAGGAAAGGTGGGAGCAAAACTCCTGACCCACGTCTTAACAGTCTGTGCCAGATGGCATGGCTTCCAATACCTCTGTCCACCCAAGCCACCAAGTCACTAGGGGTGACTGGCCCTCACTGTCTCCTCCTACCCAATCTGGTGCCAGGCCAGGCAGGCCCTGACTACTCTGACTCAGGCCTCACTCACCCCAGAGACCCTGGGGTCCCTCCCAAGACTTCTCCTCAGCCTGAGTCTCCTATTCTTCAAGCAGGTCTCTCCCATGGGACTGGCCGTGACCAGGCCCAGCTTTCTCTCTGGATTACCAACCCCCAGCTTCCCATGTCCCCTCCCACATGGGTCATGCCTGCTTTGCCCTTGACCATTGCCCTCTCAGGTCCTGGGGCTCTGCTGGACAGCCACTGTGGGCCCCCTATTCTCCAGAGTGCCCCCAACAGCAACAACGCACATGCACACACATGACCAGACACCGTGCATCCTTAGGAACATCTTTCCCGGTCAGCACACTGCTTGTCTGCTCACAGCTGGCCCCGCTCCCCTTGCATGGCCCCTGTAAACTGGTCCAGTTATGCCTGAGGCTTACTCTCCTGGTCCCTTCACCTGTTGCCCGCCCCCCCACCCAGGGGCTCCACCTGTGTTGTACGTGTCTTGGTGGATGCTTGACATTCCTCAGGAATACATAGTTCTGCATTTCAGATAAAATAATGACAGTCTTTTCCCAACTCACAGAGCAAGTCAACAGTGAGAATGATCTCTTTTAAGTCCTTCTCCCATTAAGCTTTTGACATCTGTGACCTCAAAGAAACAATAACACATTTCATATGAAGTATCTAGATGCAGTTTGTCACCCTCAATCTTCGCATTAAATGTGGCTGTTGCTTATTTTTATCTCACTGAAATGCTTCGTGTGTCTGAGATGAAATGCTAGCAGAAGGACACATGCTTATAGAATGGATTAAATGAACCTGTTCTCTGGGAGGTCACTCAAACGTGGCTTTGCTGCCACCTGACCAGTGGGCACCTCCAACCTGCATTAGCTTGTATAGTCTGGAGAGGCCTGGCCAGGCTGGATGCTTGTCACCAGCACCCTGGACTTAGTCCCTAATGGCCCTCAGCCACCTAGTGTAGCGTTGCTAGATTTATCAAGTAAAAATATATAGCACCTACTTCAATGTGAATTTTCAATAAATAACAAATTTTTTAGTGTAAGTATGTTCCATGCAATATTTTTTTTAATCAGAAATTCACATTGGACTGGGCATCCAGCATTTTATCTGACAGCCCTGACCTGGTGCTTATATCCACTGGTGTGTGCTGTCCACATCAGACTCTGCAAGGAACTTGTAGGTAGTAGTAAAGAACTGAGGTTTGTCAAAGATCCACACGTGAGGGCAGATTCTGTCCTCCCCTGGCATCATTCCCCTTTCTCAGGACCCACAAAGTGCATGCAGCCTTTCGCCAGTCTTACTGATGCCCAGTCCCCAGCCCCACAGAAGTTACATCAGTGCATTAGCTTGTATAGCAGTTACTTACCATCTGCACAGTGCTCTGAGCTTATACTTCAATGGTCTCTTTGGATTTTCTTTCTCTTCTTTTCCCATTCTAAAGACAATGTTTGTGTCCCCCCAAAAATCATATGTTGTGACCTAATCCTCACCATGATGGTGTTTGGAGGTAAGACCTTTGGCAAGAGATTAAGTTCTGAAGGGGGAGCCTTCAAGAACAGGATCAGTGTCCTTATAAAAGGGACCCTAGAGAGCTCCCTCACCCCTTCCACTTTGTGAGGACACAGTGAATAGACAGCTATCTGTGAACCAGGAAGTAGGTTCTCACCAGATACGGAATTTGCCAGTGCCTCAACCTTGGGCTTCCAGCCTTCAGAACTGTGAGAAATAAATTTCTGTTGTTTCTAAACCAGGCTATTCTGTCATAACAGCCCCAAAGGACTAAGATACACATGAATACTTAAAAAAAAAAAAATTGAAGTATAGTTGGGAGCACCTGGGTGGCTCAGTCAGTTAAGTGTCCAGCTCTTGACTTCAGCTCAGATCATGATCTCACCATTTGTGGGTTCAAGCCCCACGTTGGGTTCTGCACTGACAGTGCAGAACCTGCTTGGGATTCTCTTTCTTTCTCCCTCTCTCTCTCGTCCCTCCCCTGCTCATGCCCTGTGTCTCTCTCTCTTTCTCAAAATAAATAAATAAACTTTAAATTGAGGTGTAGTTGACATACACTATAATGTTAGCTCCAAATGTACAGAAAACATAGTGTTTTGACATTTATATGCATTATGTAAGTCTAGTTAGCCATCTTTCACCAAAGTTACCACAATATTATGGACTATATTCCCTATGTTGTACTTTACTTGGGAGTAGCTTATTTTTTAAAAATTTTTTAATGTTTATTCATTTTTGAGAGAGAGACACACACACAGAGCATGAGTGGGGGAGAGACAGAGAGAGAGGGAGACACAGAATCCAAAGCAGGCTTCAGGTTCTGAGCTGTCAGCACAGAACCCGATGCAGGGCTCGAACCCACAAACTGCAAGATCATGACCTGAGCCAAAGTCGGACGCTTAACTGACTGAGCCATCCAGGCACCCCTGGCTTATTTATTTTATGACTGGAAGTTTGTATCTCCTAATCCCCTTCACCTATTTCACCCCCCACATACTCACACACATCCTTCCCCTCTGGCTGCCACCCGTTTGTTCTGTTACTTATGAGTCTGTTTTTGTTGTTTTGTTTGTTCATTTGTTTTGGTTTTTAGATTCCACATATGAGTGAAATTATATGATATTTGTCTTTCTCTGTCTGACTCATTTCACTTAACACAATGCCCCGTAGGTCCACTCATAAACACGCTTTCAGAAAGGAAGAAAGGCAAGCCCGATCGAAGACACCCACCTTGACATTGCACTTGGGTGAGGATGACGCAGTGAACATCTTTGTGAGTGATTCCCACGTAAGAGCAGAGCTAGTATTTGCTATGACACTGTCCAGGTTAACGACACCATTGTATGCATTTGTAAAATAAATAATAAGATTTCTTTATTCTTAGACATCTACAACACTTGCAAGCCCTATTAATAATACTTGTGGATTGGAGATATGCCAGCAAAATCAATATTTATTGCAAAATATTTGATATTTGAAAACAGATCAGTCTTGTTCATTTATCCTGTATAGTGTCACATTTTAGACTAATTTGTTTACTCATATGCTTGTGAAATGCTTTGGGACGAACACTGCTCCTAAACACAATGTCTGGAGCATGCTCTGCTTCGCCTCCCTGCACAGTGTTTTGGGGATGTGTTGACACCTCTGTTGGCCTTGGGAGGGAGTCATGGATTGGGCTCCTGCCCAGCCCCCAGATTTAGGCGGGTCAGCAGCCACGTTACCCTGTACATCAGCCTTGGCTAAAATAACTGGCAGGTTGAGGCAAAAACCTGCTAGAACCTCATATTTCTTCTCATCGTGGTTTCCCTACAGATGCCAGGTCACGAGCTGGACCTAGTGTTGAAAGAATTAGCAAGACAAGAGGGGAGTTGCACGGCTTTTGGTGTGTGCAGGCTAAGGGCCAAGCTGCGGGGCAGCAGGCAGACCCCAGCCTTGGTAGACTTGAGGAGCAGGCTTCCTGTTCACTCTGCTTTTAGGAGCTCCTAAAAGTCATTTTGGCCTCTGAACCCAGAGAAGGAAACCTGGGGCTGTGACTTTGGATCACGTGACCCAGATGGGCCATGCTGTCCACCCCCAATCCAGCATGAGCTGTGCTCTGCCTGGCTGGACTGGGAGACAACAGTCATCCACTGGAGCAAGGGATTCTTCCCCGACCAGGAGCCTGGGTAACACTGCCCAAGAAAGAAGCATATTCCATGGGGGTACTTGAAATGATTTTCGGCACATAAACTTTAGCATTTTTGTAAATGGCTATGAATTATTTCAATCTAAACATCAAAGTCAATAATCATTTTATTATACCCTGGTGTGCCCTAGGCTGACTTTTTTAACTTATGCCACATCATCATGTTATTTAGCCATTTTAAGTAAGGTGGCTTTGTTTTTTTTTCAATATATGAAATTTATTGTCAAATTGGTTTCCACACAACACCCAGTGCTCATCCCAAAAGGTGCCCTCCTCAATACCCATCACCCACCCTTCCCTCCCTCCCACCCCCCATCAACCCTCAGTTTGTCCAGTAAGGTGGCTTTGTCTGTCCAGCAAGACTGACTTCCCTAAGGGAGGACCTATGCCTGAATTTGTTTGGGCTGAGAGTTCCATCAACAAAGTGAGCCAGGCACAAAAAGAAGCCCAGCTGTGAGCAGATCTTCCCAACTCTCAGCTCTGGGAAAGACAGGTTTGTTTACATTTGGTGACCAAATCAACTCTTTAAAAAAATCTTTCATCTGCCTTTTATTGACCCTTGGCCCCATCCCTGTCCCTTCTTTGTTCTTTAGTCCTCTTTCAAGGTCCCAAATCTGAGGCCTGGGAATTGGGAACATCAGTTTATGAGGAATCTACAAGGGGAGGGATGCCCTCACAGCAATCAGAGGACACCCTGCCCTTGTGGATTCCTGGATCTTTCATCTCCAGAGAATGGGAGGCAGCCATGGATGCTGCTTCCAGTAGGCGGGCCATCAGAAGGTAGTTGAGGGTTTCTTCTGGGGTGGGACCCATGGAGGGGAGAGCCAAGCTGGCCAGGTGGACAGGGAGCCTGTGGCCAGGGGACTTTCATTTGTGAGCTGCTGAGTGACCAATCCATTGTTCCCGAGCAGCCAGCTGCAGGATGGAAGAGGATTTGTTTTATGCCCCATCTGAGAACTTGAAGAAGGAAAGGATTAAAAGAAACAGGAAAAACTCAGTTATAGAGGAGAGTAGCCAGGACCGTGTCAAATCTTCAAGAATGGACAGATTATCCTGGAATAAATGCGTTCATTCATTCAACAAATATTTATTGAGCATCTTTTGAGCGCCAGGCAGTGATCCAGGCACTGCTCCACCGGCTTTATTAAAATATGGCTGTTTTAAATCAGATCTGGGTCTCGGTAAGGAAGTGAGTACTGTTTTATTATAGCATTTGCCAAAAAAAATATCAAATACTTTGAGGCTTCATCCAGAGAAACTCAACCCCTGCCTCAGCAGCTTCGTATGTTCTTGAGCACATACACCTCAGCCCTCTGAGAATGAGCCCCCTTCTTCCTGTGCAGATATGATCAGCCCTTGCTGGCTGAGGGAAACAGGGGAGACATTTGGCTGGGGGCTCAAGGTAAAAGCTGTTTATGTAGTCCCTCCTGCAGACAGAGGGCAGAGAGGAAGGAGCCAGGGAGACTCTGAGGCTTTGTCCCTGGGGATCAGTGCTGGCCTGGGTTGAGGCTATGCTCATGCTCTGACCTCAGCAAATGTGTTCATTCCATTTCCTTTCCAGGGCTGGCATCTGCCCTGTGTGTAAAGTCCTTCTGTGAGTACTGGTCAGGGAGTTCAGAGTGCCAGAGGAAACAGAGAGTATTCTAAATGTAATTGATAACATGTGTCTACCTTTGCAGAGGCATGGCTTTGTGTCCTTTTAAAACTCCCATGGTTGGGGCACAGAGAAAACACAACAGTTAGAAAGGAATATCTGAATCTAACCTGAAAACAGGCAGAGCACCCTCTGATGGCCATCACTACCACCTACCTATGGCTGGCACACCATTAACAGCCATTGACTCCTCTTTCTGCTCTCCAGACAGAGTAAAATGACACAGAGGAAGTTAGGAAATGAGCCAAGAGTGAGTCCAGGCACAGAGCCAAGCTGATGTCAAGGGATGCACGACTGTCAGCTGAGCCAAAGTGCAGGGCCAGACCATCCCTCCAGTTTGGGTGGGAGTGGCCCGCATTTGTATGAGCCTGCTGTATTGATGAGAGATTCAGGATGAGGTTGCCGCACTTACAGCAGAATTACCTGGGAACTTGTTAGAAATGCCCGTTCTCAGGCCCCACCCCAGATCCACTGCATCAGAAGCTCCAGGGGTAGGGCCCAGTGATCTGTGTCTCTGACACACCCTCAAATATGAGAATCTCACTGCTTTACATGGAACACCTCCATTCATCTTCTTTACATCTGCACAGGCCAGGTAAGTATTGTCGTACCTAACCTACAGGTGAGAACGCCAGATCCCACTGCTCATTGAGTGGCCCAAGGGTCTGGACTCCCCAGTGTCCTGCTTCTGTCACTGGTTTCTCTCTTCGACTTCCACAACAGGCCCTCAGTGGTGGGGAAGACAGAGCATCAGAGGTGAGTGGAACCCAAAATGTGCTATCATAGAGACCATATGGGCCATGCTTTCAAATGGCCTGTGACACTCTCTCAGGGACAGGTGGAAGAAGTGTTTTGCAAGGTAACCTGAGGTTACATAAGGGACAGATGGTCTGCTTGCATAGCAAGAGCAGTTAGGCTAGCTAAGGGAATGAATCTCACATTAGTAGCAAAGGATGAACTTTGGCACATGAGCTACATTGAATGTTTTAGGTCTCCAGACATACCAAAGTGGGGAGAAGCAAGTTGCAGCTGGAGTGGAGGACATTCTTATAGTTTTCCACCCTCTACCATCACTGTGAGTCTAAATGACTCCCCCCCTCCACCATAGGGAAGCTTTTTGTACAAAATGGCCAAGACTCACGTCTCACAGCAGAGTCTGTGGAAGTTTACAAGGGCATGAAAACATGGAAGTTGCTAACTTCTGAAGGAAAATGGAAAATTTAGGGAGATAGAAATAGTTTTAAAAGACAGAATGAGGGAGGGGAGTGATTGAGGGTGGCATGAGGTACAGAGCAGGGAGCCCATGTGGTCACATAATGTGCATGGTGGGGACATCTTCATTGTCTGGGTGCCGAGACTCCATACCCTTGGCACTTTAGCCTGGTTCCAGAAAGTGATTTATCTCAGTCTGGGATGCACAATACCATGACCCTTAGCCCTCCTATTTGCTGCTATTATAACTGTTTGGCCATCAGGAGTGAGAGAGAAGTCTAGCAAGACTCAGAGATTTCTGCCTTGGAGTTGGTGGGAAACAGGTGAGCAGGATGATAAGGAGGTTTGGGGGAAAGATGGATGCACTCACCTGAGTTCCAGACATCTGTGGGCTATCCAGACAAGCGGGCAGGGACCACCGGTGATTTGGAAGTTGGAGAGGATCCAGGTTACAGAACGCTGGTGTGAGTGACTAACAGCAGCAGGTGGCAGCTGAGGTCACGGGGATCACAGTGGGGAGAGGATCAGAGCGCTGGAGTGCTGGCATCTGAGAGGTGTGCGCACCATGAGGGTGCTGTGGAGGAGCCTGAGAAATAGGGTCAGGGTGGGAAAGGCAGCAGGGGCAGAGTGTGTAGGCTATGCAGGGAAAGAGTGGTCGAGGCTGCCGAGAGCCCACCAAGAGCAGAGCCTAGCCCCTGTTGAACTTGTCAAGGGTGACTCCACTGTGATGGTGAAATCTCCAAGCCAGCTAGTATGGCAGTTTTGAGCCATGAATGGTAAGTGAGAAAAATAGAGACAATGTCAGGAAGCCTGACCATAAAGGAGAACAAAAAACAGGACAGTGGCAAGGGGAAGCCAAGGAGTTGTTCTGTTATTAATGTGGAGAAACAGGAGAGCATAAATAAATTTCCTGAAGAGAGAGAAGAGAGCGAGAGTGCAGGGGAAGATGCAGGAAGAGGGAGGAAAATTGAAGGAACAATTTATCTGCCTGAGAAAGCTGAAGGGAATGGACCCAGAGCACAGCCCAAGGGGTTGGTCACTCTCAGTCAAGAAGAGGGACAGCCCTTCCATGGAATTGTCCAGGCTGTGGGCTGGAAGGAAGTGGAAATAGGTGGGGACAGACAGATGAGAGATTGAAGCCATTAAAGCGCTGTGTGTCTCTGTGAAGTCAAGGCCAGCTATGGTTGAGATGTGGCCAGAGTAGAAGTGGATGTTCCAGAGGTGGATCAACTCCTGGTGGAGGCAACCCCCAGGTGTGGACAGACACGGGTGACTGATGTGGCTGAGAGGGAGAGGCCACCCTCTCCTGGAGAAGGTCAGGCACGGAGGATGTGGGGACAGGAGGGTGGTCATGTGGTATGAGTGGAAACCAGAGGAAAAGCTCTTGAGGATTGAAGAGAGGGACCTGCAGGGGAATGGATGACAGAAACAAGAAGGGGACTGATGGGGGCTGGGTTGGATATGTGAACCTCATGGTAGGCAGGGCCCAAGAAACAAAGGTGGCCTCAGGGACCCAGGAGAAAGCCTCTGGCCACTCATGTGGCTCTGGGTGTTGGAGAACGGGCAGCTCCACTCAGGAGAGCACAAGTAGGCTCTTGTGGGAAGCCAGTTCCAGCCAAAGGCAGGAAAAGGGAGCAGAATGGGCAGAGGCTGAGGAGGTGGGGGATGGAGACCATGGATCCAGGGCTCAAGGTGGGGTGGGAGGAGCTAGAAGGGCAGGGCAGTGGGAGCAGTTAGGTATGGGAGGAAGCATAGGGGCGACTGGGGATGGAGGAGGCAAAGGATCAAGATCTGAAGGTCTTGAGGGTTTGACCATGCCCCATGCCAGGGCAGGGGCTTTCCTGCTGGCCTGGGTAGGCCCAGAGGCTTGGCATAGCTGACTGATGTTCTTCAGGCTCTGAGGCTGAGGGATGAGGCAGGGGCAGAGGGGCAGTGATCACATTCCCTGAGTTATGCTGGGCACATTCCCGAATCCAGCCGTGGTTGGTGATGTTCTCTTATTGGCTTTGATGCCCTCCTTCCTCTCTCTCTGCCTGGATAGAACCTACCAACACTAATGCAGCTCCTACTTTCTCTACAAGCCTTTCCCAATCATCCTTGGCCTCTGAGCTCATACCACATTCATTTTAATCAAATAACTCATTTTATTTACTCATTTTAATCCTCAAATAACCTTGAATGGTTATTTTATAGTTGCACGGCTATAGACTTAGAAATGCAATTGGTGGATCTTTGCTGCTTGCACCCTAACTAAAGATTTATCACATACGTTTGTGTGGATGTTACTATATCAAGATATCATGCATATTATCCATCATAAAAATAGAAATTAAAAATTATGAGACAGGAACAGGAATAGCTATAAATGTGATATATTCTGTCCACTGCACTTGGGATGGTCCTCTGCCCCCAATACACTCCCCTTTGAGATCACAGACCTGTGTTATGAGCTGGAGCGATATGCTGGTGTCTTATATTTCTTCCATGTCTCCTTTGTGAACAAGAATAGTGTCATGTGCATAGCAGGTGCTTGGTAAATATTTGTGAAATGGACAAATAAACAAGTCACCCAGGAATGTTTGGTGATAGAGGCAGCATCACAGCACAGCCAGTGGCTTGAAATCAGATGAGCTGCAGTTCAAGTTCCAGCTGTGTCCCTCACTAGCCCTGTCACCAAGGGCAGGTTCTTGGGCTCCCTGAATCTCAGTGTTTTCCCCAGTGAAAGGGGCACAAGTGACCAGAGCTCCCCTGCAGGCTGTTGTGAGGGTGGAACATGCAGCACAGGGTCTGGGGTCATGATGAGGGGGCACTTTCTTCTGATGTGAGTGCTCAAAGCAGTTGAGCTCTCCTATGAGGGCATGTGCCTGTGAATTTTGACAGAGGTCAGTGAGTGGAACATTAACACTGGGAGCACCTCGAAGCCACCCACATACCCTCCCATTGTGCAGACACAGTGAGGAGCAGTGAATCTCCCTCCCCTAAGACCACAAGGCCAAAGCAGGGCTGGACCAAGGTATCTTCCCTGACACGCATCTAGACAAGGGGTTGATGGAGATTTAGTTTCAATTCTGAAAGTGGTGCTTGTGGAAAACTGTTTTGTGGCCAAGTGATTCTTCTCTTCCTTTGTTTTTTTTAAAAAGCTTATTTACTTTCTTATAAAGTAATACTCATCATTAAAATCAGAAAGACGTAGAAAAAAACAAAATTTTTTTAAAACCCTCACATTCCCACTGTGGAAAGATCATCTTTATTAACATTTTGCGTTATTTTCTTTTACTCTTAAAAAAATTCCATGCACCAGCTTTTTGAAAAACATAATTGAAAGTATTTTATATAACGTATGTGTGTATAATCTATAGATTTTCCCTATTTTTTCTTTGCCATCAGGACATAAGCTTTTTCCTCACTGTTCTTCATAAACATGTTCTCAGTGGCCATGTTCACTTTTTCTCCACATGTTTTTAGAACCCTTTGCAGCTCAGCTGTCTCCCCAGGGTGTCTCCTCTGCCCTTGCATCCTCAGCCTCCAGGGCCTGACCCCAGCAGAGCATAAGTGGCTCCCCCTACATGAGACCCAGCAGAAGGACAAGGACAAGATCCCAGCAGAAGACCTGGAACCCAGGCCACACTGACCCCTCACAGGGATCAGCAAGCTCTTGACCTCCAAGCCTTACTTCCTCTTCTCTGAAATGAGGATAATAACCACTGGATCCATCTCACATGGCAGCTGCAAGGTGCTGGCCCTGAGGTCACTCTGTGAATTGCCTGGTATTGTCCAAACCTTGGCTTATTGGATTTATCAGAAACTTCAGATGCCAGCAATAGGAAATCCAACTCAGCACAACTTAAACCATAAGGAGAATCTATTGGTTCACAGAACTGCAAAGTCTAGATACAGAGGCCTGGTGGGACCCAGAGTATGACGGACTTGGTTACAGGCCTCAGTGACCTCCATCCCACATTCACTCCTCTTCCCTAGAATGCCCCAGACCCCAACACTGAGGGAGATGCCCCTACTTCTGGCAGCCTTGAGAGAGGGCATGCTGTCCTGACTGAGGGACTGTCCAACACAGGACCAGAATGTCTGGGCCTGGCCCCCATGCCCTCCCACCCTGCTGAGAGCCCACCAGGCCTCATTACCAAAGGAATGTCAGGTGCTTCCACCAGGAGCAGGACACTTTCTGGAAGGGGCCAACACCAGATGTCCATTCCTTGGCCATCATCCTACTACTGTGGCCAGAGGGAAGTTCTTGGAGCAGGTGAGGCCAGGAGCCCCTGCAAAGGTTAGTTCCTGAACACTAGTGTGAAAGAGCTGTGGTCTCCCCATCTTCACATCAGAACCCATCCTAGTCACCCTCCTCAGCCTCCTCTCCTGCTGGCTGCACAGGCAGCCATGAATATTCTCTTCCCGAATCCCCAGCAGTGTGTTCCCTCCCTGTGACCCATGACCAGGGAGGAGGCCTGACTTCCAGTGACCTCATCAGGTGACTCAGTGCACAGCGAACAAGGCCCAGGGTGTGTTAGGGACCCCAGGCCCAGGTGCAGGGCCCCACAGAACTTTACAGACCCTGAAGTTTACAGCTAAGAAAGCAGTTGATGCTGCCTAGGAGAGCCAGGCTAGGAGTGGGACAAAGGGCAAGGACAGAGCAGCAGAATAGGTCATTATCAGAGCAGTCATTGGCTGCCAGCACCCACCCTCATCCCAAGCATTGTTCAACTGGGAAATAAAGTATGTGACAGGCATGTCCCCACCAGTCCCTTCTGCCTGAGAGGGGAGAGGCAGGCTCTTCTGACTGTCGTCCCTGCTCTGTCTCCAGCGGGTGGCATCCTGCTATCTGTACTTGTGTTTGAACTTGGTCCCTGCCCCGAAGGCTCACAATCCACTGATATAGGGTCAGTCCAAACAGTGCAGGGAGGGTGTGGCCTGGCAAGGCAGGTCACCTGTTCCCTTTCCCCGAGTGAGAGAAACAGGACCTGGGAAGGCAGGGAGGGCATGCAGAGGTGCATAAGGGAAGGAAATAGAGCAGAGACCTTTCCTGTAAGTGAAGAGGCTGCAGACCTGTATAAATAAAGGAAAGGGAGAAGGGGAGGGACAAGAAGCAAGACAAAGGGAAAAGGAGAAGATTCCTTCCAGAAGCGTCAGAAGCGAGGGTGGGTCAGGTGGGAGCATGTGCCCAGACCTAGATTCAGAACCAGGGAGAGGGCACAGGGCCAGATACAGGTGGCCCAGAGTGATTACCAAAGTACTACCTACTGGCTGTGCGGGAAATTTAGAGAATGGTAAAGATGCTTCCCTCAGGAACTTCCCTCATGGACTGCCCCTGCTGTGGACAAGGTGAGGGAGAGGTGAGGAAGGGAGGGGCGCCTCCAACCAGGAAATGCCAAGAAGGCTTTAAGGAGGCCTGTCCATGAGGGTGTGCGGGTGTGTGTGTGTGTGTGTGTGTGTGTGTGTGTGTGTCCACACTGCAGCCACAACAGAGCCCAGGACTTGGGCTCCCAGGGAAGAGGCGTGGAAGCCAGGGCTGGGACTGGGACTCCCAGACTCTCCCATGTGAATGCAGAGAAGTCTCGGGGAGGAGAGAAGGCAGCAGGGCCTGGGAGGAGACCTAATCCTGGCGTCTCTTCCTGGACCCAATGTTAGGGGAGAATAGGGCTCCAGACAAGCTCACTTAGGGGGCTGGATTGTCTCCCAGGCTCTACTGAGCAGAAGCCTTTGGGAAGATGTTGTTATGCAGGAAGTAGGCCCTTCTAAGGAGAAAAGCAGGGGACAGCTGAGCAGGAACAGGGACCCATGAGGGAAGCACTGCTGAGTTAGGGTAAAACAACATTATAACAGTGATCATTACTGAGGGCTTGTGAGTCCAGTTCACTCTTCACACACCTCTAAGTGGCAAGTGCCTCCGAGAGAGGTTAAGTGACTTGCCATAGGTCACATAGCTAGCAAGTTGACAGAGCAAGGAAACCATAAGAGGATAACCCCCCTTTTGACCATGAAGTCCAATACCCTGATTGTACAGATGAGGGATCCAGCAGTCCCCAGGAAGGTTCTCATACAAGGCCTCTGACCTATAGTCCTGGGTGCTGAGTTCCTTTTACAGAACTAGGGGTAGGGAACAGGATTTTGGATCAAGGTGGCCACACCTCATAGCACCCTTGGATCAGCTTCTGAGTTGGCTCTTTGAGCTCCAGGCCTTTGTCTGGGCTGCTGGGGATAAGGAAGACCCTGGGGTCCCCAGTGCCTAGGTGGATTCTCCAGCTGGAAGAGAGTGGTGCTGGTCTTCCTCTACAGGGGCTGAGAGGGGTATCACTGGGGAGGAAGAAGGCACCTAAGTGGTAGAAATGCAGCATGAGGACTGATTTTGGACATTGTAGAGGAAAATACCTAAATGTGTTCAAATTATACTGCTTGCAATCAGTCCCAAGGCAAACTTTTTTTTTTTTTTTGCAAAAAGTTATGCAAGTTGTTATTTGTAAAAGATGAAAATTAGAGACATCCCCAACATTCAACACCAGTGCAGGGTTTAAATAAGTCCTCATTACTCTTAATGATAGAGAACAAACTGTGGGTTGATGGAGAGAGGTGGGTGGGGGGATGGGCTAAAAGGGTGATGGGCATTAAGGAGGGCACTTGTTGGGATGAGCACTGGGTGTTGTATGCAAGTTATGAATCACTGAATTCTACTCCTGAAACCAATATTGTACTGTATGTTAATTAAAATTTAATTTAAAAAAATAAAATAAATAACTCCTCCTTACCATTTAAAGAATGATGAGCCCTTCTCAACACAGAACAATACTTATTGTTAAAAAGTAGGACACAAATGGTATTCTGTGAGTTTTCTAAGTAAAAACATACTCATTGTGAAGAATTAGAAAAAATAGAAAATTCAGCAAAGTTTAAATAGCAGTATGGAATGATGGGTGAATGAAACATCTTTTCTCTCTCCTAGTAGAGTTAAGATGCAGTTAAATTATTTTTGAAAAAGTATAAAGATGAACAAAGTTTAAAAAAAAAAAAAACAAAAAAAAAAAACAAGCATCATGGCAGAGACCAGGCCCTGGTTTTCTGTTTACTTGGTAACATTCAGATGACAGGATCCACTGAGTCCTGGGCTGCAACAGGGCCAAGGATGATGTAGGTGTTCACCGACTGTGTTATGTGGGACCCCAGCAGGATCAAGAGGCAGAGGTGAAGTCTGAGCTCTCCAGGAATGGCTGATTATCACACAGGCGTGGTGATGAGCCAGCACAGGATGACAGACTGTGATAAGTATCCCTCTGGTATGACCCGAATGGGGGTGGGTGGGGTGCAGAGGCTTGGGCCAGGCTGGGGCTTCTCACGCACAGGGAACAGACATGGGAGGGATGCAGGGTGAGGTCTATTTAGGTTTCTCCTTTTCCTGCCCCTACCGTGCCTCCTGCCAAAGCAGAGAGTGACCTCCATGGAGTGAGATTCAGAGGAAAGAGCACAGCCAGGCCTTGAGAAGTCTTTCCTGGAAGCAAATGGAAATCCACCCACTGCGGGTCCCCTGCCTGTGCCAAGGATTGCTATACCCCAGGTAATATGCTGAAAAGCTGGGATCCTAGGAAGCAGAACATCCTGGCACTGCAGTGCCCTTCTCTCATCTCACTGCATTTTCTCAAGGAAGGGGAGGGCATGGTTGGCCTCAGGTCCTGAAAGGGAGATGTGGGGCTGAAGGAGTACAGGGTGGGCCCTATGGAAGAGAGAATGGCACGCAGTACGTGCTGCAGAAATGGGATGTGCATAGTGGGGAAGAGCAGAATGGAGTGGCATCTTGGAGCAGGATCTAGGAGGGCCCCAGCGGCCCCAGCCTGTGCTCAGACCTCACTTGAGGAAAGCATTCCAGGCCAGTGATGCTGGCAGCAGAGGTTTTGAGGGGGCAAGGGTGGGCAAGACACCAAAATGGGCTTCAGACCCCTAAAAGACCATCATATGGGTGGGGGGTTGTACTTGGCCTGCCTGCCTGCTATGACTCAGTCTCTGTGAATAAGAACCCCAGGAGCTGGGGCTTTGCACTGGGCTGCCAGTGTCTGGATCCTGGCTCTGCCACTTACTAGCTATGTGTCCCCAAGCAAGTTATTTTACTTCACTCCACATATAAAGTGGCACTAATAAAAGTAATCCCTCTCATCGGGTTGTTTTAAGGATTAGATGAATCAATACTGTATTGGTCTCAGGCATGGACAGTCAACAGTGTGTGTTTGTTAATTAAAAATATAAACTAGTGGCCAGGTGGCCCACAAGGGAAGCAGGCTGCCCCACCGGTGACAGTGACAAAGTGGTAGAGCAGTTGGCTGCAGATGTGCCCTCTACCTGTCACAGGGGCAGGGGGGACAGTCACTGGGGATGTCCTCCTCCATGCCTGTATATGTTCAAGGAGCCAGGCGGCCAGAGTTAATTCATGATCACACTTGAGTATCCAAATTGCCAGGAGACCCTCACCAGCTGCTGCAGGAGTAGGGGGTGTGGCCTGTGTACTGATTAACTTATCTAGGGACCCATGCCAGCCATCAGTGAGGACAAGGTTGACAACAAGAAGCCTGGGGGTGAGGTGTGGGCAGAAGGGATGGCTTCAGGCAATGGGGGTTTGACAGAGACAGTGGCTTGGAGGCCTCAGGACAATGAAACCTTTCCCAGTCACTGGGTCTTTTTGGAGTTCAGTTAAGCTCAATTCCATTTAATAAACATTTTTAAGCAACAAGATATGCTGGGCCAAATAAGGGACACAAAGAGAATTAACAGAGAAGCTCCCAAGGAGCTCACAGCTGAGTTAGAAAAAAGAGATATAGGGGTGCCTGGGTGGCTCACTTGGTTGAGCGTCCAACTTTGGCTCAGGTCATGATCTCACAGTCTGTGAGTTTGAGTCCCACATCAAGCTCTGTGCTGACAGCTCAGAGCCTGAAACCTGCTTCAGATTCTGTGTCTCCCTCTCTCTCTCTGCCCCTCCTCCCCTGCTTGTACTCTGTCTCTCTCTCTCTCTCAAAAATAAATAAACTTTAAAAGGAAAATTAAAAAGAAAAAGAAAAAGAGATATAGAACACACTTATTACCATCAACACTGCCAACCATCACAGCAAGAGCAGATACCTCATTATACACTATAACAGCCCCGGAAGGTGCACATTAATATCTCCATCTTAAAGAGAAGGCACTGGGTATCTGGAAGGTTAAACAGGCCCTCTAAAGGTAACAAACACAGCTGAAGAGAAGGGTGGTCGGCATCTGTGTCTGACTATAAGGTCTGCGCCCTTAACCACCATATGTATTGTCTCTACTGTCACCTGTGATAAAAAAGGCAGAGACACGTTGTATGCACTAGGGAAGAACCCTGAGCCTTTACAGTTTATTCATCTGTAAAATGAGGATAATGACATCTAGTTTCCTGAGAAAGCAGGGATAATGTATGTGACAGGTCTGCACCATGCAAGGCATGTTTCTACTCTTGTTACAGAAGCCCAGAACAGGTAGTAACAGGAGCTGCTCTTGAAGGGTAGAAGCCAAATACGTACTATGAGGCAAGCAGTGCAGGCAGGGGGAACAGCATGAGCAAAAGCTGGGAGGTGTGAACCTTCAGCTGGTCCAGCACGAAACCTGAGAAAGCAGGAGATTCAGCCAGAGAGGAGAGCCCAAAGCTCTTCCCTCCCTTTCTTCCCTCTGCAACTCTGGGAAAGTTGCTGATAGCTCCTTTGCAGTTCCTCCTCAACTCCCATACTCTGATCTCTGCCCACTGGAAACACTCTTGCCAAGGTCCTCAATGCCAGCCTGTGGCCAGACCAATGGCCATTCTTAGGTCTTATCTTCCCTCCTCCACAACCTGGATGGGTTTCCTGACCTTCTCTTTGAAGCAACGCTTCTCTATTGGTTTACTTTCCTGTCTGCTGGGCTCTCCCCTCTGTCTGCTTTGCTGGCTCCATAATCTGTGCCACCTCTGAATACTGCTATGGCCGGTCCTGGACCTACTTCTTGTCAACACATTCTCATTGGGAGACCCATCTGTTCCCGAGGCTTACCTCCATGTGGGACGTCCAAGACCCAATCTCCAGTGCCCACCCTGAGCACTGAACCCCTATACGTCCCTGCTGGGCATCTAGACCTGCATGTACTTCCAGGCAGTTTGAACTCAAAATGAGCCTGGGGGGCGGGGGGTTCCCTGCATACCCCCCCCTCCCCAGTAGCTGCTGCTCTCTCTGGGTTCTATTTGCTAGGAGTTGGCATCACTAATACAATCAGATCCTGGGAGTTGTCCCTAACATCTCCCTCACTAACACCTGGGTGCCATCTCCTACCAATGTCTCTCACATCTTTCTCTCTCCCCTACCACCCTCCCCACTGCTGCAAAATACATCCTCATCATAGCTCCTGGGGTTCCTTCCACGGATAGCCCCAATGCTCTCCTACCCAGCTGTCAGACTGGCTCCCTATTGTGTTTGGTTATAAGGCCCACACTTCCTAGCATGCCACTCAATGTTCCAGCCTCTTCATCACATTCCCATTGTCCCTGGGTCTCCAGCCAGACTGAAATCATGGAGCAGATTTAGATAAATCTTACCCTAATTGTCCCAATCTTTCTAGTCCCTGGGTCTCAGCTTGAGGATCCCTTCCTCCTCCAGGAAACCTTCCTCCTGCCCCAAAATGAATTAGGGCCCCCTCCTGTGCCCCCATAGCGTCTGTGCACAACAGAGAGCTATGTTCTCTTTCTACAACGCATAATGCTTCTTTTCTTGCTCCCCACCCTGAGACCATGGAGTCTTTGAAGTCAGGAACTGTCCTTGTGCTTTATTTTTTCTACAGTGTTAAGAAATATTTGCTGAAATCAAAGGATTTGGGAAGGGTCTTGGAAACAGACCCTGGGGGTGCTTTTAGGAAATGAGTTACTCTTTGTGCAGACACTGTAAGTTTAATACACAATATCCTTTCTCCCCTCTTCCCTAATAGAACCCCAATTTTGTTCAGGAGGTAGCAATAGCGTAAACTACATTTCTTAGTCCCCTTTGCAGAGGGTAGCCATGTGACCTAGTCTTGGTAGCTAAGCGTGCATGGAAGAGATTTGCTTCCCTGATGTGAGCACAACCCCTTCCTGTTTCCTGTCTTCCACTTCCTTCTTGGAATTAAGAGAAGAGGCTGGAGGTGGAGCAGCTATCTTGTGACAATGAGCCAGCCACACATTAAAGAATCCTTACGGGCCTAGGTCATGACCCCTGGACTGCCTACTAGCAGGCTTTTATTATGAGAGGCAAATTAATCTCATTGAAGCCACTTTGGCTAGGTCTCCATTACATTTAGCTAACCCCCCCTCGTAAGAGCAGATAAAGGCAGAGATAACCATCTGGGAGCATTTCTGAATATGCCTTTCCTTTGGAGATGATGCTGGTCCTGACAACCTTACCCGGAAAAGGGTAAGGTTCATGGAGGAGGATAAAATGAGGGTTGGAGAAGCTGACTCTCCCTGGGTTTCTATCAGAGGACCATGACCAGGCCTCACTCAGGGTTTGAGGAAGAAACTCTAGTTATCGCAGGTGCAATGTACCTGTGGCCTGGGCCTTCTCTGCTCTCTGCTTGGTTTACTTGTGGAATGAGTGTGTTGGAATAGGTAACTTTTCAATGGGCGTAGTGCTTCAAGTCTGGGCTTTGGAATCAGGCAAAGCTGGACTCGGGTTCCAGCTCTATCACTTACTAGCTGTTTGTCTTTCACTCATTTTTTTTTTTTTTTAGTTGGCCTCTCTAGCATCATCATCTATAAAATCCAGATAGTAATACGTACCTATAATTGTTGGGCTAACCCTGGGGTTCTATGGAATCACGCGTGTGGCTACCCAACATAATGCCTGGCACAATACACTGTGAGTACTGCAGCATACATTGGGTGCTCTTGGTGGCAGCCATCATTGTGCTCCAAGTTCTCTAAGAGGGTAGACTAGTGACTTGGAGTTTCCTGCCTGTTCTGGGGTCTGAGGCTGCTGCAGGGCTCTGGAAAGCCTCTCTAGATACCCTTTACTCTGTGGGTGAATGAAGTGGGCAGAGGCGGTCCACTGTCCAATGGCTTTTCTTCCAGCACTGCCTGCTGTTGTGTCCAGGGTTCTTGGACCACAGGTGCATAGGGGAAGCCCACAGACAGAGGACAAGCCCAGACCAGGCCCAGAAAGGCATCATCCTGTGGGTCTTTGTCTTAGCCAAAGTTTCCTGGGCATTGAAGGTGGGTTTATGCTTTTCCAGGAGACAGGGTGGGCTTCCAGAGGTTGGCTCATAAGGAGACTACAGGGATTAGGGAGCTGGAAAAATACCTCCAGAATTGGATTCCTTACTGCAGCTGCTTTTGGCATAACTTTCTTATCCTTCTCTTGAAAAGTCTCACCTTCTTTCTCTTCTCTGCAGTAGGAATTCTAGTGGAAAAAGTCTTGGGGGAAAAATAAAGCTGCTGTTCTATTCCAGCCCTGAGAAGGAGGCCAGTGGGATGCCTCCTGTATGTCCACGGGGGGTCCTCTCTCTTGGCCCCGCAGTACTTCAGGCCAGACCCAGCCATGCTGACACTTGACAGCGCCCGAAGTTTACCTTGGCTCAAGTCCAGAGAGTTCGGGCCCTGCCCGGGCGGCCCCCTCTCCAGCGCAAAGAGCAGTTTAAATATAAATCAGTCCTCGACACAAACAGCCTCAGCGAGTCTCAGAGCCATCACCGGAACTGAGAGCCCAGGTTTTCGGCAAGTGCAAACAAGCAGAGACCCGCTCAGTAAATCTCCCCGAGTGCGTCGGGAGGGGCGCCGCTGCACCCCTCTCCTCTTGAAACCCCGCTCCCCTTCCAGTTCCCTGGTTCCCGTTGGCTCCTCCAGCACCCCCTCGGTTCTCCTCCTGCCCCCGGAGTCCTGCCAACCTCTTCTCCGGTCCCTTCCAGTCGCCCGCCTGTCGGTCCCCGCTGCACCCCCCGTCCCGCCAGTCCCGCAGGCGCCCCCACCCTCCTATCGTCCCCTGCCCCTCCAGCCACTACCTCCCCTCCCCGGGGCCGCCGCTCCAGGCTCCCCAGCAGGCGGGACCTTCTCCGGGGCGGTCAAGCCTCGCGGGTCCTAGCCAAGCTGCGGGAGCAGAGGCGACCCCGGGCCGGGAGCGAAGTCACGCGCGGCCAGCCGCCGCGTCACACCTGTCTGAGGGGCGGCCGCGGCGGGGGCGGGGGCTCGCAGAGCCTTCAACAGCCGAGGAAAAGAGGGAGGAGGGAGAGCGCGTTTCATCATCGGCGACGGCGGCGGCCACTTATAAAACTTCTGGGCGCGCACTCGCTCGCGCAGTCTCCGCGCTGCGAGCCTCCTGCGGCCGTCGCCGCCGCTCTCACCAGCCACCCGCGCGGCCGCCCCGGCCCGAGGCGCCCAGGCCCTCCGAGCCCGGCCCCCGCCGCCGCCCACCCCGCAACCAGCTCTCCCTCCTCCCTCTTTTCCTCGGCTG
>NW_024412400.1:29989105-30179214 GCF_014898765.1 Herpailurus yagouaroundi | reverse complement strand
GTGTGTGTGTGTGTGTGTGTGTGTGTGTGTGTGTGTGTGTGTGTGTGCGCACATACTCACGCCCTCGTCGGGGTTAAGAAACAGGACAATGACAGAACCAATAGGTTCAACTCTGGTCGGATAGCGTCTTCCTCTTTGAAAAAAGAACATCTCGCGGGACACTTTTTCGGTCTCCTGAGGGCAGTTTCTTCGTGAAGGGGTGAGCTTGGAGGTGCCGGGTGACAGGCTGTGGTTCCTCTGAGATGGAGGGCAGAGCCTAACTCATCCTGGGGTGGGTGGCAGAAGAGATGTTTTTCTGCCCGACGAGCAGCGGTACAGGGGCTCCGCTACCCTACCGCTCTGCCGCGCGCAGGGTTCAGAATTCCCCCGGGTTGGCAACCAACCCTGCGTGCTTCCTGGTCTGGAAACGGCCCCAGGAAAGCAGCAGACCCTCGCGGTATGTTCAGTAACATCTAAGCAGGTGCCTCTCCCCTAGCAAGTTATGGGGAGTGGCTCTATGGTGAGGACACTTTCTTCCCCAGGAGGTCGGGAATGTTTACCGCTTCCTCACCAGGCCAGGGAGGCCTGGAACAGTTGAAGCCTGAAACAGGCTTTTTTTTTTTTTTTTAACTGGTTCTACCTGAGCAGAAGTGACCTAGAAGTACACGTCCTGAGAGGACAGAGCTGCTATGGTGAGGACTGTAGAGTCCACATGAGGGCTCCTTGGAGACAGTGGGGGAAGGGGGGTGGTTAGGTATGGTGCAGAGAAGTTGTTTCCAACAATCATACAGTCAGATGGGGCTAGGTAAAGCTTCCAGTGGTGCGATTAAAGGGATGGTCTGGGAGGAGTGTCTCTGTGAACTGATGATGTGAGTGTTGAACAGAAAGGGATCTGGAGGTCACAGTGAATCCCACGAATGTATTTACTCATATTGTTAGCAGAGGAGCTGGGATCCCCACTTCTGCTTCTGCTCTATCTCCACACCACAATAAATAAAGGCTGAGTTGATTCCATGGTTGGATAAATAAGACATAGACATTTTGAGATGGTTTCAGATAATCCTCAAATTGCCTCACCTTTGGCTAGACCTGGATGGCCAAAACACTGTGTGTGGCTTTGGTCCCACCATTCAGAAGAGTCTTGGAGAAGTTTCAGTAGAGAATTGTAGCAAATTTGGTGTTTATAAATTAGGAACTGGGAGGAAAGCGTGGGAGCAACAGTTGGGTGGTCTGAAAAGAAAGAGGCCCAAGAAAGAGCCAGGGTAGGGGCAAACTCTCCCTATTTTCACCAACAAGGGCAAGAGGGATAGATTGTCCCAGAACAGTTTCCTGACAGCAAGGGTAACCCCCCATGAGGTTGATTCATTTAGACCCACCCTGAATCCCTAAAATGAGTTTATGGCAGCAGTTTCTTTGAAGATCCATCAAAATGAGATAATTTATCACATGTTGATGATTTAGCCACAAGTGACTGAGGCCTAGACCCAGGCCAGTTGGCCTCCTGAAGGCTCATACCAATTAAGAGTTTTTCTTAACTCTAAAAATCAAATTCTCTTAATTATTACCTCCATTGATCCATAGTAACGCTGAGACCAGAGTTTGGAGAGACTTACACTTAGCTTCACTTAATCAACCTGAAACCAGGTACAATTTGGATATCTCAAGGCAAATCTGGGGCCTGTAATTCCATTAAACTCACTTAAGCCTTTTCTTCGGGGGGGGGTGGTAATGGTTGTCTGGGGGGTTGCTATTTGTTGGGAGATTCCTTCCTCCCAATGAGAGGTTGGTTGAGTGGCCGCCCTGCACTCTCTCACTGGGGTATGGATGGCACATGTCTTGTGACATGTGTGACATGGGGGATAACAGGGGATGCCCAGCCCAAGGACCCATCATTTTTCTGGGTTCTCATTGCTGGGACAGAGTAACCAATTGGCTTTATGACATTCCTGCAAAACCCCACATACCGTATGGTTTAGGGGAAGGGAATGAGGCCAGGGGACTTAGATTCACCTCTAAATCTAACCTCTTACTAAATAGGTGACAAAGGGGAGCATTTCTTACCTTTCCTGGACTGCAGAAACTTTACGTAAAAAACAAACATACAAACAAAAAAAAAAAAACAAAGACAAAAACAAAAAACAGGTACTATGAATGATCCCTACCTCATGGGGCTCCTTAAGGATTATGTGGGATGAGGTGTAGGAAAAGGGTTTTGTAAACCATGCAAGACTCTCCAGGACTGACATCAGTAAAATGTCAGTTCTTGCCTCAACAAACAGGACTGCTTGTTTAAATATCATTTAGGATCTGTTGTTTCACCAATTATGCCTCACATGAGGCATACTTAAGAGAAACTATAGTTAGCAGTCATGTCCAAAATAAAGGTAATAGTAGCTAACACTAATGAAGCCATCTGGATGTACCAAGAACTTTGGATATATTTCACCCATATGTAATCCTTAGTACAATTCTATCTAGTGAGTATTATTACTGTCCCCATGAATGATGAGGAAAACTGGGCTTAGTGAGGTGTAGACACATAGCCAAAAAGGAGTGGAGTGTAGAGGAACCAGATATGTGAGATTGCAGGGTCAGAGACCATGCACCCTGCCCTCACCATCACACAGTGCTGCTCAATTCTGGCTTAGCACTTGGGGATACTGTATGTATAGTTGTTCCCAGAGTCAGTACTGTTTTCAGTTCCCGGTGACACTCACATCCCAGCTGTGAGCAGGGGTCACTGTGGTGGCTGCAGGATGGATATCCCCAGTCACTAACAGGCTCATTATACCTTTTCATTCTTCATAACTCTCCCCGAAAGAGCTTGGCAACTCTCACTTATGGGGTGAGGTTTTTGTATGCCCTCCTGTAGTAGTAAATATAATTGTGTTTAATCTGGAGACATTCTCAATTGCCTCTGGCTTACAAGATTCTTTAGAAACATAAGACCTGCTCACTAGTCATTGTCAGAGAAACCAGTTCAACATCCAGAACTCTAAATTAAAAACAGGTTCATTCAGCGATTATGGGGGTGTGGGTGGGGAGGTAGGAGACAGCCTTTGTGGCTAACTCATCCTGGCAGCCTCAAAGAGATCTGTTTCTTCTTAAAATGAAATTTTGGGGGGCAAACCGAGGTTATCTTATAAAAGGAGTAGATGATTGATAATTGCTGCCCAAATTTCATGAACTCCCACACCACAGGTCCCAGTTTAGGAAAATAGTGCATATCTCATCAGTGAGGGAGAGTCCAGTGGGAATGGAGGGCAGGGGAAGTACAGTGGTGAAGAAAAGGGTAGGCAGATGTCATAGTTTGGCCTGAGTGGCCTGGGGACCTCTGATCTGGGAGGGAAGCCCAAAAATGAGGAAGAAGTGCTTTATTTTGGCTTGTGTCTGTAACTTCCTAAGGCCTTTGACCCCCAACTGTGGGGAGGCATCTTGGGCTTAACCTCTTGGTTTCCAGAGGAAAGTGCTATATCCACCAAACTGATGCTCACAAGTGGGGAAAACACTTTCAAGAGAATCCCTGGAGCTAAAGAATTACTTAACAGACCTCATGGATTAAGAGGTGCCCACTCCTCCCCCAGGCTGGTGGGTGTTTCTCTGATGTGAATGAGGACAGCATTCATCTATCCCCTGAGAGGGCCTGGCTTGCCCACCCTGCTTTTATGTGGGGGTCGGGGGAGGGGAGACCAATGGGAACTGGTTGGGTGGGGTCACAGGTCACTGAGAGCCTTTTCCTCCTGTGATGATGCTCAGAGCCCTTCTCCTGGTGATGAACTGTGACCTACACTGCCACAGAACAAAGAGAAGAGTGATTTATGTCTCACACTATGGATAGCTCATCTCTTTCTCATCACTCTCTTTTGTCTGTGACAGTGACTTTTTTTTCCATTCTAGAAGACCCGGATGTGATGTGGGCTGTTGGGTTGGGACCATGGCTTTCCCTCACCTTTTTTTGCCCTGTTTATGGAATGCAGAGGAATGTGCATGGTCCCCAGGGTAGACCTCATCCCTCCTTGTTCTCCCGCTTCACATCCCTGCTTGGTCTTATGCTGTATCATGGGTTCAGCCACCCCCAGCCCTTGCTTCACCCCACTTTCTGCCTGTGGAGGCACTGGCCTGTGGAGACCTCCAGTTGTGTGCCAAAGCCAGAGAGCTATGCATGGTGGAGCTGAGAAGCTCGGGATGGTCCCGGGCAATGGACCCCTCAGAGGACCTTGCCTGGGGCTGGGCGAGTCTGGCCCCCATTTTACATCATAAGATCATTGCTGTGTACTTGGGCATTGCACTCTCAGTTTCTGTTGATAAAGGACATGAAGAAATAGCTGTGTGAACTTACACTTGTCTGTACCCCACAGGACTAGCACAGATAGGTTTTCACTGTGGTCCTTGAGGGCTCCTTTTAAGGGACCATGGGAGAAAGCTGAGTTCTTAGTACCAGACAATGCTTGATTTATTTTGAGTTCTTAAAAAACTTTTTATTTTGAAACAATCCCATATTCGTAGGAAACCAGTGCCAAGATGTCCTGCATACCCTTCACCCAGTTTCTTCCAATGGTTCTGTCTTACATACTGCACTATAATACCAAAAGCAGGGAACTGACATTGCTATAATGTGTGTGTATAATTCCATGCAATTTTGTCACACGTATAGATTCATGGAACCACCACCCCACTGCCTCAAGACACAAGAACTATTTCTGTCACCACAAAAATCTCTGTTGTGCTGCTCCTTTGTGGTCATGCCCACTGCTTCCAACTGACTACCGTCACAACCACTAATCTGTTCTCTATCACTGTAATTTGTCATTTTGAGAATGTTGTATAAATGGAATCGTGCAATATGTAACCTTTTGAGATTGACTTTTTTTCATTCAGCTTAATACCCTTGAGATCCGTCCAGGATGTTGCTTGTATTAACAGTTTGTTCCTTTTTATTGCTGAGTTTTATTCCACGGTATGGATGTACGGTGATTTGTCTAACCATTCACCTATTGAGGGACATTTGGGTTGTTTCTAGTTTGGGGCTATTATAAGTAAAGCTGATATGAACAATCAGGTATAGGTTTTTGGGTCAGATATAAACTTTCATTTCTCTGGAGTAAATACCCAGGAGTGCATTTGCTGGGTAGTATGGTAGTTGCATATTGATTTTTTTTTTTTAAGAAACTGCCAAACTCTTTTCCAAAGTGGCCATACAGTTTTATATGTACACCAACAATGTAGGAGAAATCCAGTTTCTCTACATGTTTGCCAGCATTTGGTGTTGTCATTACTTTTTTAAAAAATTTCTTAATGTTTTTATTTTTGAGAGAGAGAGAGAGAGAGAAACAGAGCGCGAGTGGGGTAGGGGCAGAGAGACACACACACACACACACACAGAATCTGAAGCAGGCTTCAGGCTCTGAGCTGTCAGCACAGAGCCCGACAAGGGGCTTGAACTCATGAACCACGAGATCATGACCTGAGCCGAAGTCAGGTGCTTAACCGACTGAGCCACCCAGGCGCCCCAAGTGTTGTCATTATTTTTTATTTTAGCTATTCAAATAGGTGTGTAGTTACATCTCAGCATGGTCTTCATTTACATTTCCCTAATGGCTAGTGATGGTGAACATCTTTTCATGTGCTTATTTGCCATGTGTACGTGCTCTTTATTGGAATGTCTGTTCCTATAGTTTGTCCTTTTTCTAATCGGAATTTTTACTATTGTTTTGAGAGTTCTTTATATATATGAAATACAAGTCGTTTGTTGGGCATGTGGTTTGCAAATATTTTCTCCCAGTATGTAGCTTATCTTTTATCTTCTTAATAGGGTCTGTCGCAGAAAACATTGTTTAGATTCTGATGAAATCTAATTTATCAAGTTTTAATTTTCTGGATCCTACTTTTGGTGTAAGTCTAAGAACTCTTCACCAAACCTAGTTCCTGAAAGTTTTCTCTTATGTCTTCTTCTAAAAGTTTTATAACCTTGCATTTAAATCTATGATCCAGGGCGCCTGGGTGGCGCAGTCGGTTAAGCGTCCGACTTCAGCCAGGTCACGATCTCGCGGTCCGTGAGTTCGAGCCCCGCGTCAGGCTCTGGGCTGATGGCTCAGAGCCTGGAGCCTGTTTCCGATTCTGTGTCTCCCTCTCTCTCTGCTCCTCCCCCGTTCATGCTCTGTCTCTCTCTGTCCCAAAAATAAATAAACGTTTGAAAAAAAAATTTTAAATCTATGATCCATTGTAAGTTAATTTTTGTATATGTATGAAGTTTAGGTCAAGGTTATTTTATTTGTTTGTTTTTTGTTTTTATTTTTGTTTTGCCTATAGGTATCCAATTGCTCCTGAACCATTTGTTGAGAAGACTGTCCTTACTCTATTGAATTGCCTTTGCTCCTTTGTCAAAAACCAATTGGCCATGCTTGTGTGGATCTGTTCTGGGTTTTCTGTTCTGTTTCATAGATGTATGTGTATATCTCTCTGCCAATACCACACTGTCTTGATCACTGTATCTATACAGCAAGTCTTGATATCAGGATCAGGTAGAAGATTGATTTTCAGTCTGCAATGGTATGTGTTTATCTTATGGTTACCATACTTTATAACCCATTCAGTTTCCCTTCTACTTTGCCTTTTGGGAAGATTTAAAGACAAATTTGAGGCTTGCTTTTAGTAACTGGATGGGACCTTGTGTATTTCTGTGCTCTAGCTTTTCTTCTGGGCTTAGCTAAATAGTTGTCTTTTCCCTTGAACTTGATTTGTTAATCAAGAAAAGAAGTTTCCTAAACTTTTTCTACTCTCATCCATGGCCTTGCAAGGGGTGGGGGGTGCTCAGCATCTCTCTTTCATACTTGAGAAAATGGAGGCTCATTTAAGAACACCTATCCAGTAAATGGCAAGCAGGAATTCCCTCCCAGGGTCATCGCGCTCCCTAGTTCTCTTCTTCCCATGGCCACAGAATGCCTCTCGGTTCTGGATTCTCTCATTCGTAAACATTTGGGCCTGAGCTCAATGATCTCTGAGGTCCTTGTAAGTTCTCAGATTCTCATCTGTTAAGTTGCTGATGGAGATGAGACTGGGAGCAGGACCAGTTGGGTCTGAGCTTTGCTGGGAGACCTGCTATGAAGCCTGGCAGAAGTGCAAGGTGCAGGCTAGGTGGTTATCTTTGGTCAATCCCCAGCTCTCTCAGTTTGGAGGACACTGATTCTCTGGGTGTGTCCTCCTGTTTGGGATGGATTACATTTGACCAGGGTGGGGAATGAAACCAAGGCAGGGAGTGTCCTCTGGCTGTTGAAGGACAGGTGGATACTCCAGTGAGCAGCCTTCTTCCAGAGCCTGTCCTCCCAGCCTCTTTGCCTTGTTGAGCGGGATACTCAGGAGGCTCAGAGGAGATGCTGGAGGCTCTTGGCATGGCTGGTGGGGTGGGGCGGTGGTGGAGAGCAGCACCAGCCTGGGACGGTAAATCCCAGATGAGCTTTGGGACATTCAGTCTGGCCAGGATCGGTGCTGGCTCCCCACAGGCTGCCCGCCTGCCTCCCCAAAAATGGGCAGACTAACTCTTTGTTAGAAATTTAGTGTGCTTGTTCCTCAAATTTAGTTCCTGAGTTCTGTAGGAATCTGGGAGTCCTGGTAACAAGTTTTCTTTTGTTTACTCAAACAGTGGTAATATCTACTTATGTTCTGAAGAATGCCCCATCTAACATCCTTGCGAGATGCTGGCCTAGAGCACAGAGGACCTCAGTTAAGACTCAGATGTTATCAGAGAGGGCTGTAGTAAGCTAGTGTTTTTCAAACTGCCTCACCAAGATGCCCTGAATTCTAGGACAGAGTGATCAGGTTTCCACGTACGAGTAGACAAGAGGATGAAGGGGATGAACTGTGATGTGAGCATTACATTTCTGTGATATTTTATGTTTTAATCTTAAAATCAAGTGAATTTTATATTTTCCTCCACAGTATAGGTATGTGTTTCCAAAGAATATGTTCTATTTCCCCCCAAATCTTGGAGTAACATTGATACTCTCAGAAGCTATGCTGTATGTGGCTCATGTCTCCCAGATGTGACTAGCAGGTAGGGCATACCAAGTTTGGGAAACACAACACGGGTAGACCTCAAGTCAGAACTAGTTTATCCGGTTAGTTCACTCAGCCAGCTTGTGAGGCACAGAGGGAAAGGTACCTAGAAAGTTTAAGTGGGACAGACATGGGGTGTGGATATCAGACAGCTCCTGGGCTGAGCCCTGTGGGACACCCCAGGAGAGGAGCCAGCTAGAGAATGCACTGAGGTCCCTGTGGACCTTGGGGGAAAGGGATGGTGGCAGAAGGAAGGGGCTGGGAGGACAGCAGGCTTCCAGAGCCACTCTTGCCCTGCTTATTGGACTGCCAAGGAGTTTGCAGGATGGGATTAAATTGACCACTTTCTCATTCTGTTTTACATCATTCCTGCCTTTTGCTTCAGGCCCTTTTTGATAACTTCCTGCTTTACCTTTGATCCTCAGTGCTTTTGAGGGAGTTGGCGGGAGCTGAGTGTTGGTGCAGGAGCCTGGGACTCACTCACTCAGAAGCCTTTACTGAGCATTCACCATGTGAGGCTCTGTACCAGGTATTACTGTTTTGGCATTTGGCTCCCTAAGAGGCTCCCAAGCTTCCCAAAAATGATAGTCTGTAAATTCCCTGCCTCTCAATGTGACCAACTGCCTCTTTTTGCCCAGGGCGAAGGCAGTTTCTGGAACACAGAGCTTTCAGTTTTAAAACTGGAAAAGTTCTGGGCAAATTGGGACAAGTTGGTCCCCTACAGCCTCCCTTGCTGTGACATCGTACACAAATGGACTTCCACCCTCTGTGGGGCAGTGGAGATGCCGAGGGAGGGTCAGGGATGGTGTCCGGTGATGGAAATAAACCTCAAGGATCTATGGTAGGAAGGGATTGTAGTCTTCCAAAGAAAGGAGGAGCGGGAGCCAGGACACTGGAGACGGACTCATGGAGCAGCAAGCCCCATGACTCCTTGTCTGTACACCGAGGTCCTGCTATCTTCCTTGCTTATCATGATTTCTACAGCATTTTTTACTTCTCATGTTGTAGAATCCATATAAGTCATGATAAAACTGACATGTAGAAAGATAGTACTTCCTAGCTTATAGAATATTTGGATTTCAGAATTGAAAGTGACAAGAAAGCTCATCTGCTCAAAGAAGCAGGAATCCTTTTGAAGATGTCCTTACCTCTGTTTGCATAGCTCTAGTAATGGGGAACTCACCCCCTCTCAAGGCAGGCCCAGGACTGGAAGCTCCACAGTCTTTAAGTCTCTCCTGTGTTGAGCCAAAATCTGCCCCTATCCTTCCATGTACATCCCCAGAGGGAAGCTAGCAGAACCCCCTCTTCCTGGCTACTCTCTCAATGTTTCCAGTGGAAAGCAGTCTCCCCTCTCCCATAAGTCCCTCTAACTGGGAAGCTGCTGGGCAGGGTTAAAATGGAAAGCCAGATGGTCTGGGCTACCTTCCTCTGAAAGGTGAACCAGGCTCTGAAGTTGGACGTTGTTAAGGGGACATGTATGACCCCTGATTCTTGTTGTCCCAGATCACAAAGGTCTTCTTGCTGGTTCTAGTCACTGCTTGGTCAGCTTAGTCAGCACTCATGAGGAACCCTCGGGCTGTGTGAAGGCTGGTGAGCCTTGAGTTTTCTGGAACCAGCAGAGATCTTCCCATGATGGGGACCTCCACCCAACTGGAGGACATCTCTTAGGAGGAAGTAGACGAGGGTCTCACTGGGGACTTACCTTCTGACTTTATCACCAGAGGGCCCAGCATAGACCCTCAGAGAGGGATCTGGCCTAATGCTAACAGGAACATACCTGTGGAGTGTATTCCAAGGATGCACCCCATACATCCCTCCCATCCCAAGTGGCAGAGCCAAATTATTGTAGAACCAGCCTTGTCTTTTGGACCATCTCCACCCCTGGAACTTGTCACTGACTTGGAAAGTGAGCCTACATAGCCTTGTGATTGTCCATTTCATTTCACATTGCCCCTGCCATCAGGAGGCTGTCCTTCTAGACTCGCCTGAGACTCCTTCTTCTTCATAGTCAGCATCCCAGGAAAGCACAGTCCCACTGAGTCAACCTATAAATTTAACATATAAATATGTAAACTTAGCAAGGAGTGGGGACAAACCTATTCTGGATGCCCTAAAATCACAAATTCAGAATTCCCACCCTCAGCAACACATTTTTATTAGCAAAAATTATGATACGATTTTCTGAGCTATCATAACATAGACGGATACATTTTATTAGGGCACATACATATGGGCAATATATGGGGGCATAGGGATATTTAGTTGTGAATGCAAATGCATGTATTTGGGGGAACACATTATGTGCCAAATTTAGTGAAATAATAAGTGGACAAGGTTAGATCCTTTCAGAAATGCTATCTTGACTAAAGCCTCCCTCCCATGCTCCAAGGTGCATATTACCCACATTTTATAGGGGAGGAAACTGGCAGGAAGCTCCTGGGAATTGGCACGTTACACAGTGACAAAGCTGATATCTGGGAACTCTGTCTTATGATTCTCTTCTCTATGACTGCTGCCTGCTTCACACCACAAACCCCAAGCAGCTGAGCCAGACTGTGCTACTTCAGTCCTCCATACCAACAGACACAAGCAGGGCTGCTAATGTCTGTAGTATTTTATTTTCCCAAGCCAAATTTGGCACTGGTAGCCCTGTAATCTTTGTGCCTCAGCTTTCCTCTCTTAAACCTTTTTTATAGGGGCACCTGAATGGCTCAGTCAGTTAAGCGCCCAACTCTTGGTTTTGGATCAGGTCATGATCTCACGGTTTGTGAGTTTGAGCCCCACATCAGGCTCTGTGCTGACAGCACATGGAGGCTGCTTAGGATTCTGTCTCCCTCTCTCTCTCTGCCCTTCCCCTACTTGCTGTCTCTATCTCTGTCAAAATAAATAAATAAAAATAAATAAAACCTGAACCTTTATTTTAAATAAATTATTTTAATTTATTTTTCTATTTTTTTTTTTAAAAGAGAAAATGAGACTGGGGAAGAAAGGCAGAGGGAGAAAATCTAAGCAGGCTTCATGCTCAGCATAGAGCCTGACACAAGGATTGATCCCACCACCCTGGGATCATGACCTGAGCTGAAATCAAGAGTTGGATGCTTAGCTGACTGAGCCACCCAGGCATCCCCCTCAGCTTTCCTTGTTGCACGTCCCCTCACCCATGTTGATAAGGCTAGACAGATACTCCAGCTGTACAGCACACAAGCACTTAGACCAGGGACTCAGCCTGGGGCGGGGGTGGCCATCAAGTGGCTTAGAAACACTTCCTGGAAGAATAAATGGAAACCCAGTCCGTTGAACAACATTTTATCATGTGACTCAAATGCTCAGAAGCTTATAATGACGAAGTGACTTGTATATCTAGCAACTGGAGAGTCAAATACATCAGGGGACATCCATCTGTAGCATATATACAAATTATTTTTAAAGTTCTATTGAGAATAGTTTAAACTTGGGAGAAGGGTTCATTCTATAATGTTAAGCAGAGGCTGCAGGATAGGCAACCAGATGTAGAGATGATCCACATTTTTAAAAGTCACAAGAAGACTTGAAGAGGGTCTATAGCCAAACAGATAGTTCTCTGTGTGGGAAGCCTACAAATGGTTTTATTTTCCTTCCTTGTGACTTTCTGTATTTTCCATTTTTCTGCAGTAAACAGGTCCTGGACTTGTAATTAGAAAAAACTGCCAACTAAAAAACTCTAGTCTGTGGTGACCCCCACAATCCCCTTTGCAGTGAGACATTCTGCTGTGATATATGAAATGCAATATAAGATGGACTGCATATCCATATAATGGACTTATATCCATTATATCTTATACTTCTGGTCTCCACGTACCTGAGGAGGGACCGAAGATGAAGCCAGGATGGCAGGCAGGGGCAGGGGCTTCTCTAGAAAGACCATTCCTGCAGTTTCCATCACTGTCCCCCCTGCATTAATCTGTTACCGCCTTTGAGTGCTATGGCTCCTCAGAGTTGGAGATAAAGTCAGATAACAATACTTTAATTCTAAGAGAGAGGTTAACCTATGGAACATTTTCTTTTTTGGGAAGACTGAGAGGTGTTTGTCTGCTTCCCTCTCTGTTCTTCTAGTGCCCACTCTGAGAGGCTGGCTCAGAGCTTGGGAATGTAACCCTAAAGATGGCCAAACATCTTAGGGAAGTGAGTATATCTGATGGGCTCCATGCCATGAAGGAAGAGAGGGCCTGAGGAGGAGGCAGTGAGGATAGAGGCTGGGACAGGAACTGCTAAGTGCTGCCTGGGGTCTGGTCCTGAGCCTGGACTTTTATACCTGGGAAGGTGTGGGGACATCCCTGGGTGGATTTTCACCCAGTCATTTGGTAAGCCTTGATTCACTATCCACTGTTTGTAAGATAGCACTCTGCTGGTGTATTCAGCAGGAGTTTCGGAACTTTGAGGGCAAGAACAGTGTCAGGATGGCTGCCTGAGATGCATTCATTTGTTCATTCATTCACACAACATGTCATTACTGATCACTTATCACCAACCATTGGAGATACAACAATGAACGAAAAAGAGTGGGCTATGCTCTCATGAGAGATATAAACAGTGGGCAGATGCACAGATAGATGTAGTTACAAAATGTGTCAAATAGGAGGGTACCGAACTGGGTTTTATGAGGGAGAAGGTGGTAGAGACAGAACTGGATTCTGCTTAATACATAGGGGGCCAGGAACTCTAGATTCTAAAAAGTCACCTTCATACTTCTGATATATAATCTCTCCATGGGGAACACAGCTGCAAATCATACAAGGTAACTCTCTTTTAAAGGCTCTGGCTGGTTAGGATAAGATGGATCATAAAGAACTATAGTGAATTATGGCTTCCATCAGCATGATGGGTTCACATAACAGGGGACTTCATACTATGAATACCGAGAGACGCTGCATAAAATAGAACACCACCAAATATTTAAATGCATAGCCAAGCTTGCAAGAAAGTGAAATTTTCAGGTGCAAGAAATGAAGAATGAGTTGAATACCAAAACAATGAGTGTACCAGCTGACCCTGCAGCAGGGATTGAGGGGGAAAGTGTGTGTGGTATGACTGGATCAGTAAAGAAACCCTGAAGAAAGCCCTAATGGAGACTGGATACTAGTAATCACACAGATAGCAACGATGACATGGGGAGCTGGTCCTCAGACTTATGCCTAAAGCTGGCCCCTTGGTGAGAAGGGAACTTATTAAACTCTGCCCACCACCCTAGGGACAGCAAAGAGGCTGATCTCTAACAGGACCTCTGGGTAAAATAATGCCTCTAAGAAATCAAAACCACAAGTCCGTACCACATGGAATGGAAAACAGAATTTATACTATCCACATGATATGGGAATCTCTAAGCAAATAAATTAGCATAAGAATTGTTAGGGGGCTGGTGATAACTCTTTGCCATCTGGTAGACGCAAAAGTGAAACCACTCCAGAAGGATGCTTCTATAATGTAGACCAACGGGAATCCCCAAGGGAATACTGCCTTTGGAAGAGGAGCTTACAACAAAAAGTTACACAAGGAAATGACCCACCATAACAACAGGCAGCAAATATATCAATGGGGGAGATTAGCACCTCAAGATTTTGAGATAATGGAACATTTTGACAGAGACTATAAAAACTATATTAAAATGCTTAAAGAGGTGTAGGAAGAAATAGAAAATACCAAGAAAGAACAAATACTCTGAAAAATGAATGGGCAGTTTTGAGAAACGTGGGAATTCTAGAAATAAAAAAATATAGAAAGTAAAAATTCAGTGAATGGTTAAATAGCAGGTTAGATAACTTCCCAATTTGAAACCCTTAACTTAATCACACCTGCGCTTAATGATATTAGCAAGTGGAAGATAAGATTGAAGAAGTCACCCTAAATACGGCACAGAGGAATAAAGAAACGGAGACTATGAAGGACAGGGTAAGAGATATGGAAACAGTAAGGACAAAGTGCAATGAAGGTCTGAAATGAACAACGAAGAAGAGAATAGAATGAATAGGTGACAGACACTATTGAAGAAATGATAGAGAATTTCCAGAATTGAGAACACATATGGCACCATGGTATAAAGAAAGCACCATAAGTTCTGACAGGAATTTATAATTACAGCATGCCTCTGGGAGCCTGGGTGGCTCTGTCCTTGGGTGACCCCCTCTTGATTTCAGCTCAGGTTGTTATCTCACTGTTTGTAGGTTCGAGCACCTCATCCAGCTCTGTGCTGACAGCACAGAGCCTGCTTGGTATTTCTTTCTTTCTCTCTCTCTCTCTCAAAATAAATAAACTTAAAAAAATTTTAATAAAGAAAAGAGCACACCTTTGCTTATTATACTGAAACTGCAGAACAGTAAATATAATAATTTTAAGAGTTCTATGGTGAAGTTACAGACTACTTATGAGAATCAGCAATTAGACCAACACCAGTCTTCCCCAAATAAATAATAGATACTAGAAAATAATGGAACAGTTTTCAAAATGCTAGGAGAAAATTGCCACCAAATTCAAATTTTACAACTAAATAATTCAGGGAGACAAGTTAGAGATTTTTCAAACAAAAGCAGGTAATTTACTAATCACAAGTCCTCACTAAAATAAATAAGGGTGAAATACATAAAGCAAGAAATGAACCACAAAAGAAAAGGATAGGATGCAAAAAGTGGTAGTAATTATTAATTGGTGGTAGGCAAAAAATAATAATGATTTATGGAGGGAAGAAACATTAGAAGGGAAAATTGGAGTTAAAATCATAAGTCCTTGGCTTGTTTGGGAGAAGAGTGGAAAAATTAATTAACTTAATTTTTAATTAATTAACTTTGTTGCCAGTTATGTATGTTAAAATGTATGCATAATCATTAACAGAAAATGATAAAATGAGGTAGATATGAATCTAGATTTGTCAGAAATTACAACACATGAAAATGGGCCACCCTCACCATTTCAGAGCTAGAGAATCTCAGACTAGATTGAGACAGGAGCAGAGACAGACAAAGGGAGGGAGGGTGGGAAGGAGAGAGAGAGAGAGAGAGAATCCAGTTACGTGCTCTTTAAAAGAAAATGTTGAAAATCAAAGGACAAAAGCAGATAAATCAGAAGATATATCAACTAAAGAGAAGATTTATCTACTTTAATAACAAAGAAGAGTTTGTTAAGGCAAAAAGAATGACAGATTGTGAGATGCTTACAATGTCTAAAACTGACTAGAGACCAATATCTAGATTGTATAGGATCTCCTGACAAGAAAGAGGCAAGAACTACAATAGAAAAATATGCAAAGGATTTGGGCAGGTGGACTAGAGCGCCAGCTGGGCTCCCTCTGCCCTCTGTACTTTTCTCTGAACGTCACTGCCATTATCGTCCACTGTAAATGTCTGTCTTCATGGCTAAGTGATGGTCAGCAACCAGCATTCCTGTGGCCTTTCATTTTAGTTCCAACTTGAAATAATCCTGGGGAAGGACTCTGGCTGGCTTACCTGCCTCAGGTACCCTCCTTGAGTCAGGGCAAGGTCCTCTGACTGGTGGCTTCTCCTAGAACCCTGTGGTTGAATAAGGGTCCTTCTCTAAAAGAAAGAGGGAGTCAGTGCTGGTCTCAGGAGGAGGGCTCAGCAGACAAGACGATTGAGACTTCCTATGGAAAGGAAGAGAACACGCTCTAGCAGACACTAAAAAGGAGTTGTGGTCCTGCTGAGGGAAAAGAGGTAGCCTGAATGAAGGCACTGGTACTGGGGAAAAAGGGAAGGGTCCTGGATGGAACAGGGTTTGTATTAGATTTTTACTCCTGTTGGAACAAATCACCATAAAATGTAGTGGCTTTAAAACAACACCAATTTACTGTCTTAGAGTTGTGGAGAACAGAAGACCTAAAATCAAGATGTTGGTAGGCCCGTGGTCCTTCTGGAGGCTTTTGTGGAGAATCTGTTTCCTTGCCTTTCCTGGCTTCTAGAGACTGCCTAATCCTTTGGCTTATGGCTCCTTCCTCCTCAGAGTCAGCAGGTTAACATCTTGAAATCTCTCTCCCTCTCACCTTTGTTTCTGACTCTGACCCTCCTGCCTCTCTCTCCTAAGGACCCTGTGATTACACTGGGCCCACCCAGATAATCCAGAATAATCTCCTATTCTAAAACAATTAATCACATCTACTTAAGTCCTTTTTGCCATGTAAGGCAACATGTGTTCACAGGTTCTGAGTATTAGGGTGCTCAGACACTGGGGAGGTCATTGTTTTGTCTATTTCAGGGTTCAATCAAACCAGAGCCAATAGAAGATACACATATATGTATGTATATGTATTTGTATTTCAAGGAATTTGCTTATACAACTGTGGGGGCTGGATAAGCAACTCCAAAATTCATAGGGCAGGCATTCAGGAAAAGATGATCACAGGCATTGGGCCAAAGCTCCTGTTCAGGGGGCATCTATCTTTTTCATTCTGTCTCTTCCTCTTTCTTTCCTTCCCTCCCTCCCTCTCTCTAGCTTTGTTCTCTCACACCTGCTTTTAAGACCCTCTGATTAATTGAATCAGGTCCACCCAGATTATCTAGGATAATCTTCCTTGCTTAAAGTCATCTCACTATACATTGTAATGACATCTGCAAATTTCCTCCACAGCAACACCTACCTTAATGGTTGATTGAATAACTGGGGACTGAAGCCTAGCCAGACTGACACATCAAAAACAATGTCACAGGGGCAAAGGGCAGTGACATTCAGGACATGTACATGACAGAATGTGGCAACAGCAGGCAGAGGGCTCCAAGAAATGTGAGAACTCCCGGGCAATAGACAACCCCAAAAGGAGTGCCGCAGGGGCCAGAGGGGCTTTGCCGAGATCACTGAGGGGAGGAAGGAGTACTTTGGGGTGAGTTGCTGCAAGGAGGCCTAGAATGAGGCATTCCATCCATTTCCATCCACTTCCCATAACTGGAGTCTGCTTCCCTTCTCTATGCTGATCAGATCCCAGCATGTCACCAGTGCCTTGATACTCCTTCCTTATGTTGCTTATCAGTATTTGTTCTGTTGAGGTCACAGGCCCCTGGGCTGCAGACATGAGTAGATAGCCGTGTTGGAAAGGTGGGTGAGCTCATGTCTGCTGCTCCTAGGGCTGCAGCTGGTAGGCGTCAAGTATTTGCTTAGCTAATCTTTTCCCATCTAAAGATGCTTATTGATGATTTCATTCATGAGTCTTGAAACCTACAGGTAGCAATCCCAGCCAAAACACACCAGGTGTGGATGATGAAAACACATTCCCTTGCACTTGCCTCCGACAACTCTAGTGAGGTGGCATGGGGGAGTCAAAGGAATGGGGAGGTGGACAAAAGTACACAGTCAGGGCTGGTGTGCTGGCCTCTACCAACAGTACAGCCAGAGCCACACCATGTGAGGACACCTCATGTCAGATGGGCAGATGCACAAGGGGAATGCTGAGAAATCATGAGATTTCTCGATTCCCCCCCCCCCGGTTTTTTTTTTTTTTTGGTAATAGATTTGCATACAGAGGTTGGACCTTGTCTCCAGGAAAGAGATATCTGGAAGGAAAGATTTAGGTTAAAGCTCAAGAGGACCTACGTGAGTCTCAGGCGGTAGTTCCCTAAGTGTGGTCCCTGTACTAGCAGCATCAACATTACCTGGGAGCTTGTGATAAATGCAGACTCCTGGGCCCTATCCCAGAGCTTCTGAATCTAAAACTGGAGGTGAGGCCCAGCCAGCTGTTTCAACAAGCCCTCTATCTAATTCTCATGCACCCTGAAATTCCAGAACCTCTATTCTGAGGCAAGGCACAGATCGGAGCACTGATTCACATCAGAGGTCACTGGACTGTCTGTGATATTCTTGTCTCCAAGATAGTCACTAAAGTGACGTATGGGAAGTGATCCCAGTAAACTGAAATGATTCCCAGGAAACGTGGGTCTCTCAAGTGGGGCCACAACTGATGGGAGGAACTTAGGGGACCTTCTTGCTACATGTAGCCTGAGGCAAAGCCAAGGGCTGTGCAGCTCAGGCCCTGACACCTGCCTCTGGGCCACGGAGAAGGGAGGATGGGGAGGGTGCAGAGGGCAGTGTGTTCAGCCTGGAGGAGCATGACCAGCCACACGTTGGAATTCAGAGAATCTCCGGAGGTGCCTTGGGCCCACAGACTTGCTCTACCAGGCTGAGTGACGTTTCAATCTCTTTTTCTACCCCCAGGTAGTTTGGAAATGGCAAATGTTCTCAGTGGCTGAGGTCAGGGGTGTTCGAATTAATGATATTTATAGCTTAAAATTAAATCCTGTAGGTAAACAGAGAACTTGAGAAATGTGCTCGCTTTCCCCCTTGCTCCTACTCCTTCCCTCATTTCCTGTGTTTGGACTGGACATGTCACAGTGCACAGAAGACCTTGGCATCCTGAGTGAGGCCTCCCCACAGTGATGGAGATCACTGTGGCCCTGTCCCCTTGTCACTCCCTGGGGTCCTGGGCATTGGTGTGGGAGGGGGTGCCAGAGGGTGTGGGTAGCAGGGAAGGATGTTCTGGTGGCTCTTATCTAAACATGGCTTTCCGGTGGGAAAGAGGCTAGCATGCCTTGCTTGACTTCCTGCCTTGACCTCTAGTATAACAGTTTCCTTTCTTCTCGAATACCAGCCTAGGACCTGAGGAAATTTTCCAAGAGAGGCTTTGGACATTTTCTGCAGTGTTGCCTGACTCTCTCTCTCTCTCTCTCTCTCCTCTCTGCCTGAAGACTGGTTCCCACCCAGCTTTTCTACCTTTCCCTATGCAGGCCCACTGGTGTTTCTCCCTCCTTGCCCTCCTGGCTGAGCTGAGGAGTGGAACTGGGAGGAAGGCAAACAGAGGGGAGGTGGGGAGAGGGACACCTTGAGAGACACATAGGAAAGTCAAAGAGGCAAGGTCACAGAAGGAGTGGCCCTCTGTCTGCAAGAGTCCAGAAAGAAGCTGAAGCAATGGAGAGAATAGAGCTGGAATAGCTGGCCAGGGATGCCGACAGAAGACCACCTACATCCTGATGCAGACTTCTGGAGGCTAGACGAAAGACTCAACTTGGACCAAATCATGTATGTTGCTAGCAACCAACCTACTTCTGTCAGCCTCCAGATCCTTCACCTTTAAAAGCCAGAGTTCTTCTGTCCCAGAGAGCCTTGTTAAAGGCCTGTGTATCCTCCTGATTCTTTTTTTTTTTTTTTTTTGAGAGAGATGGTGGGAGTGAGCAAGGGGCAGAGAGAGATGGAGAGAGAGAGAGAATCCCATGAGGGGCAGAGAGAGGGAGAGAGAATCCCACACAGGCTTTGCACAGTCAGCACAGAGCCTGAAGTGGGGCCTGTGCTCACCCGAAGCAAGGCTTGAACTCAGATCCGTTAGATAATGACCTGATTCTTCCGCAAATTTAGCAAGTGAAGTTCTGTTAGGAGGTATGCCCCAGGGCTCCATTTCCAGGCATCTCACAGATGGTAACTTGCAGCTGTGTAGAGTCTAACAAAACATAGGGTTCTTTGGCCTCAGGGAGAAGGAACAAAAGGTAACGGAGATAATGGGATAAGACATCTTCCCATAGCAGCATTCTTGCAATGTTGACACCCAAAGAGTGTCAACATTGCACAAAGCCCAAAGGGGATTTATTTCAAAACCCCACATATAGCTATTGAGTCACCATTTTATTCTGGAGATTGATCCTTATATTCCATGTGGTCCAAAAGAACTTATTCTCTCTTCCTGGGTATGAGGTTGAATAGCTGTCAGAAGTAAGGCTCACTATCTGTAGAGGCACCTGCTGGCCAGCCAGCCTGAAACCCAGGGATGGCTCCCTGGATATCCGCTTGGGTCTGCCCCAGCCCCATAGTCTACATGTGCCTCTCACCACTCCCACTCCCCATGTTCCCACTGTCTTTTGAGTTCCCTCTTTCCATTTCCTTGGTCTTCAGATCCTCACTCACTACCTCCCATTTTCCCTTAGTCATCAAGTCATTGCCTTCCCTGGAGCTTTTCTCCTGCTTATGTCCCCTGGTCCACTGCCTCTTCTGACTGGAGGCTTCCTCTACCTGTTCCAAAACCTTGCATTGGCCTACCTGCCTCCAGTTGTCCTATTCTCTCCTCTATCCCTCATCCTGTTACAGTTTAACCTTTCTAAAAATGTTTGACGTGCATTATGTCTTCCCAGAAGTCTTCAGTGATGGCCAGAGAGAGATAAAATTCTGTGGCTTTCCTTGGGCACCAATCCTCTTTCCTGACTGGGTTTTCCCCTCTCACCTAGCCAGAACTTTCTCAGACTAACCAGATCATTCCCTGACCCCAATCCTGTCATGCTTGTGTTTTTCCATTCCTCATCTTGCCTCCTGGGCTAGGATGACCCCTTTGTTCCCCTCCACTTTCTGACATTCTCCTCATCCTCAAAAACCCAGCTCTGACCTGATTTTCTCCAGGGACCTCTCCCTCACCTTCTCATATTCTGAGTGCCTCTGGCACCATTACTTGTATCATTCCTCTAGCGTCTGCCATATTGCCTTGAGAGTAGTTACTACCACTATTGTGTACATATGTTTCACCTTACTAATACACTTCCCCAGAAGGGTCTGGCCCTACTTGACCCTTGGTCTCTTCTGGAATATGCTTGGCTCATGGTACTGTTCAATAAGTATCTGCTTACTACATTATTTTTAATGTTCCTTCTGGGCAAAATTAGCAATAATGTACCCCCCCCCCCAACATACACACACAGCCCCTAGTAAAATCTATCAGCACTGGCAGGCCAAAGAATTGTAAACTATATCTGCACCTTTGGCAGAGGAGGTGCGGTTTCAGTCGTCTTAGGGAGATACCACATCCAGTGAAGGGTAAGTCTTGACTTGTGTGTGTTTTGAACTAAGTGAGGATTTTAAGAGTGGACCTGCCCCCCCCAACCCTGAATAATCATGATTGCCCTGGAATCACAGCTGTGATGGCATTAAAGTGATGTTCAAACAGAACTTGGTAAGGAAATCACAGGCCGACAAGGAGGTCTGGGCAGGGAGGACAAAGGAGAGTGTTCTAGGCTGAGAGCAGCATGTGCAGGGGGCATTACCCAGATGAAGAGACATGTGTTTAAGGAATAGACACAAGTGCAATGTGATGGGGCTTGCACCACCTCCCAGAGCCAGCCACAGAGAGGAAGGAGGCCTCTTACAGGTGTGCCTGCTTGCAGACATGGTTTAGAGGGAGTCTGGAAAAGGAAAAGTCTGGAAAAGCAAGTCAACCTGGAGCTATGTCCTTTATAAGGTCTAGAAAAAATGGTGAGTAGATATTCTTTGGCAAAATGTCTGCAGACGGTTCTCTGATGCTTGTGAGAATTTACCATCGACCAAGGAGACAAGTCTTTCTACACGGCAGCTTTGAAAGGTATGAGGTAAACCATTTCAGTTGGAGGAGAGAAGGTGTCCCCTGCCCCATCACATTTTACATGGGTTTCCTGTAACTATTGGCTCACACGGAAAAGAGGTCTGTGTGTTTGGGGAAAATTCTCATGAAACATGAGCAGTCAGCACCATCCAGTTGTGAATAGAAGGCAGAGGAACCTGAGAATGAGTAAGAAGACACCCAGGGTTGCGGGAGCAGAGCCTAAATTGGGCAAGCAGATCAAGGATGGGAACAGGGGTGAGGCAGGAAATGGGTGCCCAGCACAGAAGGTCCTGGCTGTCAGTGTTTGTCCATAGTAGACAATAAGTGAGTAATAGAGGAATTAAGGAAATAGCTGGGGTGAGTTTGGAGGGACTTAACAACTAGAAAAATAAAGCGAGGCGCCAGCGTGGTTCAGTTAGTTAAGCATCTGACTCTTGATTTTGGCTCAGGTCATGATCTTACGGTTCATGGGATCAAGCCCCCAGTCAGGCTCTGTGCTGACAGCATGGAGTCTTCTTGGGATTCTCTCTCTCCCTCTGTCTCTGCCCCTCCCCTGCTTTCTCTTTTGTGTTCTCTTTCTCTCTCTCTCAAAAAATAAAGCAACCTATTTCCTCAAGCAACTGGAAAGCAGGTGAGAGCACTCTCCTGAGAGCTGGAGGAGGTAATGTGGTGGCCCAGAGAAAGTGACACAGGTTTCTGTGAGGGTCAGCTGAGGACACCTGAGCCAGAGGGACAGGATTCTGTCACTGAACCAAGAGGATGAAGACCAAGGCATGTCCCCTGTACTTCTAATGATTGGCAAAAGTCCTTGGTATTCCTTGGCTTATAGACACATCAATCCATTCTCTCCCTTCATTGCCCTGTGTATCTCTGGATCTCAGTTTCTTCTCATAAGGATGCCAGTCATTGGGTTGGGGCCCATATTATTCTAGTATGACCTCACCTTAACTTGATTACATCTGCAGAGAGCCTATGTCCAAATAATGTCACATTCCTGGGTACCAGGAGTTAGGGCTTTGAGCCTAACACAATCCAAGGACACAGTTAACCCCATCATACCCAGCAAGGAAGCTGGGGGCAGCATAGGCGGTAGAGAATGTCCTTAGCATTTTTCTGTGAGTTCCAGGGGCTAAGAGAGTTTGGTGTAGAGAGACATGAGATCAGTCATGAAGATCATAACAAAGAGTGTTGGGGGACCACCACTGTAGGTGGTATAGTCCTTTGGGTCCATATCTTTGATATGTTGTCATGGGCCAGTGGGGAAACTGAGATTACCGGGTTACACGCCATTGCTGTGATCTATAGGAGGTCAAGTGGCAGAATCTGGAATCATGATCATTGCTTAGCACTTAGGGAAGACATTTTATTCCCTTGAGGTTCTGATGGGATAGAGACATTTGAGTGTGAGACAAAGAACCCTTTCCTTCTGACATCCTTCCAACTGCCTCCAGAAGAACAGAGGGAAGGAATAACCAAAGAAGTGTGGTGATTTTCCTATGTAGGAGCAGTCATATCCCTCTGTTGCAGGTTGGGTTTTCTTTTTTGTGCCTCCTGAATGTCTTATCCTGGATGCCAAGGGCCTGCTCCACTTGGGGCCAAGTTATTAGGGGGCTGCATAGCTTTCATGGAGTAATGAGATTTTGGAAAAGCGTGGGCATCTGTGAGATCAGCCCGTGAATCCTGGGTCCCTTGGCGTGCAGGGGAATGCCAGGGTGATCAGGATGGGGTGTGACAATGTTCCCAAGCAGGAAAGCATGTCTCTGCCAGTGACAGGCCTGTTGCAGGGGAGTCCCCACCTGTGTGGGTGCACGTGGTGGGAGTGGCGAGCTGAGCACACCTGTCTGATGCATGTGTGTGCATGTGTGCATGTGTGCGTATGTGCCTGTGCCGTAGCCTCTGGAGGCACTCTGACACCAGAGCAGCGGGAGGGAGAGTGCTGACAGGGAGCGGGGCCCAGCACAGTGGCTGGGCCTGGGCCAATGGGCGGCCACACGCATGTCAGTGCCTGGGCCTCTCAGAGTGGGCGACGGCTCACCCTCCTCTCAAACACCTGCTGTGTTTGACTCTCTTGCAGGTTCTTGACACTGTGTTCTCAGGCCTCTCCTGTGGCTTTGATGGGCTGAGCGTGCTGTGATTTATCCAGAACTCTGAGGGAGGCTATGGACTGGTCTTCCCAGAGCTGATGCTGCTGAGGCCCAGCATCGGTGGGTGGGCACAGGCTGCCCACTGTGGGGGTTTCCTGGGCAAGGACTCTTTCCTTATTCTGCCAGGAGACCCACGAAACCTTCTCAGGCTCTTCACCTGGTGGCCCCCGGCCACACCCAGACATTCACTCACCACTCCCTCCTCACCGCTCAGGGCAAGTCTCCAGTCTCTTGTCTGCTAAAAGACCCGGAAAGGCCAAGAGTCAAAGATGGGTCTAGGCTTTCATTTCTCCAAGAGGAGATGCTTGGGAGCTCTGATTTGGAGATAGTCCAGCACTAATTCAGAGGAAAGTGAAAGAATTTATAAGGGCTTGCTAAGTAACTTACCAGCCTCCAGAACTTTTCTGGAAGGTAAATGAGTACAATAGAAGGAAAAAAGCCTACCTATTTGTACAAGGAATTTGCAATCCCTTTTGATAATTGCACATCCACTTACTTATGGTTTTTGGGTGCCCAGGTTACCAGTGGTGCAATTCACTAAAATGTATTCCTTCCCTTTGATTTATTCATTATCAAGCATTTGTGGAGCCATCACCTCTTCCTCATAAAGTAGCAGCCGCGCTCTGTGGTCATTCTCCTCCTCTGCCCTGCTGGCAGATGACAGGTACATGCTAGGTTCCAGGATTGCCGCAGGGCCCAAAACACTCATGGTGGTTGTAATTGCAGTCTGGGCTCAGTGCCCCATAGGAACAGAGAGTGTGTAACAGGAGGGCCACTCTTTGCCACCAGAAAGACAGGTGAGTAGAAGCTAACCAGGGGAGGGGACAGGAGTAAAGAGCCCCCAGGTAAAGTGAATGGCTCTGAGGCAACACCTCATCTCACAGGAGCCGTGAATTTTCCACTCAGTTTTCACTTTCTACAACAGGCTGAACATAGGAGAAAAGGCCCAGGTGGTGGGTAGTGCAGCGAGAGCAGAAGGTAGACAGGGGCTAGATGGGGGAGGGAGGTGCCTCTAGGCTGGGGCACTTTGCTTGTTTTCACTTTGAGATGGAGGGAATCTATTGGAGGGTCACAACAGGCTCTGATATTCATTTTCAGAACATCATGCTGACATAGCATGTGATTGTATTTCGGTAAAGTACAAACAAAACACGCAGACTAGCCCATTGGCTAGAAGCCACTAACCCATGTGGCTAGAAGTCAGGAGAGTCATTCTGCTGGAGGTGGGGAGTGGTGAGAGGGGTACTTGGGCTTTTGGGAAGCAGGACATGTTCTGTTTTTCGATCTGTACACTGGTCCTTTAAGTGTCCTCAGTTTGTGAGATTTTACCATGTTGTACTCTATCTATGACTTAGGCCTTTTGTGTGTGAATGTTATACTCAAAGTTCCTAAAAGATGACTCCTTGGGGGAAGGAGGGGTGCCTCGTGGCTCCGGTGGTTAAGTGTCTGACTCTTGATCTTGGCTTAGGTCATGCTCTCACAGTTCATGAGATTAAACCCTGCTTAGGATTCTCTCCCTCCCTCTCTCTCTGTCCTTCCCTGCTTGTGCTCTCTCTCTCTCAAAAATAAACAAATAAACTTAAAAAAAAATACGACTCCTGGCTAAGGAATAGATTGGAGGGAGGAAGGCGTGAGCTTAAGAAAAGGGTAGGAACCTGATTGCAGCCAGGTGAGATCTGACAGTGGCTGGAGTGGAGGGTGGCAGTGGAGCTGGAGACCATGAGCTGGATTTGAGTCTTGGTTTGGAGGTTGAAGTCCCGGGGTGAGATCTGACATTGAGAAGAGGAGGTCCAAGGTAAGATCATGGTTTGGGGCATGGATTTCAGATACTGGAGGAGAGCCAAAGCTGAAATGTGTGGAATGCAGTTCATTGCAGGACCTGGGCTAGAGGAGGAGGGGTCTGCCCTCCAGCGATGGCAGGACTTCAGCATCCCACCAGGGTGGCCCTGTGGGGGCTGGTGGGCAAGGTTTCCAAGGCCAACGTGTGTAGAGAGATGGGCAAAAAGGCTGAGGACAGAGCACAGATACCACCCTTTTCAGGTGGGGAGCCAGAAAAGGATTTCTAAGAAGACACAGACAGAGCAAGAGGGATGACAATATCACAAAGGTGAGGGAAACCAAGTGTGTCGAATGCTAACAAAACTTAGAGCCACCGTTGGAGGCCACTGGATTGGCAATTAGATAACCAGAAATCTTGCTGAAAACAACTTCAGGGATGCTTCCTTACACCAAAGTCTCATAAGATCAGGCAGCTCGGTGGGGCAGGGTGATGGCCTGATTTGGCGTCAGCTGGCTGCCTACCATTTACCAGCTGTGTGACATGAGACAATTGTGTAAGCTTCCCTGAACCTCCATTTCCTCATCCATAAACAAAAGGAATCCTACCTGCCTCTCAGGGCAGTACAAGGACTAACTTAACGGAGCAAATATTTATTGGACATTTATTATGTGCCAGATGGTCAGCCAGATGCAGAAGATACAGGGTGACCAAGACTGATGAAAGGAAAAGAGAAAAAAGTAAGCAAACAAGATGATGTGAAGAAAGCAGACAGCCCCTCAGTGCTCCCCCATGGCCACGAGCCAGCCTCCCTTCTGGCCAGCTTCCTGGGGATCAGCTCTCAGGGTTCCAGGCTCTTCTCACTTCACATCCCCCATCCCCACTTTCTCTGTGAAAAACTAGTTTTCCCTTCCTTGCAGGCTTAATCTTCAAACCCTTCAGAGAAGCAAGGGAAAATATTAACATCCTATCTTGTTCTTGCAAAGAATAGCAGGAATATAAAATAGGCAAAGGCTCCATATTAATACAGTCTGGATGTTCTTTTGCTGCCATAAGTGGATTCAAAGAAGTTTCCCTAATAACGCCTTATTTCAATCTAACAAATTACTTTTGTGCCAACTTCCAAAAAAGACAAATGGCACTTGTACTCCATGAAGGGAAGCTTTTCTGAATTAAAAAAAATAGGGGCGCCTGGGTGGCGCAGTCGGTTAAGCGTCCGACTTCAGCCAGGTCACGATCTCGCCGTCTGGGAGTTCGAGCCCCGCGTCGGGCTCTGGGCTGATGGCTCAGAGCCTGGAGCCTGTTTCCGATTCTGTGTCTCCCTCTCTCTCTGCCCCTCCCCCGTTCATGCTCTGTCTCTCTCTGTCCCCAAAAAAAATAAACGTTGAAAAAAAAAATTTAAAAAAAAAGAATTAAAAAAATAATAACTTTGGGAATTTCTGAGGAAGAATTTGGACACATATTTACATAAATGTCAATGATATGTTTGTTTCAAAGTTTTTGTTTTTCTGGGGACACTTGAGCACCATACTTCTAGCTAATCTGATAAATTCATTTAGTCTCATGTGCTCATGTCTCATCTCTTCCAGAAATTTGATTTCTAAAGCCCAGAACCGCAGGTCCCTATTATATCAGGCAGTCTCTCACCCTCTGTCCTCCATTTTATTTTCCCTCTCAAATGCTACCTGATCAATCTAGCCATCTGCCTTCTCCCTCCCTGGGGCCAAGTGCTGGACAGGCACCAGCAGGATAAAACCTAAGACAACCACAACCAAAAGTGTTTGAGAATCACTAGTGTTAGCAGCTAGAAAGCTCATGTAGCTCCCTTTCCTGTGCCCGGTGTCCCCTCCGACAAGGACTGAATGGCAATCCCCATATCTCTTTACAGATGGTTCTGATCTTTGTACTTGCAAGGCCCCCAGGGCCTGGGCTTATCAAGGGCCTGTTGTGGCTCATAATAACATTAAAAACAAAACACACAAAATGACAACAAAAACTACAGAATTATGCAGATTGGGACCTTCAAGGTCCATTCTAGTTTCATCTTACAGGCGAGAGTTTCCAGGTGAGATTTTTATCTAAGCTGAGTAGACTAGACTCAACAATGGCCAAAAGACCTTTTTTCTAACTCAGAGAGTCGGAGACCTGGCTCCAAACAAGACCCCCCAGGCAGTGTGAAAGCGGGAGAGCGTCCACCTGTGCATGATGTCCCTCTGTGCCTGCTGTGGTTTCCAGTGGCCTCCTGGCCTCCACTGAGCCTCCCTCCTCCCTGAAGCAGCTCTCACAGACCTCAGAAAGTGGTCTTTGTCTGTCATATTAGGAGAACCCTGCCATACAGTAAGGCCATTCTGTGGACAGTAGAGGCTGGCAAGGGGGCGCTGGAGAGAACAGACAGGGGCCTGGCTTGACCACTTCCCCTCCCAGGCGGGGTCCCAATTACAACTCTCCAGTCTGGCTACTTCCTTCTTAAGGAACAAGGAGGCTGCGGTGGAAATCATGTTTTTCTTCTTAGATTATCCTGATTTTTATACTTCCAAAGGTCTCCCAGGGCCCTGTCATATCAAAGGCTTTTTCTAGTTTATAATAATACTAAAGATACCTTTTATTATTGCCCCTATGAATACCACCAGCTTTGACCCTAGGCTGGCTATTTTGAATCTCTGAACTTTATCTTGTTCAGGCATTCTTCCTGCATGGGAAAATATTTGATTTCCTGAATCACTTCTTGAAAGAGACGTTCCCCTTTGGGGCCACTGGGCCATGGTTGGGATCCAAAGCCACACCCTGCAGAAGGTACAGGAGGGGTAAGCCAGCCGACTGATGAAGGAGGCCTTTCACCTCTGAGTCCTTGCTTTGCTTCCTTCTTTTTCTTGTGTCAGAACAGGGGAAAGGGATCCCTGTTTCCCATCCAACTCTGTCTGAGGGGCCTTTCAAGTGGGCCTCAGAGGAGCTAACACAGAGAGCCTCCTCCCCTTTCAGATGCCTTGGTCTGGGAAACAGCGAGCATCACCCTTTCTGAGTTCTCTTCTTCGTCCCCGTTGCACTAGGGCATCTTGAGTCCAGGGCCTCACCTCCAAGGTCTTACCCATGTGGTGAACTGCCAGCCAGGACTGAGATTGGGCTATGAGCGTAGAGACACTGAAAGACGCAAATACATGTGGAGATAGGCAGACACCTAGAGCCAGCACCACCTTCCCACCATGTGCCTTCTTTTGGAGACACCACTGGAAATAGCACTTTGTGGAAGATTCTGATCAAAGAAATGAGGTATCAGAATGCATGAATGTAGTAGGGAGGTCGTGGGGGAGAGTTGTAGAGAAAGACCTGGATACACGTTTTGGTTTGTCTACTTAGTCCACAGACAGGTGTATACTGCTTTTTTTTCTCCGTTGTAAAAGTGGGCACAGAATTATCAATTTGTTTGCTAGACCTAGCATCAGGAAAGACGTTGCGTTTATGATTCAAGATGGCAGACCAGGCACATATTTGTCTCCCCTCATCTCCATCACCCTCAGTATAATGAGAGTGATGAATAAAAGAATGGTGAAAGCCAGTAACAGAAAAGAGAAAGGAGAGATTATGAGTAGGTGAACAGTTGCAATAATCTCAGTAAGACGGAGGCAGCTGAGAACGTCGATGGGCTGAGGAAGGCCCGCTGTCAGGTGCACGCATGGGGCCTGCAGCGTGTGGAACCCTTGCACTGGGCACAGCCCTAGAGAGCGACCAATTTAGAATGTGGAGGGCTGGCAGAGACAGAGATGGGAAGTGGGGCCGAACCCCAAGGGGTTCATATAGAGCATCCGTTTACCCTTGGGAAACACAGGCAACCTTCAGCTGAGGAACCATCAGCTGGCACACGTGCACACTGAGAAGGGAAGCTTTGCGCCTTCTGGCTCCCCGCCTGCTTGCCGCAGAGCAAAGTGATCCAGTGTTGGGTCACTTGGTAGATCCAATATAGTAGAACTATTGCAAGTTGGAAGGAACTGGGAGAGGGGTGGGAGATGTAGGAATACATGAGCTAAATCCTCTCCTCTAATGGCATGCAGTCCACAGTGATAAATCAGGAGACTGCAGAACAAACGTGTTATTTTGATATGTGTGGATGTAATCCACTGAACAGCTCAGACCAAAGGTAGTTGTCCCTGACCTCCTATTGCACTGGTGCTGGGCTTGAGCTGAGGGCAGGGCAGGGCCTTGGCAGTCTCAGCCCTTCCGTGTTACCTGATTTTTAAAAACATATGCACATCTTAGGTTGATACAAAATGAAGGGAGAGAATGAAAAAGAGAAAAGAAGTGTAAATGGATTTCTGATTACATACGAGAGATTCCAGTTGACTGTGGAAAGGGGGTTCCGAATGCCAGCTGTTGCTCAAACCCAGGAGGGTCTTCAGCATGGCTCTGCAGCTCTGATGCTTCCTGAGGGACGTGTGAGCCTGTCTGGCGTGTGGTCAGCTCCAGCCGGGGGACAGGAGCGGCAGAATGGTCTCTGGAGCCAGATTTTGACTCCAGAGTTGGAGGAATGAAAGCAAGCAGTGCCTTGGGGTCTCCGCCCTCACTCAGAGAACTGCTGAGTGGCCCTCAGCACACCCCTGAACTCTCCCTGAGTTGCTGGGAGGGTGAGAATAAGGTCTCACTGTGCTCTTCTTTTCTCTTTCTTCTCTCTCCTTCCCTCCCTCCCCCCTCCTCCCTCACTCCTTCCTTCCCCCCTTTCCTCCCTTCCCTCCTTCCAAAGAATAGTTCCATTTAGATTCGTGGCAGCTGCCATGTATGGAGGGAAGTAGTTGTTCAAACTGGGAGGTCACAGCCTAGGTCTCAGTCCAGCCCCACCTCCTGCTCCTGAATGGTTTTCTTCCTACTCCTAGCCTCTCTTGGTAGATTAAATTATCTCAGAGATGTCACATCCTAGTGGACATCATGTATCAAGTGAATTTTTTAGCGTTTTGCCTTCCCTAGGATGTGTGTGTACAAAATCAGAATTGGTGGACAGCAGAGTCCATGATTAAACAGGTAGCAACCTCATGGGCATCACATTTCAGAACCTCTGCCCAGTGTCCCTATAATCGTGAGTGGTTGCCTCAGATCATAGTCATAATGCTTAGTTTGGAAAAGAGGGTGATGGACATGTAAAGGACACCATGTATTAGCTGCACTTTGACCCTTTCTCATTTATCTTGAGCTGCGAAGGTTTCCCTCCTTGTCCTTATGGCTTACCCTTTATGGTGGTATTACTTACATCTTGAAGCTTCGCTGGGGCCCAGGGCCTCACTCTGAACCCTCACTTGGCATCTCAGCCATCTTGTCAGCCTTTTGGAGCTCTTTGGCACATGTAGCAAAAAGATTTCTCTTCTGTAGAAGAAAGATCTTCATGACCACCCCAGTTTCCCTGCTTACCTCCTCTCCAAGCCTCCTCATCATGTTTGTTAGGGTTGAGAGAAGGAATGGGGTTGTGGGCATGAGCATTTGGGTCTAAGAGCTTCCCTTCTACCATGCCTTGCAGAAATATTCCCCTGTGTTAGCCTTCTCCTCGAGCTTCCTTCTACAAGATGTGCCAAAAGACATGTACAGTTTTACACACACACAGAAACCTGGCTGCTTATATTGGCACACCACACAAACATAGCCATTTATGTGGGTTCTGACCCTTTCAAAGTGGGCTCTTTGAGTAAATAAATGTATTCCAATGACACTACCAATGCTCATATTAAAAAACAAAACCAAACTGTGGAACTCCCTTCAAAGCCTCAGGACATTATCTTGAATACCTTCATGGTTGCAAGTCCTTTTAAAATCAGTTTTTCCTTAAATCAACTTTATTGAACTCTAGTTTATATACAAAAGTGCACAGATTTTAAATGATTGATGAGTTTTGCCAAATGTATACACCTGTGTAAATACTGCCACAATCAAAATATAAAATATTTCTACTACCCCAGAAAGCCCCTTCAGACATAAATGCGAATGTTGAACTTTTTAGTTTGGGTTTAGAAAAATCCAACAGTGACTTAGCATTGAGCCAAGAAAATGAGTGGGGCAGCAGAGTGGATAAATGTGATTTTGTGCCTTGAGACCTATGTGGCTTATAGACTGATCAAAGGCAGCACTGAGGGGGCATTCATAAATGACTGAGGACAGATCACTGGAATGAACCTGCAGCTTCCTCAGTGGCTCTGATGGACGAATTTCTTGAGCAAGGACTCATGAGTTAGAGTATTTATTTATTTTTTCTGTTTACTTATTTTTGAGGGGGGGAGGGAGGGAGGGAGAGAAAGAGAGAGAGAGAGAGAGAGAGAGAGAGAGAGAACCCCAAGGAGGCTCCTCACTATCAGTGAGGAGCCTGATGTGAGGCTCAAACTCACAAACAATGAGATCATGACCTGAGCCAAAATCAAGAGTCAGACGCTTAACCAACTGAGCCACCCAGGCACCCCATGAGTTAGAGTATTTAAAGAAACATTCAGGGGCTCTTGGGTGGCTCAGTTGGTTAAGCGTCTGACTTGATTTCAGCTCAGGTCATGATCTCACTGTTCATGGAATCAAGTGTGATTCCCCGCATCAGGCGGAGTTGACAGTGAGGAACCTGCTTGGGATTCTCTATCTCCCTCTCTCTTTCTCTCTCTCTGCCCCCCCTTGCTCACGCATTTCTCTCTCTTTCTCTCTCTCTCAAAATAAATAAACAAAGATCAAAAAAATAAAGATAAAGACACATCTATTCACTCAACAACAATTGAGCTCTGATATGGACCGGGCATTGTTCCAGGCAATGGGGAAGTGGCACCTTAAAAACCATTCATCATCTTTCCTCTGTGCAGTCTCTGTCTGGTGGGGCAAGATGCCAATAAGTGGCAATGATATAATTTAGGAAGCAAGAAGCGCCATGAGAAAGAAAAAACAATATAGTGAAGGGATTGAAGATGACAGGGAGAGAGAGAGTTCGGTTGGAGAAGTATGGTGAAAGTTGGCTGAAAGCTGGTGATGAGGTTGGCTCTGTGAGGGGGTGTAGGATGTGGAAAGGTGCCAGCTGGCTCTAGGCAGAGGCTCCCACCTAGTATCTGGGGGGTGAAATGGGGAATTTCTGTGTTTCCTGGAGAGAGCAAAGGCAGATCTTTCAGGAAAGATTGGAGACAGATTTTTTTTTTCTCCCACTGTCCTCACCTTCCTCTCATGAGACTGCTGGGGAATTTGGTAGAGGTTAGTCATTCCTATTAATTCATTACTAATTTGGTTAGAGGGAGACTGGTCTTTTCTGAGCTTTATGCTCAGAAACTTGGATATTCCAAAACTGAACTCACTGTCCTCTCACTCCATAAAGACTCCCCTGACTGGGGCCCCGTCTTGCCTTGCACACACAGCCTTGCCCCCTTCCTGGCCCTGAGGCTGGAAGCTCTGCCCCTTTTCTTCCAACTCAAATCACTGGCAGCCTTGTGAATTCAACCTTTGTGGGTGCCTCCCTGGATCTCTGCTGCCCGACCTTTCGTCCTGATCTCATACTCTCTCCCAGGCTGTTATGACGGCACTCACTCCTCTGCTAGATGCTGCTGCCCTTAATGCCAACCATGTGCCAAGCCTCCAAGAGGCCTCTGCAGCAATAGTATGCTGGGATTTTTTAGAAGCAACCTTGAACTAGACACAAAACTGAGCCACATGCTGGGCAAGAAGAGCCAAGAAGAGTTAGTTATCCAGATCAAGAAGGGGAAGATAATTCAGCGCAGATTGTGAGCAGAGACACAGACAATGAATGTGTGCTGTGGAGAACTGGAGTAGTATGACCTTGATGGAGTTTGAAGGGCAAAGTGTATGGCCATGGGGGTTGTAGCAATCTAGTGCTGCATTACAAAACAATGCAAAACTTAGTGCTTCAAAGAATGACAGCATTCATTTGCTCACAAATCTGCCATCTGTACAAGGCTTGGTGGGATCGCTCATTTCTGCTCCACTTGGCATCAAGGCTGGGGCTGGAACCCTCCAGGGGCTCTTTCAGTGACATGTCTGGCAGTTGATGCTGGAACTTGAGCTGGGGTTGGCTGAGACAATGACGCGTGACCTCTCCATGAGCAGGGAAGACTGGGCTTCCTTACAATGGGATGTCTGGCTTCTTAGGGTCCCAGGAGAGAGTCAGAAGGATTCTCTGTCAGTGTCAGGACTTAGCCTCAGAGATCACATAGCATCATCTTCTGCTTCACTCTCTTCATTAGAAGGAAGTAACTAAGATTGGCCCAGATTGAAGGGGAGGGAACACAAGACCCCACCTCTTGGTGAAGGAATGTCATTGTCACATGGGATGGCAGATATTGTTATAGACATCTTCATAAAGTACAATCAGCCACAGCAGAGTAGGCAGGCAAAGTCTGGGATCTGTAGCATCTTAAATACCATGCCATTGCATCTTAAAAACCAAGGCATTGGTTTTTATCTTGTAGGAAGTGGGGAGCCAGTGAGTGGTGTTCATTTGGGTATAGCCTGCTCACATCTGAGTTTGAGAAAGCTGTCTCTGGGGTGGTGGGATGGGGGATTTTAAGGGGAGGGCCTGAGGCAAGGCATGCCGTGCAGACAAAGCACAGGTCAAATACAAGAGGTGCCAAGGAGAAATCACAGGGCTCAGCAAGGGCACCAGATGTCAGAGTGTGAGAAGCACGGGCATCTGGGAGGATTCCCAGTTTCTAGCTTGGGGAGCTAAGTGCAGGTGCTGGGGAAAGAAGGGAAAACAGGAGAGGTTTGTGGGGACAATGAGTCATGTTTGGGACGTGGGTCTGAGAATGTCCAGGTGGACACAGTCAGCAGACAATAGGAGGGACTTGAGTGTCAAGCCCTGGGGAAAGTTCTAAATGAGGGACTGAGATGTGGGTGCCACAAATGGATTTTCCAATGAATGTGTGCAGAAAGGGTGTTGTGTCCCAGAGATGCGGACCACAGACAAAGCATCAGAAGAGGTCTGGTGAGGCATCTGAGATCACTTGGCTCTTTCCTGGATCTGTCCTGGGCCAGGAAGCGGGGTTCGAGCCTGCTCCACTGCCGTGTCCATCCTGGAAAAGTCCCTCACTCTCCTTTACTGCCACCCTCACTATCTTAAGGTGCTTTTCCATCTGGCCGATCCTCAGCAGAAACCCCTGTACATTTGGGACTGTCTGTGTTCAATTTGTTTTCTTTTCCTCATCTTCATACATTACCCTCCGCACACAAATGGTCAGAGCCACGGCGTCATAACACGCATTGCCCAGTGGATTCTGCTGGGTGAATTTGTCTAAATAACACACTTCGGGCTTCACCTCCACCAGTTTTGACTCAGCAGGCCTCAGTTTGGGCCTGACCTTATATTTCAGAGACACCACCAGCCCCCACTAAGTGATCATGGATGAGAACTGAGTTAAGAACCACCAATTTAGCCCAGTTACCTCACAGGGAAATCAAGACCCCAAGAGGAAGGGCCAGAACTGGTGCACTTCTGGTATCTCACTGCCTGGCACCCGAGCCCAGAGTGCTGACTGCATGTGGAATGCTCTGCAAGGCACTTAGGAGCCCCATGTCAGGACTTCAGTTTCCCCATTTATAAAAGACAGTGGGACTAGATCGTTTTCAAAAACATCTTTATCACAAAATCTTAAGAATCGCAATATATGAAATGAAGCTAAGCAAGGCCTCCCTAGGGAGGCAGGTATGGAGTGCTCCCTCCACCTCTAGGTGTACAGGCTTCCTTCTGTCCCTGGTCAGGAGCTAGGTGGCCGCGGGCTCTAGCGGGCGGCACTTTGGAGAGGTGTGTGGTTTTGTGGGTGTCTTGGCCTCCTCGGATTTGGAGACTGTGAGCATGGATGCATGTGTGGGCAGACAGCCAGTGCCGGGCCCTGTCGGAGGCCCCAGGCTGCCCTCACAAGGGCTCTGCCCTGGCAGGTAGGAGAGGGAATATCAGCTCTGATCCCACTGCCTGGAGAGGGGCCCCCGCACAGGGGGTGGCCTCGGCTGTGCAAGGAAACGGAAATGAAGGAGGAGACCCAGTTGCTCTTCTAAGATGCCAGCCCTTAATTAAGGGAAGAGTTTTGGCAGACTATGAAACACAAGGGCACCGCACCCTTCCCTGGAGGAAAAGTGCAATCTCCAGCAAGGGGCACCTTGCAGGGGAGCTCAGGGATGTGGGACTCCTGGCTCTGAGCCTGCTCTGGCCCAGCCCACTGGCTGAGAACCCAAAAGCTCAGCCTGGAGCCAACTCCAGGTGCTACAAACCGTTGTCACCCTCCCAGCTGTGTTATCTGTCCCATCAACCCCAAACTCACATTCATATTTACTCATACTCTTAGGGCAGACATATAGGGCAGGAAAGGATGAAGAGACTGTGGCCCAGGGCCTTCCTGGGACCCTTATCATTCATCCACGGAGGAGCAAGCACAATCACAGATACCCCTGATAAGAGGTGATAGCAAGCTGGGGGACATTCATTCAAACCAGGGGTTTTGGGAACCCACCATGGTGCATTAGAGACCAGCCTTGGAGAATGGGTATTGATGGTGGAGTGGGGAATGAAGAACAGGTCAAGAGGAGTGAAGCAAAGTGCCCTCAGGCTTTCTGTGTCCCTGAGAGTGACCTGGACAGCTGGAGATTGGCTTCTAGTCTTCACAGGACTCAGGAGGAAGGGCAGAGCAGTGCCAGGGGAGGGTGTGGGGGGCGGGCACTGTGGTGTAGTTAGGGGACAATTCAAGGTGCTGAGTGCTCTAGATGTGGGGCTGATGAGTCACGCCTTTCCCTCCCCTCGGGGGTGAGGGTGCTTCTCCAGCCCTGTGGTTTTGCGGGGAACTTCATGCTGACAGGGCCAGGAATGGCGGGAATGATGGCAATGGCGAGCAGCCCTGAGTGAGTCCGTGGGGTAAAGCACTGATGCAACCATATCATTTCACCCTCCGGACCTAGCCATAAAGTAAGTGTTCCCAAGTAACAGGTGAGGAGGCAGGCTGGACTGCTGGGGCTCCATGCCGCAGAGGTCCCGTGGTGGAAGGCCAAGGTCCTAGCCCGGGCTCACTGTCTCTTCCCCTAGGTGTTCGTGCTCTGCCATGGCCTCCTGCAGCTCTGTCAGCTCCTGTACAGCGCCTACTTCAAGAGCAGCCTCACCACCATCGAGAAGCGCTTTGGGCTCTCCAGTTCCTCCTCAGGGCTCATTTCCAGCTTGAATGAGGTAAGCAGGAGGTTCCAGTCCCTCGGACCCCACTCGTGTGCCACCCTGATCACAGGGTCTGCTTGAGGGCTCTGAGAGGGGCAGGGGAGCTGGGGATGCACACATGGGACCTAGAGACTGCTAGATGCCACAGGCATGGAGGCAGCTACCTTTTCCGAGGCTTCGCTGAACCAGGCACGGAGCTAAGAGCATCTGGCAGCACCTAAACTTGGGGCCTAGTCACAGCAGCCCTGCGAGCAGGTCTATTTCTTTTTTTTTTTTTTTTTTTTAAATTTTTTTTTTAATGTTGATTTATTCTTGAGAGAGTGAGAGAGAGAGACGGAGCATGAGCGGGGGAGGGACAGAGAGAGAGAGAGACACAGAATCCAAAGCAGGCTCCAGGCTCCGAGCTGTCAGCACAGAGCCCGATGCGGGGCTCAAACTCACAGGCTGTGAGATCATGACCTGAACCGAAGTCGGATGCTTAACCGACTGAGCCACCCAGGCGCCCCGAGCAGGTTTATGTCTTAGACCTAACAATCCTGTGTGTGTGTGTGACTGTGTATTCCTGTGTGTACATCTGTATCTCAGTATTTGTGTGTGTCTGTGTGTGTCACTACATATATGTATCTGTGATCTGTGCCTCTATGTGAGACTATGTGTGTGTGTTATTTGTGTATCTGTGTCTATGAAGATCTGTGCCAGTGTGTATCTGTCTGTGTATTTGTGTATGTCGTTGTGTGTATGGGAGGTAGATGGGTGAGTGTAGGAAGGTAGGAGAGGAAACTCAGCCAAAGAGCTTTCTACACTCTTGTTTCTGATGCAGGCATTTGGAAACAGACTGAGTAGTAAAGTAGGCCTCTTAGCAGCAGAGCAGGAGAGCAGAGGGCAGCCAAATCAGGGGAGGCCTTTATGGTCAAGCTCGAGGCTTCCAGCTTTTGTGGTAGGTGGTAAGGAACTGGCATGGCTACTTGAACAGAGCCAGGCAGGATGAACAGTCTCATGAATGGGAACCCCCTGGAAGAGGTGACTGGGAGACACTAGAGGTGGGGGACAGTGCATCCAGAAGTCAGCTGGCTGGGAGCTGGTGCCACCAAGCCAGGCTGGAGAGGCTGGGGGAGAAGAGGACCCCAGCGACAGTGCGAATGAAGAAAAGGCAGGATTTGGCAGCTGCTGGAGTGCAGGGTTGAAGTCCCACAGACTACAGGGAGGCTGCCGCCAGAAGCCTGAGAGGTGCTAGAGGAGAACAGGCCTGGCGGAGGGGAAGGTGAGGCCATCTTGACTGTGGAGTGTGTGGCCAGCCTCCAGGTGCATGAGGCTTCGGGCCGCTGCCTGGTCCCAGAGCCTTCCAGGCTGGCGGGTGAGTGAAGGGGAGGGGAGGGCTGGGTGCAAAAGGCCAGCGACAGGACGAGGAGCTTGGCTGACGGGAGAAGACATGGGCATCTTGCCCTGTGAGGCAGCTGCTTCTTCTGCTCACTGCTACAGGCCATGCCTGGGCAAAGTCAGAGGGAGCCCTCGGGGCCCCACCCTTAATGCCTGCCACCAGTTTGCCCTGGGGACAACCGTGTTTGGGGACACTGATGGGCAGGGAGGTGTCACAAAAGGGCTCAGTAACAACTTTCAGGGGTCTAACGGGATGTCAACGAGCTGTTCAGGGGCTGCCGAGGGGCTGAGGTGTGGATGGCAGGGCCCTCCTCACCTCAGCTAGAACCGCCTCATTCATGTGTATCAAATGATGTTATATTTTACTATGGAAAAATGGCTTTTTCAAAGGGACTCCACTGCTGAAGAGAAGTTTGGGGACTAAGGTCTTAAGCCAGCATCAGCCATAAGTGCTGTGGAGGCCCCACTTCTCTCCAAGAAATGAGCCCAGGCGCTGGCAGTGCTGGAGGGGCCAAATCCAGATGGACAGGGCTCGGGCACCCCAGGCCTTCCTCCCCATTGTGGGGTGCTTTGCTACCCCTCCTCACCCAGACCTTTTAAAGTCAGCCTCAGGTAGCTTAGCCTTTCTAGTCTGACAGTTACAATCATTTCTTGAAAAAATGATAGAGAAATAAAAGGATGGGGAGATAAAAATCTAAGAAGCATAAATGAAAGCTTTGCTTCTGGGTATGGGTTTCAGAATCTTCTAGAACCATGTCTAGCCAGGGGCCAGAGCAACCCCGTAGATCAGGCTAGGCTGCCTCCCCACACACCTTCACACCCCCTTTCTGTATATATTATAAACCATCTTACTCTTGGCCACAAAACAGGAATCTTTTGAGCAATTGTGTCTTCTTGAAAAACCCTATCATTCATTTATTCAACAAATATTTAATGAGCACTAACTATGTGTCAAACACTGTTCTAGGTATGGAGAGGCAGAAATGAACAGACAGATAAAAACCTCTGCTCATATATCATTCTAATGATAAATATGACATTTGTTTACAGAAATAAATAAAATTTGGTAAATCAGATTACAGTAAGTGCTATGAAGAAAGATAAAGTCATGGAGGGAAGTGGTGGTTTTATTTTAAATAACTTTTTATATAAATTCTATTTAAATTATGAAAATATTTAAATAGAATTTAAATTATAAAATGTATTTAGCGGCACTTGGGTGGCTTAGTTGGTTGAGCGTCTGACTCTTGATTTTGGCTCACGTCATGATCTCAGGGTTGTGGGACTAAGCCCTGCATCAGGCTCTGCACTGAGCATGAAGCCTGCTTAGGATTCTTTCTCTCTCCATCTGTCCCTTCCCTGCTTGTGTGCATGCACGTACACACGCTCTCTCTAAAATAAATTTAAAATAGATGTATTTAAATATAACTTATAAAAATATTTAAATACAATTTAAATTATAAAATATATTTAAAATAACTTAAATTATAAGTTATACTTAATTATCATAAATATAAGTTATATTTAATTCATTTTTTATTGAGATATAATTGACATTTAACATAATATTAGTTTCAGGTATACAGCCTAACAATTCGACCTTTGCGTATATTGCAAAATGATCTCCGCAATAAGTCTAGTTAACATCCAGCACCTCACACAGTTACAGCTTGTTTTTCTTCTGATGAGAACAGTTAAGATCCACGGTCTTAGCCACTTTCAAATAAACAATACGGTGTTATGAACTAGAGTCGCCATGGTGGGCATTACATCCCAGTACTTACTTATTTTATAACTAGAAGTTTGTACCTTTTGAGCACCTTCACCCCTTTCACCCAGCGCCACTCCCTTATTTTTCAGAGAAGACCTTAATGAGACATTTCCATCTGAGCAGAGGTCTAAAGTAGGTTAGATGACAAGGGAGCCCTGTGGACACATAAGAGAAGGGGCAACAAGTACAAAGGCCCGACGAGGGCATGTGTTAGAACAGCTAGAGGCAGAGCAGCTGGGGCGAGGGAGGAAGGGGGATGGAGGAGAGCACATCAGAGCCTTAACACAGAGGGAGGCAGGCCCCATAGGGCTCTGGAGGCTCTGGGACAGACTTTGTCTTTTACTCTTATGAGTTTGAGCAGAGGAAGCATGGTCTGACACATCAACGGGATCACTCTGTCTGCCAGGTGGAAAACAGGCTGCAGGAAGGCAAGAGTGGCCCCCCTGGGGCCCAGTTAGGAGGCTGCTGCAATAGTTCAGGCAGGATGTGGCAGTGGCTTAGACCAGGAGGTAGTGAGGGAGGTGGAGAGAAGCACTCAGCTTTCAGGTGGCTATGGAAGGTCCAGCCAGGGGGACGTGCTGATGGTTGCACATGGGTGTGAAAGAGCAGTCAGGGATGATGCTCAGGTGTCTTGCTTGGGGCATTGGCGGGATGCAGGTGCCATTGACTGAGATGAGGAGGACTGTGGAGGGGGAATGGGGGAAGGTGAGACATGAGGTTTGGGTGTGCTAAGCCTGTGAGAATTAGAAGCACACACAGAATATGTAAAGCCGTGGGACCGGGTAAGGTCACCAAGACAAGAGCAGAGTCGAGAGTTCAGGGGAGCAAGGAGGAACCAGCTAAGGAAATGGAGAGGGAGCCCCCAGGAGAAGAAAACTAGAAGGTGGGTGTCCTGGAAACTCAGTGAAAGAAGTGTTTCAGGGAGAAAGAAATGGTCATTGGAATCACATGGTGCTGAGAGGTCACGTAAGAAGAAAACTGAGAATTGGCCAGTTGGTGGTTTGGCAAGAGCCATGTAGCAAGACTCTGACCCCTATTTCCTGAGACAGGGGTGCATGCTTTTCCAGCCAGAAGGCTGTGGTGTGGATAGGGCAGGGCTGTGAGTGCTGGCATTTAAGGCTCCTCCAGTCCAGGTGAGCTTACATTCTGGGGCAGAGGGCATCTCTTTGGATAGAGTTGTAGTCAGAAGATCTGCTAGCACCCCTTTTATCATTTGAGACCCTGCTCCCCAGGCTGAGACTTCAGATCCCTTCCCTGGCTCAGGGTGGGGCTCAGACACCACACCTTCCAGGGAGCACCAAGAATGTGGAGTTACTGATGTTTGCAGCCTGGAAGGAACTCAGGGGGTGGTTTGGTCCTCCTCCCTCACTAGCAGGAGTGGAAGTAGGCCCAAGGAGGGCCAGGGGCAGGTCAGTAGCAGATGTGCTGGGACAGGAACCCACTGCTCCAAGAGACAGGAGACCAGTCTACCTAAGACTGGGTGCTTTAAATTCAGTAGTCCCTGCTCAAGCCACCTCCTAACCCCATAACATGGGCAAGTTATCTGATATTCTGAGCCCCACTTTTGTCACAAAAAGAGAGTTGTTCCAGGATGAAGTGACATAGCACACGTTGCTTGGTGATTTTCTGACTACCGAGCCAGAGTCTTTAGGGCATTTAGAGAACATGTGCTTTGATAGGAGCCAGCCAGAACTGGAGGCTCCCTTGGACTTTGCCCCCAAAAGATTTGGTTCTAAGATGGTTGAAATTTAGGCTGTGAGCTTTACATGGTCTCTAGATACTTCCCTTGGTCTGGTCCAGAAGGCTGAGGCTGGTAAGGGTTTCTGCCAATAGGGGAGAGCTGAAAGAGCGCATGCTGGACCCTCTGTGAGGGTCTCTGGGCAAGGCTGACCCTGGGCGGCCTCTCACCTCTCTGCTTTTCCTGGACCAGGTACAGTCAGGTCTTCCCTGTGGGTGGGTAGGGACAGAGTCTCAGGTCTCACTCAGCCCCTCTGCTCTCTCTGCAGATCAGCAATGCCATCCTCATCATCTTCGTCAGCTACTTTGGCAGCCGGGTGCACCGTCCACGGCTGATTGGCATTGGGGGTCTCCTCCTAGCTTCGGGTGCCTTTGTCCTCACTCTCCCACACTTCCTCTCAGAGCCCTACCAGTACACCTTGACCAGTGTTGGTAAGTGGCCTCCAAGAGGATAAGCAAGGAGTGGGCATCTCACCAAAGTTGGTTGGGATGCCACTGGGGCAGTGGATACCACTCTGGGCCATGCTGTCCCCTCCCACCAGAAAGCATCCTTGGATTTCATTGTTTTGTTTCTCCCCAAAACACATCTGAAAGTGAGAACATATGGAATCATGAAGAACTTTGGAGCAGCCCTGGCTTGCTGAGGTCAGAGCGTGAAGCTGGTGGCTCACCTCCCCCTGTGATTCTCTGTAATTCCCTGTGCTTTGTGCCAGGAATGACCCAGCGCACACAAGTGGGGACGCTTGTGAGCAGTGCCTGTGATGGGCTTGTGGAAGGTCAAAGCATTGACCATGATGAGATCTGTGGATTTTCTGCATGTTTAATCATGTGTTTAATACTTCCCAACATTTTACATTCATCCATCACTCTTGAGGTCACAACACGCTTACACTGTGATCTCATTGGAGTCCCCTTGACACCTGTGAAGGGGAGAGAAGAGGTCTAAGATGAGAAGTTGGCACTCAAAGCTGTCCAGTAACTTTCCCGAGGGTACCAGTGAGTTAGGGAGAGACAGACCTGGGTCTCCCGATTCTTGGACAAGTGGCCTTTCTGAGACAGGGAGTCCCTGGTTCTTAGCGATGTGCCCTGTAGTATAAGGAGAGATGTAGGAGAATTTCACACAAGTAATGAACGAGGAATTAAATAACACTCGATTGCCCAGTAAGAGTTCCCTTTTCTTAAAAAGTTATTTTATTTTTGGGGAGCCTGGGTGGCTCAGTCAGTTAAGCATCCGACCTCGGCTCAGGTCATGATCTCACAGTTCGTGGGTTTGAGCCCCGCGTCGGGCTCTGTGCTGACAGCTCAGAGCCTGGAGCCTGCTTCAGATTCTGTGTCTCCCTCTCTCTCTGTCCCTCCCCTGCTCACACTCTATCTCTCTCTCTCAAAAATTAACATAAAAAAAAATTAAAGTGTACAATCCAGCAGTTCTGGCATGTTATTTTAAAATTGTGATAAAGTATGTGTAAAACATAAAATACGCCATCGTAAGTGATAGAAGTGTACAATTCAGTGGCATTCATTACATTCACGGTATTGTGCAACTATCACCACTATTTCCAAAACTTTTTCGTCAACCCTAAGCAGACACTCCGTACTGATTAAGCAGTAACTCCGAATTCTTCTCTCCCTGCAGCCCCTGGTTACCTCTAATCTGCTTTCTGTCTCTATGAATTGGCCCAATCTAGATATTTCATATCAGTGGAATCATACAATATGTGTCCTTTTGTACGTGGCTTATTTCAATTTGCATCATGTTTTCAAAATTTATCCACGTTGAACTTGTATCAAGAACTTCATTTGTTTGTGGCTGAATAGTATGCCCTTGTATGGATGCAACACATTTTATGTATCCACTCACCTGTTGATGGACACTTGGGTTGCCAGATACCCCTTTTCAAAAAAGAAAGAAGACATTAACACCCTCTTGACTCCTCACTTCTTCCCCAGAGGTGGCCACTCTCCTGTAGTTGGTGTGCTTAAGCCCGTTGTTTATTTGTATACTTTTCTTCCTTCTACTGCTATGTCCTATTTCTTTAGTCTTATTTTTTTTTCTTCTACTCGTTTGGAAGGTATACATTATTAGTTATCCTTATGTTGAAACATTAAAAAAATTATTAGCAAGTAAAATTGCCTTTGTGTTAGGGGTGACACGCAGTTCTCTAAATGTGAATACATTTATAGATTGTGTAACCACCACAGTCAAAATACAGAGCAGTCCCATCACTCCAACACCCCCATCATGCTATTCCTTTATGGTCATGCTCTCCCCAACCACTGCAACCATTAGCCCAGTTCCATCACTTTAATTTGTGGCTTTTGAGAATATCACAGAAATGGAAATATATAGCATATAACATCTTGAAACTAGATTTGTTTCTGCACCATAGACGTTTGAAATTCACTTACATTGTTGCACGTATCAGCAGTTCATTCCTTTTTTATGGCTTAATAGTATTCCATTGTATGGCTCTACCACAGTTTATCCATTTACCTGTTGAAAGACATTTGAATTGTTTCCAGTTTGCACCAATACAAATAGAGCTGCTGTAAATATTTACATATAGTTTTTTTTGGTAAATGTAAGTTTATGATGTTGAACATCTTTTCATGTGCTTATTTGTCAGGCATGTATTCTTTTGGGGGAGGTGTCTGTTCAAGCCTTCTGCCCATTTTGTAATTGAATTATTTGTTTTCTTATGGTTGAATTTGAGAGTTCTTTATACATTCTGAATACAGATTCTTTACTGGACATCAGATTTGCAAATATTTTCTCCCAGTCCTCAGCTTTTCCTTTATATTCTTTTAACAGTGTCATTTGCAAAGCAAAAGTTTTTCATTTTGATGAAATACAATTTATCATTCTTTCTCTTTAATGGATCTTACTTTTGGTGCACATTTAAGAACTCTTTGCCTAATCCCAGATCAGGAAGATTTTCTTGTGTGTGTGTGTGTGTGTGTGTGTGTGTGTGTGTGTGTGTGTGTGTGTTTCCGTGTTTCCTTAAATTGTATAGCTTTATATTTAGATCTATGATCCACTTGAGTTAGTTTTTTATAAGATTCCTTTCCTTCTTTTTGCATATGGATATTAAATTGTTTTAGTATCATTTGTCAAAAAAGACTGTCTTTTCTCCACTAAATATTTTTTGCACCATTATCCAAAATCAATGGGAGGGCCTGGGTGGCTCAGTTGGTTAAGCACCCTACTCTTGATCTCAGCTCAAATCTTGATCTTGGGTTGTGGGTTCAAGCCCTGTTTGGGCTCTGGGCTGGGCATGAAGGCTACATTAAAAAAAAATCAATTGGTCCTATTTGTGTGGGTCTTTTTCTAGACTTTCTATTCTTTTCCATTAGTTTTTGTGTCTGTTCTCTCCCACTGTCACACTGTCGTGATTATTGTAGTTTTATAGTTTTTTTGTATTGGTTAACATTTTATTCATTTATTATTTAAATTTTAATTAGTTAATATACAGTGCAATATTGGTTTCAGAAGTAGAATTAAGTGATTCATCACCTACATACAACCCCCAGTGCTCATCACAAGTGCCCTCCTTAATGCCCATCACCCATCTAGCCCATCTCCCACCCACCTCCTTCCATCAACCCTCAGTTTGTTCTCTATCATTAAGAGTCTCTTGTGGTCTGTTTCCCTTTCTTTCTTTTTCCTCTCCTTCCCATATGTTCATCTGCTTTGTCTCTTAAATTCCACATATGAGTGAAATCATATGATATTGATCTTTCTCTGATTGACTTATTTTGCTTAGCATAATACATTCTAGTTCCATCCAATTCATTGCAAATGGAATACACACACACACACACACACACACACACACACACACACCACATCTTCTCTATTCATTCATCACTTGATGGACATTTCAGCTTTCTCCATACTTTGGCTATTGTTGATAATGCTGCTATAAACATTGGGTGCATGTACCCCTTTGAATCTTTATTTTTGTATCTTTGAGTAAATACCTAGTAGTGCAATTGCTGGATCATAGGGTAGTTCTATTTTTAGTGGGTTTCTTTTTTTTTTAATTTTTAAAAATGTTTATTTATTTTGAGAGAGAGAGAGCATACATGTGAGCAGCAGAGGGGGAGAGGGAGAGAAAGAATCCCAAGCAGGCTCTGCGCTGCCGGCACAGAGCCTGATATAGGGCTAGAACTCATGAACTGTGAGATCATGACCTGAGCTGAAATCAAGAGTCAGACCCTTAACCACTTGAGCCAGTTAGGTCCCCCTATTTTTAGTTTATTGAGAAACCTCCATACTGTTCTCTAGAGTGGCTACACCAGTTTGCATTCCCACCAGTAGTGTAAGAGGCATCCCCTTTCTCTACATCCTCACCCCTACCTGTTGCTTCTTATGCTATTAATTTTAGCCATTCTGAGAGGTGTGAAGTAGTATCATGGTTTTGATTTGTATTTCCCTGCTGATGAGTGATATTGAGCATCTTTTCATGTGTTTCTTAGCCATCTGGATGTCTTCTTTGGAAAAGTGTCTATTCAGGTCTTCTGCCCATTTCTTTACTGGGTTGTTTTTTGTTTTTTGTTTTGTTTGTTTTCTTTTTTTTTTTTTTTTTGGTTTTTTTTTTGGATGTCGAGTTTGATAAGTTCTTTATAGATTTTGGATACTAACCTTTTATCAGATATGTCATTTGCAAATATCTTCTTCCATTCTGTCAGTTACCTTTGAGTTTTGTTGATTGTTTCCTTCACTGTGCAGAGGATTTTTATCTTGATGAAGTCCCAGTAGTTCATGTTTTCTTTTGTTTTCCTTGCCTCTGGTGACATGTCTAGTAAGAAGTTGCTGTGGCCGAGGTCAAAGAGATTGCTGCCTGAGTTCTCCTTTGGATTTTGATATAGCATTACTCTTACATGCTGGAAACATAGCAAGCTTTTAAAACACACAAACAACAGAAACTTAGCCAAAATAACAAGATGGGGAATTCTTCCCAAAACATAGAAGACACCAGAGAAACCCTTGCTGCAGAGATCAAAGACCTAAAAACTAGTCAGGCTGAAATATAGAATGCTATAACTGAGATGCAATACAGACTGAATACAATGACAATGAGGATTGAAGAAGCAGAGGAGAGAATAGATGATATAGAAGATAAAATTATGCAAAATCATGAAGCTGAAAAAAAGAGGACAAGAAAATTATTAGATCATGAGGAGAGACTTAGAGAACTTAGTGATTCTATGAAACAAAACACTATCCGTATCATAGGAGTCCCAGAAGAAGAAGAGTGGGGAAAGGGGGCAGAAGGTTTATTTGAACAAGTTATAGCTGAGAACTTCCCTAATCTGGGAAAGGAAACAGGCATTCAAGTCCAAGAGGCACAGAGAACTCCCCTCAAAATCAACAAAAACAGGTTAACACCATGACATATCATAGTGAAACCTGCAAAATACAAAGATAAAGAGAGAATTTTGAAAACAGCAGGGGCCAAAATGTCCTTAACCTACAAGGGGAGACACATAAGATTAGCAGATCTGCCCACTGAAATTTGGAAGGCCAGAAAGGAGGGGCAGGAAATATTCAATGTGCTGAATGGGAAAAATATGCAGCCAAGAATTCTTTATGCAACAAGGCTGTTCATACAGAATAAAAGAAGAGACAAAGAGTTTCCCAGACAAACAGAAACTAAAGGAGTTTGTGACCACTAAACCAGCACTGCAAGAAAGTTTAGTGGGGATTCTCTGAGTGGAGGGGGTGGGGGGGTGAGCAGGGAAGACAACCAAAGCAACAATGATTACAAAGGATCAGAGAACATCACCAGAAATACCAAATCTACAGGTAACACAATGGCACTAAATTCATATCTTTTAATAATCACTCTCAATGTAAATGGACTAAATACTCCAATCAAAAGACATAAGGTTATCAGAACATATAAAAAACCAAGATCTATCAACATGCTGCCTACAAGAGACTCATTTTAGACCTAAAGCCACCTGCAGATTGAAAGTGAGGGGTTGAAGAACCATCTATCATGCTCATGGACATCAAAGAAAGCTGAAGTAGCCATACTTAGACAAACTAGACTTTAAAACAAAGACTGTAACAAGAGATGAAGAACAGCATTATATCATAATTAAGAGGCAGTTTTATAGTTTTGAGACTTAAAATTGGGTACTGTGATTCCTCCAATTTTATTTTTCTTGAAATTATTTTATCAATTCTTATTTCTTCCCATATAAATTTTATAATCAGTTTGTGTATATCTAAAAAAATTCCTTCTGGAATTTTTATTCAAATTGCATTAAATTCATAGATCAATTTGAGGATAATGGACATGTTTACTCAGTTGGCAAGTCCATGAACACAGTATGCCTCACCCTTACCCTCACATTTTCACACTGACCTATGATTTAACAAACTCTAAAGATGACAAATGTCTCTATTTTCCAACAGAACAAAGTAAGGTTGCTGGGATGTTTTACTACTTGGTCTCCTCTTCCATCTTCCATGTTTTTGTTGACCAGTACTTTAGTTCTGCCTGTCTTTAACCTCCCCCCAGTGCTCATTATTATTATAATTGTTGTTACTTATAAAGTCAACACTTACGCACATTTACCCACACGTTTACCAGTTTCTTTGCTCACAATTGCTTCTTGCATTTCACCTACCCCCTGTTGATTTAATTTCCTTTTTCCTGAAATATATTCTTTAGCATTACTTTCAGGTGGACCCATGGATGAGAAAATATCTAAGTCTATGTCAGAAAATGACAATTTTACCCTTGTTCTTACATTGTAGTTTAGTTAGTTTAGTTTAGCTGCAAGCAGGATTTTAAATTCACAGTTATTTCTTCTCAGTGCTTTGAAGGTACTTCAAAGCCTCTGTCTTCGGGCTTCTCTCACTGGGGCTTCTCCATCAGTCAAATTGTCATCCCTTTGTAGGAATTCCATTTTTTCTCTCTAGTTGTCTTTAAGATTTTCTCTCTTTTTTTGTGGTATTGCATGTGTACCATACAGTGTCTAAACGTAAGTTAATTTTTCATGTCTATTTTGAAGTTCAATGTGCTGTTTATTTTGAAGATTAAAGTTTTTCTTTGATTCTGAAAATTTTTCAGTCAAGAATGTTCCTGATATTGCATATTGCACGGCCCTATTTCTCCTTTCTTTCCTCTAAAGATCCATAAATATATATATTTTTATTCCCGTTCTCCTTGTCTCTCATCTTTCATAGTTTCAAGTACCTTATTCATCTAAGCTGCTTCCTTTGTGATTTCCTCAGATATGTCTTCCTGTTCACTTAGTCTCCCTCCAACTCTCTTCATCTGATGTCCAACTCCTAGTATACATTGTATATCTTAATGGCTCTATATATTTTGCTAACTTCCAAAAGTTATTATGATAGTTTTTCAAATCTATCTGCTCGATCTTCATGGTTTTTGATATTTGCTTATGATTTATATTTTTATTTAGGTCTCTTATTTTAAACATTTTAATTTTATAGTCTTTTTCAGTCCATTAGCTGAAGTTTTGGGGATGCTAATCCTCCCATTTTTGTGTTTGCTTGTTTTTGTTCACAGTGGCTTATTTCCTGTGTGTTCTGTCATGTTTGGCTGTGGGGTCATTTGCACTGGGATTTTTTTCTTCTGCAGAAATTTGTGTGTTCTTGGTTGGGAAATAGCCTTACAAAGTGGTTTTGCATTTGTATTCACTTGGCACGCCAGGAACAACCCTGCTTTGGTGCTAATTTTATGATAATTTATTGGCTTGGGATAAACTTGCACCTCTTTTCAGGGATGTAAGAAGGGACAGTGGTTTTGTGATGAACAGCAGTGAGAGGCCAATCCACAAATGCTCATCCTTGGCCCGCTGTATTGGAATTGAGGATGTCTGAGGATAAATGAGCCATCAGAAAATAGGCCAAGGGACAACTGATTTTTGTTTGCTTAAATACCAGGCTTTTTTTGTTGTTGTTATATGTGGAGGTCAGATTTGAGAGGTGAATCACTTAGAATGATAGAAGGGATTCCTTTATAGATTGTGAGACCTATGGTAGAGAGAGACAGGTGGCTGGATTGGAAAAAGAATGGAACAGGAATAATAGCATCTAGTGATGAGATGTCTGTTGGGTTCTGATCATGGGAATATTTTAGATTTCTACATAAATCACCAGTGAACTAATCTTTTATCATGAACACATTGTGGCTTTGTGTCTATTTGGACTGTGTAGGGAGTGAATCCTTCAAGTAGGTCCAGGAGGAAGACAGAACCAAATCTAGGGGTTCTACCATGCTCTTTCTCCTCCTCAGTCTAGACAAGGGGTTTGAGGCCAGCTCTGAAGGAGAGTCAGGCGTTCCTGGCCACCCTCCCAAGGAGCTGTGTGCCAAGCCCACTCCAGACCCAGTGTCCCTGCCCTTCCCCACCAGCATGAGGACTGGGTTGATGAAATCAGCAAGGGAGCCTGGGGCGCGGGGGCCAGACTGATGGGAGGGCTTCCTGCCAGGCACCACACACCATGGGTTGGTGGGTTGGCTGCCTGCAGCCTGGGCCACATACCAGTGGCATTTCCTTCGCACAGAGAAGCCACCACAGAGGGTGGTTAGAGACAGGCGGGTCTCTGAAAGCAGTCACTCTGCTCCTTGTTAAGGATGGTCCGTTGGCTGGGGTTCAGCCCACCAAGATCTTCCCTGCTCAGAGTTCACTCTGCCATTCCCTCCTTGACCTCAGTGCTCTTAGCCAAACTCCAGTGAAAGGGGACTGAAGGGCATGGGGACAGGGACCACAGCTTGCCTCTCAGCCTGTGGGGAGGAATCGCAGGCCAGTAGAGGAAACTTTTTCTTTGTTGTTGCTCATTTTGTGTTTGTAAATTCTATCTGCGAGGGTGAGGCCAGCAGTCTCCCTTACTCTGGCTGGGTTCAGAGCAGCAGCTGGAAGTGCTAGGGCAGAGCCACCTTCAGGGCATCTTCCCAGTGCCAGGAGGTGGGATGAGGAGGACTTTGGCTCAGGAGCCACATCCATCGGGTCTATCAGGGGCTGTGTGCTGGGCTCCAGTGCAGCATGGGCAGGCGCTGTGCTAAAATGTGCAAATGAAAATATTCAGAAAGTCTTACTTCATGGAAAAAGTTTGAAATGCGACTCCTATTTCAAATGCATTCCTACAGGAACTTTAGTTTTGAATTATGCAAGGCGATCAGGAACAAATGAATTTCATTAAATGCACCACCCTGAGTGGTGTTCCGGAGTCAGGCAGTCCTCGGGATTTGACACTCCCTCACAGTGCGGCCCAGGCAACCTCCTCCACAACTCTGAGGCTCAGTTCCTCCCTACATGAAATGGACCCTCGCTCACAGGGCTTCAAGGGCTGGGAAGATGCATGCTCAGAATTTGGTGGGGACAAGATATGTATTATGCTGGTTAAACTAGGGTCACAAATGAGGGGGGGGCCTGCTTCCTGTGGTGAGCAGAGTCTCACAGCTCATGACTGATGGGCCTGTTGTCCTGGGGGCTTCGAAGGCAGCTTCCCCCCGGTCCTCACTGTAGGTCTTCTGCTGTGGCTCAGAGCAGGGCTTGTCCCTCAACCTAGTCTCTGCTGCATCCTCCATATGTGAGTCAGTAGGATTCCTCTTAGTTGAAGCTTAGGCTGCTTTTCTGCTCTCTTCCCAGACCCTCAGTTAGAGCAGCCTGGTATTATGGAGAGAACACGGACTTCAACATTTAAATGGCTAAGCCATCTACTTGCCAAGCTCCTACTTTAACTTTCTGAACCTCGGTTTCCTTGTCTGTAAAATAGAACCCATAATACCTTCACTTTCAGGGTGTCCTGGGGGCAAAATCAACACAAGATAGTATAGGTGAAGTGCCTGGCCTGTGTTAGCTGTCCAGCACATTTTTCTTGGCCTGCCCTTGTTGTGACATTTGAAATTTGTTACTCATGAGTAATGACCCCCAGACCTATTATGTCTTGATTGCTGATTTCGTCTCCTTGGAGCAAAGCTACTCCAGAAATGAACATGGGAAATGAAGAGTAACTATGTATTTTAGGAAAAAATAAAAAAAAAAAAAAAAAAAAAAAAAAGAGGGGCTGAACATTGTGGAAATCATGGAGACCTTTAACAACTAATTGCTAATTTTAAAAAGGCCAGGCAGACATTTATGAATGTTTAGATTTTCTAAATGTCAGAGGGGTCCGGAAATGTGCCCTGGCGCCTTTAGAGAAAAGACTAGCTACCCAGCCAAACCTCCAAGACCACTTCTGGAAGGCGCAGCAAGGTTTCGGTAGATGGGAAACAGGCCAATGTGACACCAATTCTCTCAGGAGATAAGAGAGGAGTCTTCGGAAACCAGAGTCTGGCAGGACGAGGTGTAACCTCTGAAGGCTCCTGGGCCAAGTCCAGAGGGAAGTGGGCCCCTACACAGACAATGGATGCACACAGGCAAGGAGTTTCCTGTAAGATAAGAGGTGGGGGTTGGATTGTATTTTTGGAGCAGTCAAGAAAAGAAAGGGAAGAGTCATTTTCTAGTCCTTTATTCATAAATGTGCCAGCCCCTCACCCAGGCTCATTCATCCCTGAGAAGGAGGGTGGGAAGGAGGTGTAAGGAGGGGAAGCCTCTGGGCCCTGAGTGACTGTGCCCCTTGTTCAGTGGATGATAAGCAAGGCTTCGAATGAGCTCCCCAACCCCCAGAGCAGAATGCACTCCACTGAATGGTGGGAGCCATGCAGCTCCCTTCCGCTGGGAGAGCTGCTCATGGCAGACCAGCTTAGGGGTGTTCAGTGGGGGAACACCCAGCTGTAGTGTGAGATGGGTATGCTCAGAAGCTGTGCGGGGTAGACGGGAAGTATGAGTGTGTTTGTGGGGTAATTGTGTATAGGTGTGGAGGGGAGGGAGGTGTTTTATGTGTAGGGAGTTGAGGTGTACTGGTGTGGAGGGAGGTGGATGTATTTGAAGATGGGAAAGGTGGGGCTGGAGCCATATGCAAGGGAAGAAAGGTGGGGGAGGTGTTTAGAGGGTGTAGGGGAACAGTGTGGATATGCCGGGGGTGGAGATGGGGATATACGTGAGAGGGAAAAGTGTGTGTGGCAGGGGTTGGAGGGGGTGTGGAGGTGGGGGGCATATGGGGGGAGGTGTAAGTGTGTGTGTGTGTGTGTGTGTGTGTGTGTGTGTTGGGGGGCATGAGTGGGTGGGCAGTTGGCGCAGTTGGATCTATTTAACCTGAAAAGAAAGAGAAAACAACAAGAGGGGAGAAATCACAAAACACATGGGGTTATTAAATCAACTGAGGAAAAAACAGCCCCAAACGGATGAGCCCGACAAAAACTAATGAGATTTGATGTGGAACATTCTTTACTGCGGAGTGTAGGAAAGAATAGAAACCACTGTGGAGAAGTGATAGAGAATGCTAGTCTGCAGTGTTCGACATTAGGGGAAGGAGTCAACGGGTCATCTCCATGGCAATAGCACCATGGTCTCTCTAAAGGCCCAAGCAGTTGATATGAGAGTAGTCGACTCTGTCAGGCTTTCTTCCCATCTGTTTTGTGGGCAAGCCACAATTCCCGCCCCCAACCTTGGCCAGCCTGGAAATGAGACCCCCTGTTCTCCTGGGTCTCTGGCTGAGGTCTGAGTAGGGACCTGAGCTGGGCTCCCCCTCCCCGTCAGGCCCTCAGGGCTTGTTTAGTCATTTCCCCCATTCAGGAATGAGGCTGGGTGGCAGCCGTGCTTGGGGCCGGGTGAGCTGTATCCTGCAAGTTGTATCCTGCATCCTGCTCCAGGGGAGAATCACTTCTGCAGGATCCCTTAGGTGTGGTGAGGGGCTTGGAGGGTCTCCTTGGGAGAGTCAGCACATGGAGTAGAAAAGAAAGGCTGGTTACAATTCTACTGGCTTTCGGCACCCCAGGAAAACTGTTAGGGAGTGAGAGGTAGCCCCACCGAAAGAGTGCAGGCCCCTGTCCCGCTGGAGTATATGGTTTGAAGAAACCATTGATCTCTCCTGCAGGAGGCCTGGGGCTCCCTGAGGATCCCTAGGGGACACAGGGAGGAACTTTCTGCTCTTCTTGCCACACCTGGTAGAGCAGAACTTCTGGCAGTACCCAGACACCTCCTGTGGCCCAAAGGCTTGAAATGGGAATCACGAGGCACATTTGGGCAGTGTGCTACCCACTAGGAGGCAGGAAACCAGCAAGAGCAGTTTCTTTCTCTCAGGGACAAGAGGAATTTTCAGGGTTCAGAGCTCAGATTGGCCACCATCAGAAAGGATGGGAGGCTCAGATCTAACAGGGGAGAAGAGCAAAGAGAAGTCAGGACCAACATGATGGTGTTAGGAGGTGGCGCCTTTGGGAGGTGATTAGGTCACAAGGGTCATGCCCTCATGAATGGGATCAGAGTGCTTATAAGACATCAGAGAACTCCCTCACTCTCTTTCTGCCTTGTGAGGACATAGAAGTCAGCAGTCTGCCACCCAGAAGAAGCTCTTGTTAGAACATATCTGTGCTGGCTCCCTGATCGCAGACTGCCAGCTTCCAGAACTGTAATAAATGTCTGTTATTTACAAGCCACCCAGTCTATGACACTTTGGTATAACAGCCCAAACTGACTCTATTAGATTTGTTCTCTTTGGTTGCAGCCCCACTTTATACCCTCAGACCTAATTTTGAGCTTTCAGGCTTTGGACTATCTTGTTAACCGTTCTTCCCAGCTTTGTGTCATTCACGATTTGTCAGCTGTTCCTGCTTTCACCCCAGGCCTCGACAACAGTGTTGAGTTGTGGGCAGTTAGGGCCACCATCTTCTGGGTCACACTGGCCCATTGATGCCTGCCCTGGGCATGCTTCGGGCCAGTTCTCCCCAGAGGACTCTCCAGCCACGTGTCCGCATTTTGTCTACCAGGATATTATGACAGGCTTTGTCGGAAGGCTTCCTCCAGTCAAGTAACACCATGTTACAACTTCCTGCTGGTCTGGGAGCCCCACTAACAAAGGAAATGAGGTTGGTTTGGCATGGCTGACTCTTGATGAACTCATGTTGGCTCAGCTAATCACTTTTTTTTTCCAAAGAGCTCCTCATCAGCCTACTGAATAAATCTGTGAATAATAAGTTCTGCTTCATTCCCAGTTGGAGGGTGCATAGTAAGTGCACATCTCTTCCAGAATTAAAATTAAATGACTTCGAGCCACCATCCTGCTCATTGAGGTATATTTTCCTTCCCTCCTATCCACTAGGAAACAGTTTTGATGACAAGCCAAGCCGGGTGATGCCTCCTTCTTGGCCTGGTGGCAATTCCTCAGGGTGCAGGGGCAAAGGTATGGGTGGGGTAAGCCCCTTGCCTGCAGTATAATGTGCAGTGGACCTGCCCTTTCAATGCAGCTCATTGGTCACATGGCCTCCTCAGTACAAGTAGGCATTTTCCCCAGGGCCCCTCTAGTGCCAGGGTGGCTGTGTGGGAAGGGGTGCCCAGCCTCAGCCTCAGAACTAGTTTTGGAAACAGTCTGAGAGCAGAACACAAGAATATTCTCCTTTTCCTCCCTCAAGCTCTCTTTTCCTTCACAGAGAGGAAACCTTCCAAGCAGCTCCTTTATTACAGTCTATCCACTGCCAGTGATCAGCACTGATCTTACTTGTCTCTGGTTTCTAGACCCAGTCCCCAAGTTCTTAGAAACTTGGGCATTATTGCCTGTCCCCAGAGTTCTGCCATCTCCCTTTTCCCTTTAAATTTCTTAAAGCTTCTGACCCCTTTGGATGAAAATTGATTTTATGTGATCCCTATGTCCCAGGTTATGATATACTCATTATTTTTAATCCTAATATAACATTACAAGGTAGGTATTATTATTATGTCTATTTTGAAGATGAAGATGTTGAGGTTCTGAGAGGTCCCCCAGCCAGTGAGCAGTGGAACCAAGATTTGAACTTAGTTTATCTGGCTCCAAAATGTGAATTCCTTCCATTGCCCCATGATGTGACTCAGGCTGTCAACCCTAACTCTTTTGTTTTCTGCTGGTGCAGAAGAATATGTTCTCCTAGTTTCCCAAAATGAAAGTCAGTCTAATGGGAATAGACCACATATTACTACAGGGGTATTTACAGATTAATAAGGCTTTGAGAACTCCACTGAGAATCTAATCACTTCTGACGTGTGAACAACCCACTTTGCAAACCGCTTTGAGAAGTCGAATCATGGACCAGGTTTGGGACAGTCTGTTCCAGGCCTGATGGTGGGTGTTGCCAGAGTTTCGGGAAGAACTTGAGTAGCTGAATTTAGGAGGATGGGGAAATAGGTCCTTCAGAGTAGAGCATTCTGAATGAAGTTCCAGGAGTTTGCTGATAGTCTGAGGGCTTGCACCTTGGCCATGTTTCCAGAAAACTCTCTGGAAGCACCTTCCTACCTTTCCCTATTATTCTCTTATGGATTGCATCTGAGACTTGGGTCTTGTTAACCTCCTCCTCACTTGACTCTACTCACCCAAAGCCACGCCGTCTTCTGAGCAGGGAGGTAATGTGTGGCTTTCAAGGAAATGACTTGAAGGAGGACTCACTGCTGCTGTTCTGTTTCCTGTTTCCCAGAAGAACTCTCTCTTTCCTCTACCAGAATGATGAAATGATCAAAGGAAAGCCCCATTTGCCATGGCCTTCCTGTGTTGCTTGACCCTTCTAGGCTTCTCTCTTGGACCCAGTTTCAGATCTTTATGTGCTTGGGAGCCTGACCTCAGGCTGGCCACACCTGGAACATGTGTCCTTGAACAATGGAGTGGCTAGACCTAGGTCTGCCCAGATTTGCCCTGTCTTTATGGGTTCCATTCTGGGGAAGAGGACCTTCTTCCCACAGTCCTCTATCTTTCCAAACCCACTGAGAGGTCTAGAAATTAGAACTGAAACTCTGCATTTATATTGTGGAATGAGTCAGAGGGTTGACTCACGTGCAGCTGGGGTTGTGCTGGGGTAGCTGGAGGAGGGGAGAGGTCCCAGCCTGTTTCTAGTTAGCATTTCACAGCCCTGTGAAAACTGGCACAGCCAGACTTCTGGTGTCTTGTGGGAAAAGAATGTGCTCTGATGAACTTGAGCCTTCCAGAAGTCTGCCTCAGGGAAGATGAGAAACAGACTGACATCCCTCTAATGAAGACTCCCCTCCCTCCCTTTCCCAGGGCCCTCCAAGATGGAGGAAAGTGACCTTGGGTGGGCAGGCAGCCTCTGGAGTCTGTGGTGACTGGAAGAGGCAGGCATTTTTCTGACCTTACCACCGGATTTGACACGGTGGGAAGATTGGAGCTAGCAACACTGGAAGAGGAGGGTGATGTGCTTCCATAAGTCAATGGAGAGTAACTGGGTATAGGGCCTTTGCTGGAATGCTTGCGAAATGGGGAGAGGTTGCTCTCTCTCTTTCACATGGGCCTGAGCTCCTGAAGGAAGGTGAGAAATCCACTCTAGGGAGGAGAGGGATGGAGTGAGGTGAAGAAAGCCGAGCTCCCCCACCACTCCCAGTTGTGCCAAAGTCTTCTGATACAAGGTCTTTTCCTCCCCCTTCTTCCAGCCCTTGGATTCACCAACCCCTGTCCTCTAGGTTTTTAAGAGAAAAGCCTAATGGTCTAAAGTCTAGAAGACTCTGCTCTCACCAGAGCAAGCTGGCCATGACTACCCACTGCAGAAAGTCCCAGGCATGAGTTCTTGGGAAGCTCACACTATGTCTGTCTCTGACATAAACACCTGTGCCTACATCAAGCCAGGGAGCAGTGGGTCCTACCCACTGTGGTGCCCTGTTCCTCCTGGCTCCAGGTCTTGCTCCCTCCAGGACAGCCAGCTGCTGCTTCCCTCAGGGCACTGCTCCCTGGTGAAGGAATCCTTGCCCTCTGCAGGTGAATTTCGCATGAGTCACAGCCTGTGCCAGGGTGGATTTGGCCCCATTCAGGACTGGCAGAAGGAAAAGAGAGTTTGTTAGGAGATATTCAATAGATTTGGAATGCAGAAGAGCCAAAGAGGAACTCTGTAGACTTGGAGTTGGGGCCAACTGGTTATATTTTTTAAATACACATTTTTAATAAAGGCAGTTCCTGACATATAATCTGACACTTTAGTGGTTAATAATAACAAATGATCCCCAGATCGTTTTCGCCTCCTGGACATTTCATTAGGTGAAATTTCGTGAGTATTTTTGTGACACTGGTGTAGCATGCAAGGTGCCGTGTGAAGACTTAATAAGCCAGTCGTTTTTACGATCTCCGATGACCATGAAATGTCCCACAAAAAAATAATTCTGCCAGCAAAGCCAGCAACAGTGTTCTATTAAATGTGAATGTAGTAAAATAACAAGAATCAGAGAAATAAAGAAGTATAACTTTTTAAAAAATTTTTTAGTGTTCATTATTTTTGAAAGAGAGCAAGCAGGAGAGGGGCAGGGAGAGAAGGAGACACAGAATATGAAGCAGTTTCCAGGCTCTGAGCTGTCAGCACAGAGCCCGACATGGGGTTCAGACTCACGAACTGTGAGATCATGACCCAAAGTTGGATGCTCAACCGACTGAGCCACCCAGGCACTCCAAGAACTACAACTCTTGAAAAAAATACTTCTTCTCCAGTCCTTCATTTGTCACACACCTGCACTCCTGCAGCCAGCCTGGCCTGTGTCTCACATATGCCTCTGGGCTGTGCATCACCATCTACATAACCACGGAGCAGCCAGCACCCCCTGCCCCTCCTGGAATGCACAGCCTTACCTATTTTGCCACTGAAATATCTCTTTACCAGGTCAATTCCACTCCCTACACAGGGGCCTTGCAAACTGGTCTTAATCCCTTCAGTGTGTTCGTTGCATTACCCCCACTCATGATCTTCTGGAACTTTCCTTAGGATACAATCCATGCCCCTTCCCAGCACACATAAGCCCTCCAGAAGCAGCCATGCCTCACCCTGAGTATACTTGCACGCTGACCACCCTGAACTTCATTTTGTGCCATGGAGCGTGTTACCCATATCTCTGAGCCCCGCCACAGGCTGCTTCTCAGTCCTCCTCACTACCAATCTTTGTCTACTCCCTTTGCTTCCTCTTAGTTCAGGGCCATCTTCCCCAGGAATCTTTTCCCAAACCCTCTCCCAACCAACACTGGGTATGGTGCTCCTCCTACGTGCCTTCTGTTCTCTCCCAACTCATGTGGACCAAGCTATATGATTTATTGTGGATATATATATCTCATAACATTTACCATTCTAACCATTTTTAAATGTACAGTTCAACAGCATTAAGTACATTTACACTATTGTACCACTGTCAACACCATCCATCTCCAGAACTTTTCATCTTTCCCAACTGAAGCTGTCCTCATTAAACACCAACTCCTGATTCCCCCTTGCCCCTGGCCCCTGGTAACCAACATTCTACTTTCTGCCTCTATGAATCTGTCTATTCTAGTTGCTTCATATAAGTGGAGTTATGCGATGTTTGTACTTCTGTGCCTGGCTTATTTTAGTTCACATAATGTCTTCAGGGGTCTTCCATTGTGTATGCAGCACGTGTCAGAATTCCTTTCCTTTTTAAGGCTCGGTGATATTCCGCAAGATCGTGACCTGAGCCAAAGTCGGATGCTTACCTGACTGAGCCACCCAGGTGCCCAAGGCTCAGTGATATTCCATTGTGCGTCTATATCACATTTTATTTATCCATTCATCCATTGATGGATACATTGATTATTTCTACATTTTGGCTATTGTGAATAACTCTGTTATGAAGGCTGGTATACTGTTCAATTCCTGCTCTAAATTCTTTTGAGTATATACCCAAAAATGTAAATGCTAAATCATATGGTGGTTGTATTTTTTTTAAAGTTTATTTATCTATTTTGAAAGAGAGTGTGATCAGGGGAGGGGCAAAGAGAGAGGAAGAGAGAGTATCCCAAGCAGGCTCTGCACTACCAGTGCAGAGCCTGACACAGGGCTCGATTCCACAGACAGCAAGATCATGACCTGAGCCAAAATCAAGAATCGGATGCTTAACCAACTGAACCACCCAGAGGCCCCTGGTAGTTATATTTTTAAATTTTTTGAGGAACTGCCATACTGTTTTCCATATGGCTGCACCATTTTACATTCCTTCCAGCAACGTACAAGGGCCTTAACTTTTCCACATCTTTACCCAAGACTTGATGTTTTCTGTTTTGGTATACACACACACACACACACACACACACACACACACACACACAATGACCATTCTGATGGGTGTGCAAAGATATCTCATTGGGTTTTGATTGGATCAGGCACTATTGTGGGTGCTCCTTCAATGATCTGTATACCACAAAAGGCTAGAGAATTTGTAAGGGCAGAACCTATGCCTGTCTCAGTCACCTTCTTGTCTTCACCTGAGTGGTATGTCTGCCCATAGTCACTATTGGCCAAATAACTGAACAACTGAGGATGAATGAAATTTGGCCCAGGAGTCTTTTCATGACTTAGCATCCAAGCTTTCTCCCTGTCTGGATGGCCCTGACAAGAAGACATCTTGCTGTCCCTTGCTGTTCCTGGGACAGGACTCCCTGTTTGATGGGGGAACCCTGCAGGCCAGCAGTTTTCAAGTGTGTCCTATACAAACACCAGCGTAGAGGACAGGTGAGGGTGGGGCCAGGCTGTACAGAGCATGTTGTGCCTGGGGGAAGAGAGAGGGCAATGAGGAGGGCAGAACCTCCCTAGCCCCACCATCCAGAGCAGCCCTGGGCAAAGCATGAGGGGCAGATCTGGCCCACAGCCTTCATATTTCCTCTCTGTAGGGCTTTGAGGCCCACTTAGATCAGGGCTATACCCTCTCTGGGAGCATCCCAAATGGGAATTCGAGGAAATCGTGTTAGGAGAGCAAGATTGGTGACTTCAGTGGTTTCCATTGGCCTGGACAAGGTAAGTAAAGAAGGGATCTTATGGGAAGGGAGTCCTCAAGAGCTCTCAAGGCCTTGGAGAGCTGACAGTGCTTACTGGTTGGTGTGGGCATGAGATGGCAGTCCAGCCTGACCAGGTCCCCACAGCCATAGGCAGCATGGTGCCCACTGGAAGTTTCTGGGGGCCTCACAGAAGGGTCTAAGGTGCAGCCTGGCTGCTGGGTGTGCAGCCTTGGCTCCCCATTTGTAAGAGGAGAGATTGAACTAGAAGGTCTCAAAGTCCTTTCCAGCTTCCCAAGTCGTATGATTCTTGATTGCTGCCCATGTTTGGTAAGGACATTAAATGCCTTTGGCAAAAGGCTCTCCAGTATGACACAGTGCCAGGCTTATCCAGGAATCAGGCTCAAGGAGTCATGACACAGGAGGGACACATCCAAGGTGGGGGTGACACTGTCTTCTGTGAGACAGAATAACCTTTGTCCTGCTAAAGAGAGCCACACCCTGGGGACCCCAGGCCTGAGGCTGAGCACAAAGCACTTCAGGCTGGTAAGCCTGGGGTTTGATCCTGGATTCCCCTTTTGCAACTGGGGGATTCCTCCAGGAATTATGGCATTGGTCTCCATGCACAGCTCCCTGCCTGTTACCCATAGAGGACAAAGAATGGTTCCCCATGAGTGGATAGTGTCCTCTTCCACCTAGGAAGGGCTGCTTGCAGGACAGGAAGCCCACACTCACCTTTCTGTCACCTCCACTCGCTCTCAAAAGGCCTGGGAGAAAGGCCAGCTTCGGAGGCCGGCTGGTGGAACCCGGAGACTGGGGTGGTGGTAACCGGCAATGCTCTCCCATTGCAGGGAACAGCAGCCGCTTCCAAGCTGAGCTCTGTCAGAAGCACTGGCAGGACCTGCCCCCCAGTAAGTGCCACAGCACCGCCCGGGACTCCCGGAAGGAGACCAGCGGCATGTGGGGTCTCATGGTGGTCGCCCAGCTGCTGGCAGGCGTTGGGACGGTTCCCATTCAGCCATTCGGGATCTCCTACGTGGATGACTTCTCTGAGCCCAACAACTCACCCCTGTACATCTGTGAGTCACGAGCTTGAGGAAGGCTGTGGGGAGGGGCCCGGTCCTGATGTGGCACTCCTCAGGCCCTGAGGGGCTGAATTGAGGCCTAACCCTCTTTGTGCCACAACACAGCAAATGAGGGCAGAGCTTTGGGGAGCAAATAGATCTGGTTTGGAGGCCAGCTCAGTTAATCTACCAGATGTGTGAGCCTGGGCAGGTAGCTGGGCCCCAGGACCCCAGGTTCCTCACCTACAGAACAGGGCTAATAGTATCTGTGCACTGGGCAGCTGTGGGATTACATAAGTAATGTATATAACCACTGAGCTGCATGCTGGGCACACGGCAGCTCCTTCATCAGCCCCTGAATGTTATTGTCCTGTCCTCCAGGCACGGGCCGGGGTACACATGTCTTCCCAAACCGTCCACTTAGGGCAGTTTGGCTTCAAAGAGGCAAAAGCAAAGCAGATAACAGATGACCATCTGACAGCCCCATCCTTCCCTTAGAGCACGGCACACTGAGCATTCTCAGGGCCCACATCCCAAACCAGACAGGGCACACCCACCCACTTGGTGGCCCCACAGCTCCTGCATTTGCAGGAAGCTTCACCCACCAGCACCCCCAGCAGGAAACTTTAAATGCTGAGGAGGCTTTTCCTCTCTGCAAGTGGATCTCTCTGGCAGCTGGCTGGAGGAGAAACAGTTCTGGTTGTGCGCATCTCAGGACCTTGAGGGATTCTGGTCTTGTCTATGGGAAATGCCTTCAGTGTGGACTTGTCAGGGCCAGGGGACAGATTCCTGACATCTCAGGAATCCCTCAGCTAGGGAAACAGCCTGGTACCCTTTCAATCTCCTCAGCCTCCTTTCTCTGCTCCCGTTTCCAGCCATCTTATTTGCCATCTCTGTATTCGGGCCGGCTTTCGGGTACCTGCTGGGCTCCGTCATGCTGCAGATCTTCGTGGACTACGGCAGAGTGGACACAGGTGAGTGTGGGCGAGGATGCCCATTCCATCACCGGTTCCACGAAGCAGCCTCCCAAGCCCCAGACAGTCGAGGAAAAAATGAAACTTCCACTCCAGATGCTCAGGACTCCTCTTTCCCTCACTCATTCACTCCTGCAGAGCCTCAGACAGCCAGCCAGAAGCAGACAGCACACCTCCTCTTCCCAGGCTGGGCTGGAAAACACACTTTCTGTCCTCAAGAAGTTTGTAACAGGACACCTTGAGACCTGGAGCAGGGCTTCAGGTGTTGCTAACACGGCTGCCCGTCTTGGTGGTGGTATTAAAAATAGTTTATGGGGCGCCTGGGTGGCGCAGTCGGTTAAGCGTCCGGCTTCAGCCAGGTCACGATCTCGCGGTCCGTGAGTTCGAGCCCCGCGTCAGGCTCTGGGCTCATGGCTCGGAGCCTGGAGCCTGTTTCCGATTCTGTGTCTCCCTCTCTCTCTGCCCCTCCCCCGTTCATGCTCTGTCTCTCTCTGTCCCAAAAATAAATAAAAACGTTGAAAAAAAAAAATAGTTTTATGGGGGCGGCACCTGGGTGGCTCAGTCAGTTCGGCTCAGGTCATGATTTCATGGTTTGTGGGTTTGAGCCCCACGTCTGGTTGTGTGCTCACAGCTCAGAGCCTGGAGCCTGCTTTGGATTCTGTGTCTCCTTCTTTCTTTCTGCCCTTCCCCCCACTCGTGCTCAGTCTCTCTCTCTCTCAAAAAAAAAAAAATAGTTTTATGGTTCTTTGATTCTAAGATGGTTTTGATTGTTTAAAAAAAAAAGATCTGATAAGAGCTGTTTTGAGGGGAAAAAAACCAAGCAGTACACAAAATATACACATGGATTATGAGTCACATCCAGAAGGGTATAACATCGTGTTTAACTCTGTGGGCATTGGTAGTAGACAACCTGTGTCTAATGCTGATTCCACCTCTCACTGGCTGAGTGCTCTTTAGCAAGTGTCTTTATCTCTCTGTGCCTCAGTTTTCTCATCTGTAAGATGGGGCTAGTGATAGTAAAATAGAGTCGTTGTAAGGATTAGCACATGCCTGATATATATTAAGAGGTTCACAGGTGTGAGCTCTTGTTCTTCACAAAATGGTATGGACTAAATCACTGTGTATCTTAGAAAGAGAAAATACAGGGGCGCCTGGGTGGCTCAGTCGGTTAGGCGGCCGACTTTAGGCTCAGGTTATGATCTCGCGGTCCGTGAGTTCGAGCCCTGCGTCGGGTTCTGTGCTGACAGCTCAGAGCCTGGAGCCTGTTTCGGATTCTGTGTCTCCCTCTCTCTGACCCTCCCCCGTTCATGCTTTGTCTCTCTTTGTCTCAAAAATAAATAAACGTTAAAAAAAAAAAAAAGAGAAAATACAATCCATAGACCAGGGCACAAGCACTGAGTTAACCATTCATGGAGCCAGCCCCATGATGAATCCTGCAAGGGCTCGTCGCCTTTGTAAGCTTGTTCCATGGCACCCAGCCTCCCACAAGGCAGGGAGGGCCAGCACTATAACAGAGGGGTGGGCGAAGTGCTTTGGAAGCTCCAAGCAGGCAGGAGACAGTGCTACTTCCTGAGGTGGGCAGGGAGGGCTTCTCAGGCAGCTGATGTCTGCATCAAGCCCCACTGATGGGTGGGATTTCTGCAGGTAGTACTGGGAGGGAAGGCCCTCCAGGTGGAGAAAAACTCGTGGACAAAGCCAAGAGGTGGAATGTGTGTGGGGTGTGAGGGTGAGACATAAAGTTCCTGCCAGCCAGAAGATATGGCTGGAAGGCAGGTCTGAGCCAGACCCTCAGGAATAATGCTCTCAACAGTTCTTCACACACAGATCAGGGTCTGCCCATCTCACAAAGAATGTAGACAGGCATTAAACCTGCCATGCTGCCAGAGTCCACAGACTCCTGTTCCTGGGGACCATCAGACCATGATGCCTTCCTTGTGGTATCTCCTGCCTTGACTTCACATGATGGGGAAAAGCCAGGGGAAGCTTTCTGCCTCAGGGTCAAGCCATCTTTGCCCTTTTACTGGCATTTCCTGAGTTGATTCTTGCCTCTTATTGTCCAAAAAGACTAGCAGCTGAGCTCTCAGTACCAGGGACAGTGCCTAGAGATGTCTGTCATTGTTTGGCTGTGGGCTATACTGCTACCTTCTCCTTCCCTCTATGCCCCTGTAGTTTCTTTACAAAGAGAAACACAATGGCAGACTCTCAGATGCAGATGGGAGACCTGCCAGGAAAACCATTTCCTTTGGAGGCCAAGGAGCCCACTCTGATGATTGTTGTTCCTTCAGGCTCCTCCTAAGGACTATGGGGATTCCTTTCTTAGGGTCAATAGAGTTGGGAAGCAGTAGCATTCAGTGGTTAAGAATGGATAAAATTGAGCAATCAAATGGCACTCACTAGCCTTAACCTTGCACCAGGGCAAGGTTGAGTTCGCTGGTCCTCAGTGTTCTGATTGGTTAGAGGAGAATGGATGCAGCCTCCTTTGCTATTATTCCTACCAGGGGTTGGGAATAAAATAAGGTGAGGCCAAGGTTCTGATTCCTTCAGCCTGGGGATTCTCCGATGCTCTCCTTTATGCAGAGTGGCCGCTATGCTCTGGAGACCAGATGGCCTGGAGAGGGAATGTTGTCTTGACCCAGGTTCTAGCTCATGGCTTACCTCTTCTCTATCCTGGGAAGAAAGTTCCCTTGATCAGAGGCCCTCATTCCAGTAAAGTGAGATTCCGTATTCATCCAGAAAACACTTGTTCCCTTTGCTTTCTCTCCAGCTGCAGTTAACCTGAGCCCCGGAGACCCCCGGTGGATTGGAGCCTGGTGGCTCGGGCTGCTCATCTCCTCAGCCTCCTTGGTTCTCACCTCTTTCCCCTTTTTTTTCTTTCCTCGAACAATGATCAGGGAAGTGGAGGTAAGGTTCTGAGAACCCCTGACTCTACCTATAGAACTTCAAGAAAGGGAGGTGGGGATCAAATTAAACCGAACTGAGAAGCTGCAGCAAGTTAAGCAAATTCTGCATGAAATCTAAATGAGTTGCATGATACAGGACTTCTCAAAGGCTTTAGGTGAGAGTGCTGGTGAATTCCCTAAAGATGGGTTCTCACCAGTGTTCCCTTACCACTTCAACACCTCAGGTGTCAGGACAGCTTCAGGGAATGTAGTTTGGGAAACTACATGAGTAGTTGAACAAATGAGTTCATCTAAACTGGGATAAAGAGTTAAGAGCTAGTAAAAGCAGAATATGTGACCTGGCACCATCTGAACCTGCAGGACTGAGTGGGAAGGGGGTCCCTAGAGCTAAAGAGCATAAGGGTGGCCTGAGAGTGAGCTTACTCTGAGCACTTGGACCTTCCATGTGTCTGCCAGCCCTGTCTGCTGGGAACGAAGTCAGGAAAGGATGAAAATGGAAAACAGAGAAGTCTGGTGGGGCTCTGATGTTAGGCTGAGGGTCTAAAACTTAAAGTTCTGGGGCACTGCAGTAACTGGGTGGCCAGCTGGGTTGAAGGTCAGGGAGTCAGGGAGGAGTGAAGGCTGACCATCTGAAAAAGCCGGTGTAGAGACAGGGGATGAGACCGAGCACCGGGGCAGTGGTTGCTGGACAGCTGAGGCAAGGGCAGGCAGAGATATTCTTGGAGGGGGTGCCAAGGACTCAGCAGTGAGCCAGACTGGAGGAGAAGAGGGACCGAAGTTAGCATCAAGGTTCTGAGCCAAAGCTCCACATTGGGCAGTGAGATGTAGGCCCCTGTGTGGGAGGAGGAACAGGGGTAGGAGAGCTTTCACTTGTCTTGGGGAAGAGTTTTGGAGGTTGGCAGTACATCGTGGTGGTTTTGGAGTCAGGCAAACCTGAGTCTGAGTCCAGGTGTGTCACTTAAAACCTTGCCAAGTGATCTTGGACAAGCTTCCTCGTGTCTAAGTTTCCTTTACAATACTGGAGATAGAGCACCTGTCTCAGAGGAGGCCATGAGGAGTGACAGTGCATGTGGCATGCTGGGCACAGTGTCCAATGTGAACTAAGCACTCAGTGCATGGGAGCTCCCACGCCTGGTAGTGTGTTCCCCTGGGGGGGCCATGCACACCTGTGTAGGGGTGCAGAGCTGCAGCTGATGAGTTCATAAGTGGTAGGCGAGCTCGCTGAAGTGGTATGAACAGAAAGCGTGGGCCAGGGGCCGGGACCAAGCCTTGGTTGAGCAGGACTCAACTCTGGGCCCGGAAGGAAGCAGTGACTCCATAGAGGAGATAGAAAGAAAGAGCTGGAAACAGAGGTCATTCTAGACCAGTGTATCCCAGAAGCCTGCAGCCCCTGGAATCTGAGGACAGGGAAGAAGTGCAGCCACGACAGAGAGACAGGGAGTGAGATCTGATCAGATACCTTTTGGCATCAGTCACGGGAAAGTTAGAGGTGATAACATGCTCAGAGGTATTTCAGGAGGCATTGGCATAGATGTGTTCTGGCTGGCAGCCACAACTCTGGGTTCACTAACATGCAGGTGGTGTTCGTTTCAAGAGAGCATTCTCTGGGTGCCCTCCCACACCCACACCCACACCCACACCCACACACACCCGGGGTGGGCAGCTCACTGCTGCCCATCCCTGAGCCACCAAGACCAGGAGGGTCAAGGGCCCAGGGAAGGGTCACAACAAGGAGCCTCGGACATTAACATTCACCTCCTTCGCTGCCTTCAGAGGTCTCCTGCCATAGTGGACGAGGCAAGGAAGATGGACGAGGTCAAGCCAAGAAGCTCCCTGCTGGATTTCATTAAACGTAACTGACTGACCTGGCAAAGCCCTGGAGGTGGGGGGGGGGTCTGTCTTGAGGGAGGTTCAGGGGGTACCCCAGCCCATGTGGTATTGTGTGTGGTGAAGGTCAGTAAGAACAGGTGGTCTGTAACTGGCCCATCTCCCAGGAGGGGTTCTGCCAGGGGTCCTGGTGACTGCTTCTTTGCAGGTCTCAGGAGACTCAGATTTAGCAGTCAGCCCTGCCTCCATGGTCTGGCCCCGTGTTCTGTCCCCTCCTTTCACATGGAGGTGGCTGTCATGTGAGGAGAATGTTCCCGGTGTTAGTCCTATTTCTATCCAGCCTCCGCCTGATATCTTGTAGGCATGTCCTCATTTTACTTAGCCTGTGAGTATGTTGAGTGGGAGTTGAGCAGCTCTGTGCCCCCAGACTGGCCACTGAACACTTGGGTGCCTCAGATCTGCCATGAGAAAGAGAGGAAAGCTGCCTGGAGGAGGAGGAAGGGCAGTGACCTAGTATCAAGGTACCCCTGGGATGACTACCACGAAGGCCTGGCCCCTGACAGCCATCTGATTACAGGGTTTCCCCGCATCTTCCTGAGGTTGCTGATGAACCCGCTCTTCATGCTGGTGGTCCTGGCCCAGTGCACCTTCTCCTCTGTCATTGCCGGCCTCTCCACATTCCTCAACAAATTCCTGGAGAAGCAGTATGGTGCCTCCGCAGCCTATGCCAACTTCCTCATCGGTGAGTCCAGAGGGTGAGGGCGCTGTAGGAGCTAGGGGGCCTGCCTGAAGGAGAGGCTGGGCCCTCTGCCGCCCATACAGGATGGGTGAGGCCAGACCGGACACAGATAAGAGCCAGAAGAGGACTGTGGCCCTGGGGAAAGAATTTTAAGGACACTTTTCCTGGTTAGCCATCTAGAAGGTCTTTGGCAGATCTCTGGGGCCCCTATAATTCCAGGCAGGGAGAGGCAGAGGCTGGGGTCTGCCTTCCTTTCCATCAGAGGAGCTGGAAGCCTAAGGGCTTCCCAAAGGTCCTGACATCATCCGGGGCAACAGAGGAAAGAGAAAGGTGTAATTTGGGACTAGGCAAAATGCCTCCTGGTTTTTTCCCTTCTTCACCAAGGACCTGAATACGTTTGCCTGGGTAAGGAGTATGTGGCCCAGTGACTCTCCACCCTGGCTGCACTTTAGGACCCCCTGGACAGCTTTAAAAAGTACAGATACCCAGGCCCCACCCTCAGTCAATGAAAGCAGAATCTCTGGGTGGGGCCCAGCATTGGTATTTTTTGTCAATTGAGATTGAGAATCACTGATGTGGTCCCAACCAAGTACTGAAGTGAATTATTGAGCCCAGTCCACAGGTGAGCTTGACCATAGGGATGTGGCAAGGTGGCCAGGGCCTCACCCCTCTAGCTTTCAGGCACCAACCAGCACATCAGGCAGGGAGCACCACTGTGTGACTCATGTGGTGACAGTGAGGGTGCAACGAGGGGCCAGGTAATGAAAAGCACTTACTAAATGCACATTCAACCCACATCCCTGTGACTGCAAGGGCCCCATTTATTTCTCTCTCCTTTGCACAAGCAGGACAATCTGCTACATCAAGAGAACTCTGTAGATGTGTCTGGCAAACAGTAAGCGCTGAATTAATGTCAGCTCTTACCACAGCATTTGAATGTATCAAATGTCCCTTCAGGTAGTCGTGTCTCCTTGTCCATGGTTCAGCTCAGTGTCTGCGGCTCCTCACAAGACTCCCAGTCCTGTACACCCAGACCAGCTTCTCTTTACCTGTAGGTGCTGTGAACCTCCCTGCCGCGGCCTTGGGGATGCTGTTTGGAGGAATCCTCATGAAACGTTTCGTTTTCTCTCTGCAAACCATTCCCCGCGTGGCTGCCACCATCATCACCATCTCCATGATCCTCTGTGCCCCTCTCTTCTTCATGGGATGCTCTACCCCCACTATAGCGGAGGTCTACCCCCCCAGGTAATGGGAACGAGAGGTGAGAAGATCCCCTTCACTGAGGCCAGAGCCTGGATCTGGCTGTCGTGCATCTTCCTTTCTGCTTCCTCAACTCCTCTCTTCTGTCCTTTCCGCTTTTGATCTAATCTCCTGTGTGGCAACTTAGAAAACGAGGCCTTGAATAATATGCTCACTTATGAAAAGAAATCAGAGAGTCCTATTGGGTCACCAGCAATCAGGGTCAGAGTTCTGTCTTTTGTTTTGTTTTGTTTTTAAGAAGTACCAAAAACTGGTTAATTTGGTTTCAGGATGAATCTGTAGGGCTGAGAGCCTCAAGAACCAGGAAATAAGCTATGTTTAGCATCAGTTCTGTGCCAGCTACAATTACAAAGTCTCCTTGAGCTGCTGAAGAAAGATGAGAGAAGGGGACTTGAAAAGATCTGGGAAAGAACAATGAAAGTGATGGCAGACTCAAACAAAATTAGGGCAGGTGAGGAAGAGGGCAGGTAAAGTACACCTGTCGGTTTGCATAAAGCAACCTGGTCCTAAGTTTTGAATCTGGTGTCATGTTCAGGAAGAGCTTTAGGGGCCTGTGAGGGAAGGGTGCTGAACAAAGAGCATTTGTTTTTACCTGAGTGCCCCTTCCAACGACTTCTTTTACATTTTGCCTAACAAGGTTGCAACGTTTGGACATACTGTACCTTTCTGTCTTGGTGTTTTCTCTTTTTCTCTGAAATTACCTCTTCTGTCTTTGGTGGGTGAAGGAGGGACGGGAGGGCTGCTCAGGGCGGGGACCACCCCCCCCACCACCACCAGGGTGCGTTGTTCTGCAGGCTGACTGTGGATTGAGAGAGGCCAAGAGAGCTTGGAGCCCCTGGGCTGCTCTGAGTGGGGGTTTTTAGCACAGGGCTCTGTCATCAGACTGGGGAGAGTCTGGCACAGCCCTTTGTAGCTGGGGAAAGTTACTTGTCTCATCTGCAGTTTTCTCATCACAGAAGCAATGGAATTAATTGAAGAGTTGTCATGATGGCTGGGTGAAAAGCCGTGAGCATGGTTCCTGGCACATAAGAGGCACCCCATTACTGTTAACTATCAGTGGTGTCATTGTTTTAGCAGCCCCCTGGCTTGGGGTTTGTCAGCCTATGCCTACCCTCCCCAGAGACGATCATGAACATCAGATGTGGCGGGGGCGGGGGGTGAGAATGGTGAGGTCAGCTGGTGAAACCCCCTTGGGTGCAGCACAGGGGGTGGAGTGACCTAGGCAATGTCTCCATAGACCCAGAGACTGGAGCCCTCTCGACCCCAGATTGCCTCAAGGAGCCCCAGCCTTCCCTCGGCCTGAGCACAGATGAAGGAGAAGGGAAGGGAAATATTACCTGTGACTTTGCATAGCATCGGCTGTCTCTTTCATAGGAGTCCTGGCTGGTTGGGTATCTTGACGTCTTTCTTCAGTGTGGGTTTTGCTGACCATGCCTTGCTGAGCTGCACCTGGTGATGCCATGAGCCCTGATCAGGCAGTCAATTCACCATCGGCTCCGATAAGCATCATTCAGGTCCCAGAGTGGCACGGGCCCAAGACAGAGACACACAGGCACACTAAACAGGCGGGAAACTCACACTGGGCTGGCGTGAGGAGACTTTTCTTTGGTCTTGCTTTGTTTGATTCCCCATTTCCTGTTTTGCTGGCAGGACATCAAGTCCTATACATCCGCAGCCTCCTGCCTGCCGCAAGGACTGCTCGTGCCCAGATTCCATCTTCCACCCGGTCTGCGGAGACAATGGAGTGGAGTACCTCTCCCCGTGCCACGCCGGCTGCAGTGAGATTAACGTCAGCTCGGTAGCCTCCAAGCAGCTGGTAAGGGTGGGAGAAGCCCGTGGGGTCTCTGTGCTCAGCATGTGCCCTCGCAGACCACTCCTAGGCTCCAGGATGGGCAGACTGCCACCCACCTCACACTCATTCCCAGCTTCTGGCCTCTGGGCCACACCCGCCCTCTCTCCACCTCCCCTTCCCTAAGGTCATGACCAGATGCCTACAGCCCAAAGTCAATTAAAGATTGGCCGATGTTCAACAGATTCACATTCCTGAGGCCTAACAATGCTCAGAGCAGAAACAAGCCAAAGAACTGCTTCAGCTGAGGCCTTTGAGCCTCATCCCGAAGGATCCTAATGGGCATCCTGGATCCTGCATACTGGCTGTGTGGAAAGCCACAGAGGCAGGCCTAGATAAACTGAGGGCAGAGGATCTTCTGTGATGTGGCCCCAGAAGGTTAGAGCTGGAAGTGTGACCTAGGGCATTCAGTGGAACCTGTCAGCCCCTACATGTAGCCACACAACTGACCTGAAGTCCTGAGCTATTTAGGGACAGATCTGGGACTAGAACCCAGGACCCGGCCTCAGTCTGGGACACATCTGTTCAAGGTCACATATCTCCTCACCAGCAGCCTTCCAGTGGTGCAACACACATTCACTATGCCCACCTGGCAAGGCTCTAATAGCCCTCTGAGTGCTATGCCTCCTGGATTCTAGGGTCAGTCAGCAGCAAACCAAGTCAAGACATTTGTTCAGTTATTCAACAAATATTTAGTGAACATCCAGCATGGCCACAGAAGTTGAGGATTCAGCAGTGAACCCATCAGACAAGGTGCCTGCTCTCACTGAGTTTGCATTCTATCAAATAAACGCACAAGATAGTTTTAGAATGTAATCCATGCCCCCAAGAGACTTAATGGACAGAGAGTGTCTGGGGGCCTCCCTGAAGAGGTGACATTAGAACTGAACAACCAGAAGAGGAAGACCCTAGAAAGTCCTGGAAGTGAGGCATTCCAGGTAAAGAAACAGCAAGAGCAACGCCCTAGGGCATGACCTAGCTGGGTGCAGGAGAAAGCAGAGAAGGCCAGGGTTGGTGCTGAGAGGCATGTCACACATAGGCCAAGGCTGGCCAGGCCAGGCTGAGGATTTGGATCTACCTTTTCCTAAAAGCAATGGAAAGTCTGTTCAGTTCTGCTAAAGATGCCCTAAGGAAAAGCATACGCCTCGTTCCTTTAAGCCTGTGTGGAAGGCATGGACAAGGCTAGCCCCACTTAGCATCATCCTCTGAGAGCACAGGGCAAGGCTGCTCCCACAGCCACCTCTGTGGGCAGGTGGAGGACAAGGAGTGCAGACATGATGCTCTCTCCATTGCCTTCTTTCTAGTCAAATGAGTCTGTGGTGGCTTCTGTGGTTTCCTTATCTTTATTTACTTACCTCTGACTCATCTGCTTCCAGAAATCATCTTGACAGGTTTCCAATAATTACACAGAGCCATTAGCATAATATCAAGAACAGACGGTAAATTACAAAGGGAAAAGATCTATGTTAAAAAAAAAAATCCAGACTGAGGGAACTAATAGCCATACTGCACATAACTTATTTCTGAGCTTCCTGGCAGCCAAAATAAAGAAGGTGTGTAGTTCCTGCTGTCTGCCAGAAGGGGGCATACTAGCTCCTTAGTTCTGGTCCTAGCCTTGTAACTGCTATGACACTTAAATGGTCATAGGCTAGTCCATCAGATGCTGTGAAAGGTAAGGTGAAGACCACCTGTCACGGGCAGTGGCCACCAAGGCCAGTCTTACGAGAGCGCTGAACCATCTGGACTTGCAGATTTGAGACAGGGACCTCCTTCGCTAGAGGCCTTCACAGACGGGAGGAGTTCCGCTCAGGCAGAGGCCTAACAGATGAAGAGCTCAGTGGATTCAGCTAGGTTCCCACTGCTGTCTCCTATTTATACCTTTCTTACCTTCCGTGCAATAAGCACACAAACTGCAAGAACACCACCCACAAAACCACTGCTGCTGGGCACAGGCCGGCCTGGCCCTGAAGAGAGCCCTCCCAGCCCCTGGTCCCAAGCTGGGTAGGCCTTGCCTGGCAGTGGGATCCTGCATGTCCTGATGTGAGTGGAACCGCTGGAGGGGCCCAGCCCATGCTAGATGGCCGGTTTTGGTGAAGATGGTTTTGATTGCCCAAACAGAGGTCAGAGGTGGTATCCGTGGGGCACCTCGAACCCCTCACCGGGTCTGCTCTCCAGCCTCCACATGCAGCATCGCCCAGCTCCCCAGGGCAGAGCTGTCAAAATCTGAGGGGCTCTTAGGCCAGAGCTGGTGCAGGCGTCTGTCACGTGTGGAGGCCAAATGATAACAGCAGACTTCCCCCTCCCCTCTCCCTCTCCTTCCCAAGACCTATTTGAACTGCAGCTGTGTGACCGGCGCGTCCTCTTCAGCCAAGACAGGATCATGCCCCATCCCCTGTGCCCACTTCCTGCTCCCGGCCATCTTCCTCATCTCCTTCGTGGCCTTCATAGCCTGCATCTCCCACAACCCACTCTACATGATGGTTCTGCGGTGAGTGCGCCTCTCCTTCCCCACGCTGCCTGCTTCTGCCTCTCCTTCCTTTCCCTCAGAGTCCTTTGAATGCCAATCTGCAATGCTCTTTGTTTTTTTGTTGTTGTTGTTTTTTTTTTTTTCAACGTTTATTTATTTTTGGGACAGAGAGAGACAGAGCATGAACGGGGGAGGGGCAGAGAGAGAGGGAGACACAGAATCGGAAACAGGCTCCAGGCTCTGAGCCATCAGCCCAGAGCCTGACGCGGGGCTCGAACTCACGGACCGCGAGATCGTGCAATGCTCTTTGGATGATGCGGGACGGTGATACTAACACAACAATGCCGGGGGCCCTGCCGAGCCAGACTTGGTGCAGAGCCCCTCACTGTGCTGCCTCAGTCTGTCTCAGGGCACCCATATGCCCTGTTGGCACCTCCACTCTGCACTGAGAGACCCCAGCCCTGGGAGGGCAGAGCCATGAAGAGTTAAGTCCTGATGAAGCCGGGCTGCCTGGTTCCATGCTGTGGAAATGCCTGTAGATTCAGTCATATTTAAATCCTGGAAGAACTGAGAAGAAGGAGGAGAATTGAGTTAGATGCACAAAATCAAGGAAGAAAAATGTGAAAAGTTTTTCCAGAGACAGAATGAAGGCTATGAGGAAGAATGAAAATAAGAAAAGCCCAGTGTGTGAGGAGCCAGGACCAAGTTCTCCAGTCAGAAGGGAGAAGCTGGCCAAGGTGGGAGGGGAGGACAGAGGTGTTCCATTACAGTGGCGGTGAAATGTCTCTGAAGTTTTAGCAGGGAACTGACCCTTCCTTCACCTCATCCTCTGCAAAAGGGAAAACAACATTTCAACCAAGTTCACCTAACCCACCCCTGCCCGCCTCTTTCCTGTCCTCACCCACCTTGAAAGAAGAAAGGGAAAAACACAGGATTTGGATGCCCATCGCTAGGGTCAAAGACCCAGCTCTGCCATGCGTTGGCTGAATGCCAACCTCACCGAGTCTCAGTTTCCTCATTTATGAAAAGAGGTTAATGATAATTGACAGGAAAGGACTGGTGTTAGGATTACCTGGTAAATTGCCTTGTAAATATAAGGTATCCTACATATTAATTATCATTATTAACCAAACTCTAAGAATCATTAACAGGTAGCTAGGTGCCAATGACCTATTTTTCCCAAAAGGCTAGGAGATGAAGAACAGAAGCAGCCGCTTGTCAGGACCTGGGATTTTATCCTAATTATAAGTTAGCTTGCAAACTACCAAGCTCCTGTTTTTGTTACTGTTTCAAGAATGCTGGCAGAAGACAGGAGACTCCTGGTTCAAAGATAAAGGACTATTACAGCACAGTAAGGAGCATGAACATCATTTATCCTTGTGTTCCACATCCCATGGGGTGACCTGGAGCACCCAGGTGTATGTTTCACATGCAGTGAGCTTATGACACAGTGAGGAACACTGAGCTTGAGAGAGTCACAGCTATATAGACCAAGACTGCTCTTAGTCTAGGGGAAGATTTTACCCCATGCCTCCAGGTTGCTCATTGCAACCACCATCCTGAGAAATGGCGCAGAAAAAGAGCAGTCAGAACCTTGTGTTCTTAGCATATTCCACAGGAACGTGTGGGGATGCTCAGAGCCAGAGCATTTTGCTTCTCCCAATACCATCAGTACCCTCTTTCTACCACTCCCCACCCTGTGCATTCCAAGCATGAGTACTTTCACCTGAGGCCTCTGGGTGGGGTTACCTCTTGCACCAGGACCACATGGGCCGTGGAGGACCCTCTAACCCTGAGAAAGATCTGTGGGTGGCCAGGATGAGGAGAGGGATAAGGAAAGGAAATGTCACAGGAAAGTCCCTGAGCAGTCTGCCTCCCAGAAGACTCCAACAAGCCTTAGGGATAGGGAGCTGTGGAGAAGGAGCATCATTTCAACCACAGGATGGGCTTTCCTAGGAAACCTCTCCCTTCGAAGTCTGGCAGGGGCTGAAGTGAAATTGAAGAGGCTCCAGGACCCCAAAATTGTTTAAAGATAAATCCCACTGGGAAAGATGGGAAAACAGATGCTATTTAGCGTGGAGAAGGTGAAGCTTAAAGATGACTTTGTAGGTGACCCAACTGTTGTTTGTACCCTGACCCCCAACTAGGCATGGAAATACAGGCTGTGAGGGAAGCTTCACCAGAAATGTGGAAGGAGAGAGTGGGCAGAATGCCAGAGTTAATTCACCTCCAATGTCAGCAGACACCATAAGAGGCTCAAGTTTTCCATCAGAAGGCAAACTGGGGTGCCCAAGCCCCATTCAGTTCAGAATCTAGGGGAGTCTGCCCAGGGACAATGACCAAGACTTATGAATTGGGCCACCGGAGGGACCTATAGGCATAAAGGGAGCATCCATTAGATTGAGATTTGAGGCACTTTCCACTGGGGGGTCCCAAGTGGCTGTCTTTTTCCCCTGCTGCACCCCACGAGTACTGTTTTCACTGGGCCTTCCTTCAGAGGAACTGGAAGAGGGTCCCATTCCTCTCTGCTGGCAGGACTGTGGGGACAGAACAAAACGTGTGCAGGGACCTGGAGATTAGTTCTGACTTCCCTTCCTTGATGTCCCCTCGGCCCCGAATGCCCTTCCCCCACAGATACCCACCCAGAAGTGTGGGTTTTCAGAGCACAGAGAAGCCTGATGCCTCTGCAGGCCACCTCCTGGCTCCCCACCTTATGGATGGGGTGTCCTCCTTTTCTGCCCCACGCCCAGCTGGGATGGCAGGGCCTGGCAATACCACTGACAGACAGCTTCCCCATCTCTCTCTGAATCTCCTTCCTCAGCCAAACATTCATCCCCTCTTGAGGGAAGAAGGGTAGGGGTAAGACTGGCTACATAATCTGTAGGATCCAGTGCAGAATGAAAATGGGAGGCTCCTGGTTCCAAAATTATTGAGAATTTCAAGACGGCCGCAGCAGACCGTTAAACCAGACGTGGGGCCTTTCCGAGGGTGGGGGCCTGGGAGGCTGCACAGGCCACACGCCCAGGAAGCTGGCCCCAGGGAGAGGATTCTTTTCGTTGCACACAGAAGCCTACAGCCCAGGGGCCTTAATTAGACTTTCATCAGGGATGTCTTTATTGCTATTTACACTCCATGGGAGTTGTTCGGGCCTGCTGCTCTGAACACACCCTTCCCCATCCTTCTGTCCGTTCCCAGCCTTTTCTGCCCTCTGCCTCTTGGAGGGGACACGGGGCAACCCTGAAAGTCACAGGGACCAGTGGTTCTCAAATGCGAGCGTGCAACAGAATCTCGTGGAGGGCTTCCTAAAGCACAGATGTCCGGGCCCCACTCCCAGAGGATCTGACTCTTAGGTCTGAGGTAGGGCCTGGGAATCTGCCTTTCTAACAAGTTCCTGGGGTGTGGGGAGGTGCTCATGCTGCTGGTCCAGCGATGATGCTTTGAGAACCACAGATATAAACAACAGGAGCACTTGGCTGAGGTGAATCCAGTCGGTCAGGTGGCTGTCAGCATGTTCTGGCATGCTCTGAGGTTGGCTGCCCCTGAGCGAAGGCACAGCCCTCAGTCCTCCGGCTGCTGACTTCCAATCTTCCTTTACAGTGTGGTGAACCAGGAAGAAAAGTCATTTGCCATTGGGGTACAGTTCTTGCTGATGCGCCTGCTGGGTAAGTGTCTGCGATGCCCCCTTCCTTCCTGGGGAGTGGCACCAGGCATCTGAGGGCTGTGAAGTGCAGGTTGGGGCTGCAGGAAGCCCTCTCTCATCTCTGCTGTGAAGAGAAGCTGTGCATAATCAAGCATCAGCAAAGGCCAAGACCCTATATGGACGGTTTCCCTGTTCCTTGAGGTTAGGAAAGATTCCATCTATGGCATTAATTCCAAACAAAACCATGTAAGAAAAATGAAAAGTGGACACAGCTGAGAATACCTAATAAAGAATTGAAGGCAGGTATTTTTTCATCTCTCTCCAAGAACTGGCTGTAGGAACAAAAACCCTGCATTCCTGTCCCAGAACAGCAGCTGAGCCCAGCCCTGGCTTCCCTCCCATTTTACAAAACTCCCTCCCTTGCCTCTATGCAGCAAATATTTCTCATTGAGGTGGGGTGGGGGGAAGCCTCTGTCGACAAGCCCTGCCCACGCTCCAGCAGCCCAGAGCCCACCCTCCATCCGGAGGGATGGAGCTGTGAGCACAGGATCAGTAATGCTCCCCACCCCCCACCCAAGGGCAAGCTCCCTGGGGGCATGGTCTGGGGGAGGCTGGGGCATGTGTGGACCTCACCGCCCTTTCCCAGAGGCTCGTGCTGGATCCTCCCTTCTTGACACATTCAGGAATCAATGTGCAGACCCTTGCAGTGACAGGTAAACCAAGTAAAGGGACTAAATTCAACTGAGTATGAAGGACCCAGCGTGTGCACACTGCCGTGGGGAATATGGCAATTGCCCCAGAGGGACTTCAGTTGCTATGGGAGTGGACTTTCTGACCCTACATGCTGAAATCCCTGCAGGGCCCACCGTGCATTATTATCCAGGAGCCAGACCTCGCTTGGCCCTCCATTATTGTTCTGGGGTGTGTTGGTGATGTGCCTGGTGGGGCCTGCTGAGCGAGAACCTTTGAGGAATGAACCAGCCTTTTCAATGGGATTTCTCAGGCTCGGGTCACTTGCTCCCCTCCTTCCAGCACGGTGCCTTCGGACCCTCCTCCCCAGGCCTGTATTACCAGCATGGAGGATGCAGGGCAGTGGGCTCTACCCTGTCCTGGTGGCAGAGGCACTGCCATCACCACACCTCCTTGCTGTCATTTAGCCTATCATACATGATTCATGTATAACTTGCTCCAAAATCTCTGCTGGGAAGGAAACCCTGCATTCTGCTCAACACAGCCAGCAGCTAGGATGGGCTCTGAGGACCTTCTCCTAGCCGCCTTGCAAACAGTCACGGTCCCACTGCTCAAAGCACCTGCTGCCTTTGTTTTCTCATTGGAGCTCAGACAACTCCATCTGGAACCACAGTTAGAAAATCCAGGCTGAAGGCATTTCCATTCATCACCCATGAACACAGCCCCACTCTGGGGTGGAAAGAAGGACATGGATAAAACCCAGCAAGTTTTAAATTACCCACTGAAATTTGGTTGAAAATTTCTCTGGATTTTGTTTCTATTTAGGGAAGCATCCTTGGTGGACAATCCTTGTGGCCAGTTTCCATCCCCCGCTTAGCTGGAGACTTGGAAGTGAGCAGGGTCTGAGTAGAGAGGCTGGTTCTCAAAGGTTCCCATTATGGGTGGAGCCACAAGCAGATTTCCTCTTTCTTTCTTCCTGAAGCAGCTTCTCACAGGGCCCTAAAGACAGTCTGGAGACTGTTCTGAGGGCAGGGTTTGGGGTGTGAATCCCGGACAAGCCCCTCCCCAGTCCCGAGACTGCCTAGAACTGTAGCTAACAATACAGGAGTCATTCTGAATATTTAACACCAGGACGTCATAGCCTCTGCCTCACCACTCAGCTGTGGGGAAGTTCAGGAGGCTGGGGTAGAGGCTCTGAGCAGCCAGAGTGTTGGGGGTCTTGTGGGGGTGCTGTCTCAGCCACAGAGGCAGCCTGTTGTGGTGAAAGATGGGACCAGAGGAAACCAGGGTTCAGAGCCCAGCCCTGACCCTCCTGGCTATGCAACGGTGAGCTAGCCATGCCCACCTTCCTCCTTCTTAAGACAAGGGTACCCACCCACCTGTGAGGACTTGAGGAGTCGATGCCCTCAGGAGGCTCCTGCCACAAGGTGGAGGTCAGCCTATCTCCATTGGGACCAATCCAGAGTGAGAACTATGTGGTATGTCTGAGCTGGCATCACGGTGGCCTCTGTGACTCACTGCCCCGAAAGGATGGCTCAGGTCCCTTTTCTAAGCCTCTAGTGAAAGAGGAATTCATGCTTTGGGGAAGCTATTCGGCTTTCCAAAGTCACTGTGGTTCCCAGGACCGGGGCAGAGATGGTCTCATTCAGGCAAACCACACAGGGGTGATGGGTGGGTGGGTGTGCTCTCCTGTCACCCGGTCGGGTGCCTCAGCCTGCACCTCCATGTGACTGGACTCTCTCAACTCTCTTCCCACCGACACCAGCCTGGCTGCCATCTCCAGCCCTCTACGGCCTCACCATCGACTACTCTTGCATCCGGTGGAGCTTTCAGTGCTCAGGGAGGCGCGGGGCCTGTGCCTACTACAACAATGATGCTCTCCGAGATAGGTGAGGGCCCGGCAGCCCGCCTTGGGGGGGCTGGAGAGGGGGTCAGGCCCCAGCCCAGAGCAGAGGGCAGCCATCTGCTGTGGCAGCTCTGGGGGGGGGGGGGGGGGGGGAGGGGGCAGCCAGGCTTCTGAGGGAGGGGACTAGAGGGGTGCTGCCATGGAGAGGGACCAGGGGTCACTGGTGACAGAGAGCCATCCAGGTGATGGAGAGAGAGAGAGAGAGAGAGAGAGAGAGAGAGCGAGCCCACCAGCACACGCACACACTACTGGGAGCTAGCCCCTGGTCCACAGTCCCTCAGGAGGGGAAGCAGCAGAAAGAAGTTTGTCAAAGGGAAAGGGACTGGCTGCAGTCTGAGGCGAGGCTGTGGCTGTGGAATGATGCAGGCCATCTCCCATGCTCTGAGAGAGGTGGCCCCACCGTGGCTCATGGCACAGGTCAAGGGCAGGTGGGCCTAACCTGCCTCAGCACCCCTTCCAGCCATCTCACCTGTTGCCCATCACCATATAGACCAGAAACCGAGGGGAGAGTGGGCTTGAGGGGGTGGAACAGAGTCTGAAAACGGTGTCTGGAAACGGTGTCAGAGTGGCATAGAAGGCCGGGAGAGGGCTGGACCAAGAGGGCAGTGAGCAGACACCCGTCTCCTGGCTATGCTGGGAGGACCAGATGCTCCAAACTGGCTGGGGCTGCAGTGTTGTCTCTGGCCCTGGGAGCATGATGGGGCAGGGAGAGGGGGGCAGGGAGGGGGGCAGTGCAGGGGTGGGGAAGGACTACTGGATTGGGAACATCATGCCTATTCTCTGGGAGGCTCCTGCCCGTGGGTCAGAGAGATGAGGAAAGTGGTCCCCAGCTGGGTGGTAATGGATCCTTACCTGACAACATAGTCCCTGGGCCACTGTGGAAATGATGATGCTCTTCTCCATGGCCCTGGGACCCGGTCCACAGAGCCTCCATACCCCCTCACTGGCCCCACCTCCTCCTGCTGTACAGGTACCTGGGCCTGCAGGTGGGCTACAAGGCGCTGGGCACGCTGCTGCTCGTGTTCATCAGCTGGCGGGTGAAGAGGAACAAGGAATACAATGTGCAGGAGAAGGCTGCGGGCCTCATCTGACCCTGGATGCCCGGCCCGGCCAGCCACTGCCCTGCTCCAGAAAGTGGACCCTGCCCCCCAACACCCGCCTGTATTCACTGTTAACACATCACTTCCTTTTTTTTTTTTTTTTTTAAAAAAAGAGAAAAACCCCAGTCTCCATTCGCCTTCCCTGCCTCCTCCTCCCTCAGGATTCCTTAGGTCCACTGTGCACCTGGGCTGGATGGGCACTGAGCTGGAGGGCCAGGTCTTCTCTGGATCCTCAGGAGGCTCTCCTCAGTGCTGGATGACCACCGAAACAGCCCCTGCCCCTCACCAGCCTTGGGAGGTGGGGGTGGTTTCCTAAGTGGAGAGAGGAAAGGCATATCTTCCTAGAGGAAAAAGGGAGAGGGCTGGATTATGATTAATGGCCAGATCCAGGCTAGAGGAGAGGGGAGCCTGGCTGTAGCCCCTTTGAGTCTCCGTTCGGCATCAGCACGGAACCCAGGAGGGGCTGGCCTCCTTCCCCTCAGATCTTTGCGTTCTGCTCTTAAAGGCCATCTTGGAAGCTGCCATGTTGGGAAGTATGGCCAGTCAGTCTCCTCTCAGTTCCCTCATCCTCAGGCACCAGAGCAGGGACCAAGAAACCCTGAGGGTGGGTCATCCAGATGCTGTTCACATTAACTCTAGACCGTTCTGTGCTAAGTAAGAATGCCACACCATGGTGAAGACTTGAGGAGGGCTGTGAAGTGGTCCGTAGCCCGACCTCCCACACCCACAAAGTGAGGACGAGACCACTCAACTCAGACTGATGAGAAGACCCTCCCCAAGTTTTCTTGGGAGCAGACGAGGTGGCCTCACATGGGCCTCCCTGTCTGGACCTCACCCTGTGTGTCAAAGAGTAAAGACGGGCAGTCCAGATGTCAGCAGAGCAAGTGATGAAGCTGAGGGGACGTCAAGGGCTACCAAGCTGGATGGCAAGCTGCAGCTCGCAAAATAGAGGCCAGCATGGTCGGCTCCCCTGTTCCAAACAAGCTTGTATTAACATTTTCTCAGCCTCTTCTCACTTCCCCTCTGTGGGCCTGGGTTGCACTACCCCGCTGCTATGTGGTAAAGGTTCAGAGTTAGAAGTCCACAAAGGAGGCCTTTCATCAACAAGTATTTTATTTATTGCAAAGCAGCTTTGTGCAAGGCAGTGCTAGTACATGGCGCTCCACCGAGCTTTCCTGAGACCTCCCCTCACCTCCCTCTGTCTACACTGGGCCTTCTTCCAGAGTGTGCTCAGTGGACAGCAGCAGGAGAGGCACAGCACGAGCTCAGAGCTTATGAACAGGATCTTGGCCATCAGCGTCCCACCAGGTTGCCCCTGAACCTGGCCCTTTGCCAGATAGACACCTGGCTCACCATGTCCTCTGGAGCAGCTGGGAACTGGTTATTGCCATACACGACTCTCTTGAGTGCCACTCCTCTTAGAAGAACCCTCCAGAAGCATACCAGAAGCCACCTCTGAGAACGGCTTATATGGTAGTAAGCCAAAAAATGTATGTCAGTGGCCAAACTGCCATGAGACTGAAGTCTTTGTGAAAGCCACCATTAGAGATGGCTTTATTTCCTAAGCCACCTTTTTATTTCCAAAGATCTCACTCAGGAAGGGAGGCTCCATGCAACCTCAGGGGCCAGTTTCAGCTTTTAAAATGGGTCTGCTTGGAAAATGATTCCTTGCAACTAATCCTGGTCCTTCTTGCTGCGATGTAACCAAATTCTGAAGGCCCTACCTTCAGCTGAGCTGACAAACATCGGATGCCAGCCTGCAGATTCTGGAAGATTGGTTGCCCTCCCAAGGCTTTATTCTATTATGATATTGCTATTAATATATTATAATTTTGCTATTGCTGTAACTTCGTTATGAATTTGTACTGTCATGTGTATCTGTCAGAGAGCCCACAGAACTGTACTTTCTGGCCAGAGAAGGTGCCCAGGCCACAACCTCAGGGGCCCATAGCCATGGAGATCGGAGATAATGCGACTCTCAACCCATTAGCCTGGTATAGAGCAGGCCGCAGACGCTCCCTGTTCCTTCAGTGACATTCTGCAGATAACTGTCAAAGCCCACGGTCCTGGGCTCTCAGGAGGCCTAATAATCCCTGCCTGAGTTTATAACCGTAAGTGGAATTGAACACCAACAGCTAAGTCCATGACATAAATCAGAGTTAATATCATAATCATCATCGGTCACTTGGTCACAGCCAGTGCTTCTGCTCCACAGCAGATCTTTTCTTCTGATTGCCAGCAGAGAATATAATGGTGTCACCTTCATTTCACTTCTAGAGCAAAGCTGAAGGAACTTCCTAGAGTGCTAGACACTCATAGAGGATGTGGTTAAAATGCAAATTCCCGACCTCTCCAGCTAGCCCCCGAGTTGATCTCTGTGGATCTAAGAGGGCCCAGGAGTGGCACTTTCAACCGGCCCCTCATGTGAGGCCGATGTGGGTGGTCTCTAAACCCTGTGTGGTGGGCCATCAGTGCAGCAGAACCTTGGGGACGCCCACTTGTGCCTAGGCCACTGAGAAATTTAGAGACTCTGTAGGCCTTTGGTAAGTAAAAGATGATTAGGGAAGGGGTGCCTGTTAATCTGATTTCCTGGGTGGCTGAAATCAGGAGGCAGCGGGCATGAACAACAGTCTAAGAGCTCACATTTATATTAAGTTCATACCAGTACTGAGAGTGGAATTCTCACTCTCCAAGCTTAAGTGTGCTTAAAAAAGTCACAATTATTCTTTAAATCGGTTATGTTTGATTTCTTGCTGTCTTCCTGCTGGCTGGCCGGAAATTTAGCACCAACCATCCTCAGGTCTGGCTCCCAAAGCACTTGGGTCCTGCCAGTATGAATCTCTGGTCCCTTCCCAGGCTGAGGCTCCCTAGTTGCCCTGCTTCCCCCTGAGTCTGGAAACCTTGCAGAGGCCAGATGCAGGGCTAGGCCCACAGTGAAAATCAAATACCATATCTTCATAAATTATCCTTTGGCCTAAAGCCCTCTGGGGTGATCCTCACCACAGCCCCATGAGGGAGACCAGCCTGGTCCTAAGGCCCCACTTGAAGACGAGGAATCTGAAATCGAGGAGATCATTGTGGCCAACTTCACCCATATAACACCTGGCTGGGTCTGGACTTAAACCAGGCTGCCCAGATATTTCTACTCGAGCCCCAGCTGCAGCCCCAGAGCCCCTACTGAGTTATTCTGCTGAAATGGGGGGAAGCCCCTCTATTCCCACGGAACTTCACTGACCCATGGGGGCGGTGGGCAGAATCTACTGAGGGCTATGGAGGTAGGGAGGACCAGGTACCACTTCATTTACCCAGCTTCTATTCAAGTGGCAAGAACATTACCCTTGCTGAGTTAAAGGAGAGTCGCAGAGAAAGGGGACAAGGAGGAAAAAACTTTCAGGAGAAAAGGCCCTGAGAGAACTGAACACAGACCCACAAGGGAACACCCCCACCTGGTGGTGGGTTAGCAGAGTCCCGCTTAGGAAACAAAGCCGTAATGGGAGTTCTCTAATCGCTCTCAAAGATGGAGAGAAGCAGCTAAACTGGGGGCTGAATCCAGTCAGTCTCGGGTTGATATTAAAATATTATATTACCGAATCCCAAAGTGAGAGATTGGCAGGGGCTCTGTCTTTGTGTGTGTGTGTGTGTGTGTGTGTGTGTGTGTGAAAGAGAGAGAGACAGAGACAGAGACAGAGAGAGAGGCAGACAGAGAAACCGTGCAAATCTAAAAGAGAAATCCTATCTTCTACAAGCACAGGAACTACATACCTGGGAAAAATATCCATCTCCTGCCAATAGCACCCGATTCATTATAACCTTTCCTCAGAGATTAAATATGTAAAGAGGTCGTGGGCAAGCCCTTGGCAAATCATAAGTGAAAGAAAGTTTTTCTCCTGCCATTCGTCCCCACACTACACAGGGGTCACCCCAGCTTGCTGAAGTCCCTGTCCCCCCTCCCCCGGGCACCTGCCACACCTTGATGACAATAACAATAACTAAAATGCACATGGATCTTTATGGCTCCCAAAGTCACCCATCCACTCTATCCACTCACCTAATAAGCTCATCTAATTGGAATTCAGTCAGGACAGGCTTGGCTATGCTGTGGTCCCCTGACCAATCTGTCATGTGACATAACGGAAGTTCCTGTCTTGCTCACCTAAAGTCTACTGTGGGTCTAGGTGGCTCTCTGGAGCAGTGGCTCAGTAATCCAGTATTCTGAGGTCCCTCCATTTCATAACATGCCACTGCAGTTGACAAGGCAGGGGCAGATCCTCAAAGGTCTCGCACTGGTAAGTAAATGTTCTGGCCCCGAGTAACATGCTTTCACCTCTGCTCCCAGCCTGTTGGCCAGAACTTGCATGTATGTCCCTGACTGAACTGCAGGTGTGGGGTGAGTTCAGAAGAAATAAAACGCAGATACGGACAGTACTAGAATCTTCTACCACTGGGGGCGAACCTGGGGGACGTGGGTGCTCCCAGGGACACTTAGGCCAGGCTGTCGGGGAGGGGGAAATGCTTTCCAAAGGAGGCAACATCAATGCTGGCTCCCAAAAGGTGACGAGATGATTTCCAGGCAAGGCTGAGCCAGCAGACAGTTTGCAGGGGGATGGGGAGGTGGGGGAGGAAGCAGAGGAAGCAGAGCTGGGGTGGCAGTTGAGAGAGATATACAGGGTCTCCTCTTGAGACAGGAGAGGTTTGCTGAGCAAAGAAAGGGGTAAAGGACTGGGGAGGCTGAGGAGTCAGACAAGTACAGCTGCCCGAGTGACCCTGGGAAGGAGGAGGCGATGAGCCAGTGCATACCACCCCTGGAAGGCCAGTATGGCTAGTCCTATCCTACGAATGGGGAAAATGAGGCCCCTTCTAGTTGTCACTTGTGTCTCCATTTATTCATTTAGTATCCGATGCAGATGAGGACTGGAGATGACAAACACAGGGTCACTAGCCTTTAAGGGCATATCGGGAACCAGAATAAGACTTTAACAGAGGGCAGAGTTCAAGTGCTTTGAGCTCATTTGGCTGAGAGATCAGAAAAATGGGTTGATGCTCATCCTGCAGGCTGGACTGGATCTCAAAAGACTCCAAGGTGCAAAGACACTTCAGGTAAAGAGAAGGAGGCAGGAAAACCTGGACAAGTTCTGAGAGACCACTGGGCACAGGACCCATGAAGGAGTTCAGAGATAAGGCCTGGAGAGGCAGTCAGGTCCAGGCTTAGAGACTTCTGGAGGGTCTTGAGGCCTGGCTTACACCAGGCTGTGAGTGGTGGGGCCGGCCTGCTCCCGGCTCCTGGGTCAGGGCATTGGAGAAGGGCCTTAGGGCCCCAGCCAGCCAATCCCAGGAAGGTGCTCTTAGCTCAGGGTCCCCTCCTAGAGTCTACACTGGGGGGATCCTGGTGGGCCATGCCATACCCTCAAGGGGGCTGCCCTTTCAATACTCCCAGCACTCACACAGGGAGCCCCTCACCGCTTGTGCTTGAAGGAGCCACAATGCACAAATGCAGTGCTTGAAGGCTGCATTTGCAGCCTTCCTCTTGGCCAAAGCTTCAAGCCTGACCCAGCCCAGAGTGGGCTGAAAGCTACTCTATCCCCATCCCTTTCTTCCCACTGCTTCTCTCTGCCCATCTGGACCCTGAAGCCCCAGGCTTGGAGCTGGGAGTCAGAGAGGTTCAGTCTCAGGGCAGAATAGAGTAACTAATTTAAAGGGGCACCTGTTCAGTCCCCCAGTGTTGCTAACCCCCTTCCCTCTACTCTGTCATCCATCAGCGTGAGAAACACGAGGTATCCCTTTTCCAGATGCCAAATCCATAAAAGTGACCTCAGAGATCCCAGATAGGGACCAACATTGGTTTAAACCTTGATCCTCATCACACTTCATTACCCCTAGTTTACAGAAGAGGAACGGGGGTGTCTGGATGAGACAGAAGCTCTCCCTTTGCCGTCTACACTGGCAAAGGACCCAGGCCGATTTCACACTGTTTCTGTCTGGCCTCTAGATCCAGGCAGCCTCCCCAGACATACTGAGATTCCAGAAGGGTTCCTGAAGCGCAGAGTTTCAATACATCGGGTGTGTGGAGCGCTCAGACACCGTCCCAAATGCTTTAGACAATTTTGCACCTAGACTCGTCACCGCAGCCCTATGAGATCCAATTATCTTGCCATTTCACAGACGAGGAGCCTGAGGCAAGGAGGACAGCGGTCTTGGCTGCTTTTCCCTCCTTTGCAGCGAGGCGGCGCGCGCCGGGAACCGGGAGCTGAGGTCTGCAGAGAGCGGCGCCGCGCAGGGGCCACGTGCGCCAGCCGCGTGGCAGTCGGCCACCAGGGGGCGCGCGCGTCCCTGGGCCCTGGTCCTGCCGGGAGCCCGGAGGAAGTCAGCCCCGCGGACCCAAGACACGCGCGGCCGGGCCGGCTCCGCGCCCGGATGGGGTGCTCTGCCCGGGGTTCCGGCCGCCCGGCTTCCCCGCCCCGGCGCCCTCGGCCCTGCGGGGCTCCACACATCCATCCCACGGCGGCCTCCAGAGCGGCCCAGAGTCTGGGCACCCGCTCGCAGGTCATGGCCTTGAGAAAATGTCCTTCTCTCCTGCTCCGCGACAAAGCACAATTTAGTCTGTTTACCTGCGTTTTCAGTACGAATGTGTAATGAACACATTAAAGAACAAGGAAAGCAAAGAAAAAGATGCCAGGAAGCACCAAAAGGCACACAGGGCTTCCAGAGGCAATCGGACCTGTTGTGGGCAGACGGTTCACTCAGCCTGCATATGCAGTCGTCACAGCGTCGCCCTCTCGGAACCCCTGTTCCGCGGCTCCAGGGGCCTCAGGTCCCTCTGACCCTCTTTCCTTCAGTTCCCAGAGCACCTCCTAGGGCCTGGCCCTGAAATAGGAGCAGGCTTCAGAGAGAAAGCTATGTCTGTATCCTGGGCATCTCCACTCAGGGAGCGTCCCAATTGCCCATCCTGTGGATTCTGGTATCAGGTAAGTGGTGGGCACCAGGCCTGTGGAGTGAACGTGACAAACGGAACCCCTTCACCCTTGGAATTTACAATTTGGGAAGCAAATCAGACCTAACCAAGAAGGCACACATATAGTGTGGCAACTGGCTAATAACCTATTACAGGGCCAGCAGTGCCATGAAGAAGTGCATATAGACAGAAGGACACTCGCCTGGGAATGCAGGGGGAAGAGCAGGTATGTGGTGATACCACAAAGGTGAGAGAGGCCAGTTCCCCAGAAGATTGGGGGTCAGGAGTGCAGGCAGTGAACTTGGGCTGCATCGTGAAGGATGGGTCAAGTTTGTTGAGCAGGACCTGAGAATGGAGGTGTTCTGGGCAGAGGGGGCTGCAGCAGTGAAGGCTCAGAGGCCAGAAAGCTTGGGGTATGTTTACCTGGAGGGCAGGGGGTGCATAGGTCTCAGTTGGCAGAGTGTAATGAGTGATAGGTTGCACCGTGCACACCTGCTTTAGTACCTGGATGCTGCCTGTGGGTAATGGAAAGGCACTGACAGTGTAAGAGGCAAGATGCAACCAGATTTCTGGGCTTAATAAAAGGCCACTGGGGCTGCAAGTGTACTTGGGAAAGGGAGCCTGGCTGGCAAAGGTGGGTTCTAGGGAAGGAGGCCTCCTTCTTGTCATTATGGCTGCTGGAGGCACTGGGGCTGAAAAAGATCGGAAGTGGGATGCTCCAGCGGGTCCAGAGCTGAGGGAAGGACCAGTGAGCATCAGGAGCACCCCAGCCACACACAGGCTCCCAGCAGCTGGGCTGTGTGCTGCCTGAAGGGCTGGAGCCGATCCCTGTGCCTAGAATGTGCCTTGTTATAAAGCAGACATTGGGAACTGGCTGTCTCTGGGCCCAGCACACGGGTTCTAACTGGCCCACATGACATTTGTGTTTTTAAGTTAACTGCAAACATTTGGGAGAGTTTGAATTCCGGAGTTTCTCTTGAAAAACCCTGGCCCGGCACTCCTGCCTGATGTCAAGGGACTGGAGCTGAGCACAGAGCACTCCTTGTACCCTTAGGGTTGCTGCGGTCTCCACAGCACTGGCTTGGACCCTGTGAGTATTTACATTTCCACACATACACACACCCTTAAAAAGTCCAGCGAAGCCACGGAGAATCCAGGTGAATGTTGGGAAAGGCCTGGAGGAGGACAGAAGGGCCGTGTTTGAGAAATAACAAGCAGGTGGATGACTGGTGGGTAGAAGGTGGGAGGAATCGGTGCAGACCGCCAGGCGGCTGGAGAGTGAAGTCCAAACTGAACTCCCCATCTCTCTGCCCGAACTCACTTTCCCATCTCACTTAGTGGCACTCCAGCCTTCTAGCTGATGAGGCCAAAAACTTGGAGACAGAAGAAAACAAGGAAGGAAAGTTTAGTAACTGGGGAGGCATGAGGGAGACTTCCGTGGTTGTAGCCTTCCGTGTTCTATGTCTTGAATTTGTGGTGGAGGCGTTGTTTTGTGATAACGCATGGAGTTGTACGTGGAGCTTTATGCGCTTCCGTGTATTACAGTTTACAGTAGAAAGTGGCAAAATGTCACGCACGTATCTCAGTTGGGCGCTATTGTTACCATAACTTCACCCCAGGGAAAAAAACACAGCATCGTCCTCAAAGTAAAACTCACACTTCGGATTTGATTTTCCAACAGTTTGTTAAATTCGGGGTTCTGAGTAAATTTTAGGTTTGCCCTCATGGTTTTATTACACAATAACATTTTACTATCTTTTTAAGTAAATGGTCTTTGTATTGAAATGCCCTCAGATGGAAAGCATTCCCTATCGTAAAACTTTTACCAATTTACTTTTATGATTTTTTTTTTTAACGAGGGCCGATGTTACCATGTTGCAAGGTACCACCTTGCCCTGTAATTTATTGTAGATGGAGGTGGCTTCAAGCCAAAAGTCTGATTTTTTTTAACTTAATAAAGACATAAAGAAGTGACTTTTCCATTCCCCACTTTCTCAGGCTGCACTGATAGGAGAGAAAACAAATTATGTGAAAAAAAATTGGATTATTATTTTTAACATTCAGCATAAATTGTAATAACATTTTAATCTTTATTGCTTGAAATTCATCTTGAACTTGAAATGTTATAATTAATAGCTTTTTACCCAAAAATATCTACATATATTTGTTCTCTCTTGTCCGAGCACAATATTTACTTATTAAATGGAAGCTTAATTGTTTTTGAGAGAGAGAGAGCAAAAGCGCGCACAAGCCAGGGAGGAGCAGAGGGAGAGGGAGAGAGAGTCTTAAGCAGGCTCCACACTCAGTGTAGAGGCCAACATGGGGCTTGATCTCCTGGCCATGTGATCATGACCCGACCCAAATTAAGAGTTGGATGCTTAACTGACTGAGCCACCCAGGCACCCCAGTGGAAGTTTAATTATTATTATTATTTCAAATGTTTATTTATCTATTTTGAGAGAGAGAACGAGTGCGAGCATGAGAGGGGGAGGGGCAGGGAGGGAGAGATTGAATCCCAAGCAGGCTCCTCCTTGTCAGAGCAGAGCCTGATGCAAGTCTCAATTCCACGAATCATGAGATCATGACCTGAGCCAAGATCAAGACTCCAACACTTAACTGAGTCACCCCTGGAAGCTTAATTATTAATACATAGCTTACTTTAATATCCACAAGCTACCTATTTCAAGAATAAAGTTTTGGATTTTTTATAAAGTCTGTCCTTTAACAATGAATTTTAATATTCATTTAATATTACATCTTAGGGGTTGGGTTTTGTTTTTTTTTTAATGTTTTTATTTATGTCTGAGAGAGACAGAATGTGAACAGGGGAGGGGCAGAGGGAGGGAGAGGGAGACACAGAATCCGAAGCAGGCTCCAGGCTCCCAGCTGTCAGCACAGAGCCCGATGTGAGGCTCCAACCCACGAACCAGGAGATCATGACCTGAGCCAAAGTCGGATGCTTAACCAACTGAGCCACACAGGCGCCCCTACACATCTTAGAGTTTTGAAATCATACTCTTTCACTTGGCTTTCTGTAAAATTGCAAAGATGGGCCCTCTCAGACTGCAGGGACGGGGGAAAGAACAACATGTTCATCAAGCCTTTGGTTGTTAAGACAATGAGTCAGGAATCCATAAGTCACTGTACTGTCTATCTGAATACCTCTGGAGTATTATTCCACATCTTTGGATAGATAACCGCATGTGGCCATGATTCATATGTGCTGGGTGAGAATCCCCAGAGACACACCCTTCTGTCTCTGCCCACTTCACTGTGTTCCTGGGGAACATCTTGCACACTCAAACAGTGGCACGGAGGTACTCAACCCCGTGCTGGGAGGGCCTCTCAACCCACATGACTTAGTCGAGTATGGGGATTTTCTGGGGGTGCAAAGCAGACGGTGCAATCCAGAGAGGGGGCTACACATCCTGACACATACACAGCAAACACCTCCTTTTTGTTCTGGCTCCTGAACTGTGGGCCCCATCGTTTAAATGTGAATGGTGCTCCACACAGATGCCCTGTGCACAGTTAAGAAAAGAGACAATGTGATCAGAGCTGACTCCTGTTGAAACGAGTTGGGACCAGAAGCATGAAACCCCATTTGTGGATCGGTACAGCCCCTTCTTCCTTCCTGTCCTTGCCAAGGGCCCAAAACAACAAACACTCAAGCCAGCCAGCACAGCTATCTTCTCTGACTGAGGCTTTATCCTCTAGCTGCAGAGAGGCCCCACAAAGGAGGCCAGTGGGTGCCAGGGGAGCCCCAAGGAAAGCCTGAACCTCTACCTTGCTCTGGGACAGCGAGAGACCCCGCCCAGGTGGGGGCTTCTGATCAGAGTAATTCACGCATTCACAGCTTTGAAATGGAAACCTCAGTTTCTACAGTGTGAGGCACTGTAGAGCCTCACTGTAGAGCTGGACACTTTTCTAGCTTTCTTAATCTTACCACCCGTGGTAGGCTAAATGATGGCCCCCAAAGATATGTCCATGCCCAAATTCCCTGGAAGCTGTGAATGCTACGCTCTATGGCAAAGACTTTGCAGATGTAATTAAGGATCATAAGGGGCGCCTGGGTGGCTCAGTTGGTTAAGCGGCTGACCTTGGCTCAGGTCATGATCTCGCAGTCTGTGAGTTCGAGCCTCGCATCGGGCTCTGTGCTGACTGCTCAGAGCCTGGAGCCTGTTTCAGATTCTGTGTCTCCCTCTCTCTCTGACCCTCCCCTGTTCATGCTCTGTCTCTCTCTGTCTCAAAAATAAATAAACATTAAAAAATATTAAAAAAAAAAGATCATAAAATGGGGAGATTATCCCGGATTATCTGGGTGGACCCTAAATACAACCACAAGTGTCTGCTAAGAGGGAGGCAGAGGAAGATCACACACAGAAGAGAAGGCAATGGGAAGAAGTAAGGAATGATTCTCCCCTAGAATCTCCAGAGATGGTGTGGCCCTGCTGACGTCTTAATTTCAGCCCAGTGATCCTACTCTCAGACTTCTGGCCTCTAGAACTGTAGGAATACATTTCTGTCATCCTCTGTTGGTCAGAACCAACTCCGACCGAAGTGGTGGTCATTGATTACAGTGGCCACAGAAAGCCGGGACACTACCTGTCAGCCGGAACCCTGCATTCTCAAAGAAAACCACCTTGTGACCGAGCTTCTAAAATTTTGGTCCTCAACCCCATTGGCTGGCGGGCAGGCAACTCCTTCTGTATATGACTTAGTGGTTATACAGCAAAATCAACCCCTCATAGCTCTGAGCTGGCAGGGAAGTATTGTACCCTTGGCATCCCACCAGATAAAGCTCCATGCCGGGGAAGCCAGGCAGCCTGTCCCTCTGGCCACACTCCATAATTGTCATTAAAGACACCCTATGTTTTCTTTTTAAATGAATATGCCATATATTCTTGCCTAAATATTTTTAAGGAAGAAAGCTTACCTTCAATTTCGTGTTCCACAGACACTCTCCTTAGTTTATAAACCCAGATTAATTATAACAAGGTCAGAGGGGACATAGTCAAGGATTACTTGTCAAGTGGTTGTGAGCAAATCAATTTCCTACCCCCTATATAGTTTGCAGCTCTGGGTGAACGTTCATAATTTTTTATAACGAGCATCTTGATAACTACTTTTCTCTACCAGACGTACAAAAAATAACACTTTTCTCTACTACACACACAAAATAAAACAAGCATTTCAGTTTCTAAGGCCTTAAGGTGAGAGGTTACATTCCCAAGAAAATTTATGGTAATTCTAGAGTTAAACTGTAGAAGATTACAGCACACTCCTGCAAATAAACTACTTACGGTAGTGATAGCAAGATTAGAATAAGCAGATAATTTAAAATTTTTTTTCTTTTACATGAAAGAAAACCAGTATGAGTTTTGTAAAAAGAAGGCATACATATTATAAATTATTCAAGCACTGCATGGAGGTTAAAAAATTTCAAATGCCACTGCTCATAAATAATTAGCATTTACATTAGGAGGGTCTTCTCATGTGTGTGTTGCAGAAGGGCTAAATAGATACATCAAAAGATTTTGATAAATATGTGATTGTTTTATATATGCTATTTGTAATGTCATTCCATTTAATTTCATTTATATTGAAAACTTGAAAAAGAAATCAAAGGAATCTAAAAGATTACATCTAATTCTAATTGTTATGCTTAATAATATAAAAATATATAATTATATACATTAGATATATATTTGAGACTAGGTTGAGAAATATATATTTCTCAGATATTAGATATATTAGATATATTTTTTATTAGCTATGTTAGATATTAGATTTTTTAAATTTTCTTTAATGTTTATTTATTTTTGAGAGAGAGAGCATGAGCGAGGTAGGTGGCGGGGCGGGGGGGTGCTGGTGCAGAGAGAGGGGGAGACACAGAATCCGAAGCAGGCACCAGGCTCTGAGCTGTCAGCATAGAGCCTGATATGGAGCTCGAACTCATGAAACTGCAAGATCATGACCTGAGCTGAAGTCGGACACTTAACCTACTGAGCCACCCAGGAGCCCCAATATTAGATTTTTTTTTAAAGATCTTTTTATGATTACAAAAAAGACTTGGGAGGAAAACACATTGAGATTACAGTAATTGTTTTTACATTCCATACTTCAATTTAAGCATTATCCTTTGATGCCTTGATATGAAAAATGAGGACATTAGATCCAGAGCCTTCTTTTCCCCTCCCCCACATCTTTACCTACTGTGATATTAATATTCTTACATAAATAGCATTTATATTTTATTTTGTAACTATAATTTGTAAAGTGTTTTGTAGTAATATTAGTAAATAGTTAAATGTTTCCAAATCTTACCAGCTTCTCTACTCCTGAAATCTTCATTTCAGTTGATGGAAATTTAATTTCAAATAAGATCTTTATATCCTCCCAGCTAATGATATTTATTTCTTGAATGTTTTTGTTTTCAGAAATAGTTCTTTTCAATAGTATTTCCCCTTAAATTTTTTACTGTAACTTGTGACTTCTATTTTCTTGAATATTTAAATTTTTCCCAAGGCTGAGAGGAATTAAAGCCTTTTACCCAGTGTCACACAGCTAGTGTGCCAAGTCAGTATGCAAATGCAGGCCTCATTTCTTTTTCTTTTCCTCTTTTTAATGTTTTTAAATTTATTTTGAGAGACAGAGCGCAAGTCTGGGAGGGGCAGAGAGAGAGAAAGAGAGAATCCCAAGCAGGTTCCATGCTGTCAGCGCAGAACCCATCACGGGGCTTGATCTCACAAATGGTGAGATCATGACCTGAGCTGAAATCAAGAGTCTGACCTTCAACTGTCTGAACCCCCGAGGTGGCCCTACAGGCCTAATTTCAAAGCGCACCGTGTTGTCATCTATCCATTATCCACTGACACCGTTCAGTTATACATTCGCTCATTATCCATCACTCCTCACCTGTGTAGCTCTGTTTCTATCTATCTGTTACGTCTATCCATCCTTCAGACATCCATTTACCTGCTTCTTCATTATTCCATTCACACACATATGATACAAACTTACATACATATATATACATAGTCATTCACCTATCCAGACATTGTACCTGTTGCACCTGTCCATCAACCCTTCATCCTTCCATTCACCTATCTATCCATTTTTCTATATTAATATACTCCAACATCCATCCATCTACCTATACTTGGATACATACATAGATACAACCACTCATCCAGACATTCATCTATCCATCTACTCACCAACAAAGCTACCCTTTCACAAATCAGTCCATTCTTTTCTCTTTAAAAATTTTTAATGCTTATTTTTGAGAGAGAAACAGAGCACAAGTGGGGAGGGGCAGAGAGAGAGGGAGACAAAGAATCCAAAGCAGGCTCAGGCTCTGAGCTGTCAGCACAGAGCCTGATGCGGGGCTTAATCTCACAAGCTGTGAGATCATGACCTGAGCTGAAGTCAGACTCTTAACTGTCTGAGCCACCCAGGTGCCCCCAAATCAGTCCATTCTATCTCCTATGGATCTTTTTATTCTTTCTATTAATTCATCTACTCATTCAACCAGTTTATCAATTTATCCAGTCACCAACAACTCTGAAAACCACACCTTCCATAGAATAGGGAGCTGTCTCCTTCTAAGATTCTTTTCTGATCTTGTTCCATTTCCTAGTCACCAAGAGAAGACCACAGTATTCCATGAGCACAATAAGGAGGCTGAGCCCCTACCTGTCTCTCACTCATATGAAAATTCTTGCAACAGACTGTGGGTCTTACGGTACCCTGTAACACCCCAATAATTGAACCTACTAATCTTCGTACAGTAACCAATCCTCTCTTTATTGAAGAGTCATCAGCAAAGATTATAACCTAAGACTATGAGGCAGAAACTTTGCCTACATTTGGAATCCTGTAGACCTCCTTCATCATTGCCCTGATATTTTTATTGCAGTCACAACCTTCTATCGATTGACCCACTGCTTAGCTCTCCGGCCATCCACACCCAGTCACTAGAAGTGACTTGCCAATTTACACATACTTTAACTTTCCCCACCCCCATGGTAGGTTAAATATTAGGGACGCACCACTTTAATGGATCTCAATAAGAACTTGACATGACAGAAGCTCAATTGCTCACTCAAACAAGCGATTCACAACTAGAATGATTGGATCAAGGCTATTCATGACAAATACAAGTCAAAACAAATCAAAAGAGTAAAGAAATAAAAACAAACTTTAAAGACTCTCTTGCATAGTATTTTGCAAAGTAGAGATAAAGAAACTATAATCAAACTTAGAGTAAGTAGAAAAAGAAAAGAAGAAAGACAAAGAAAAAAGAAGAGGACATTAATCATAATGACAAGGAGTTCCAGGAGAAAAGGTTGGAGGAGAAAGAGGGATAGTAGTGCCTTACAACATACAGAACTAGCCTAGTCTTCTGGCTGCTTCCAAAACTATCAGTGATAAAAAAAATCACAGAAATGATGTCACACAACTAATATAAAAATTGTGACTGGTTCCTGGAGCGACTAAAGCTGGGGTGAACTAGGGGCGCCTGGGTGGCGCAGTCGGTTAAGCGTCCGACTTCAACCAGGTCACGATCTCACGGTCCGTGAGTTCGAGCCGCGCGTCGGGCTCTGGGCTGATGGATGGCTCAGAGCCTGGAGCCTGTTTCCGATTCTGTGTCTCCCTCTCTCTCTGCCCCTCCCCAGTTCATGCTCTGTCTCTCTCTGTCCCAAAAAAAAATAAATAAACGTTGAAAAAAAAAAAAAAGAAAGAAAAAAAAAGAAAAAAAAAAGCTGGGGTGAACTAATGTGAAAAGTTAATAGCAGTCTCAAGTGGGGGTGGGAGGTACAGAGGTGGGAAGAAATACTCAGGAAGGGAGATTTTAAGTTCTGTTCATTCTTCTCTCCCATATTTCCCAGGGAAGGTGACTGGTAGCCTCTGCCACTGGAGGAAAGAAGTCAGTGGCAATAGCTTGGCTGCTCAGGAATCGCAGAGTAATATTGGAGCCATGCTGACTTGAGATTCTGATAAAAACACATGCAGACTGACCAGATGCCCAGGCATTTACTCTTCCATCCCAGTCTCCTCAAAACCCTCATGGATTGACACATGAGCATTTCAATGACAGTGGGATGATCTCCTTGTGAATGGTGGCTGACCATTCTAAAGATCTTGTCTTCTTTCAGTGCTGTTTTTTTTTTTTTCAAAGAATTTAAGAGGAATCTCTGACTAGGGAAAGTTCTCTGTGACACGATGGCAAGAGGGATGTTGAGTAGCAATTCTGGAGTCCCTGAAGTTCTCCATCCTAGGGCTCAACTCCACTCTTTTCTTCATATTCACTGGAGGGACAAAAGCAGACCTCTACCATATCCCTACCCATTATCAGACTGGGCAGCTGATAACCACAAGGGAAAAAGAAGCTCACAAGCCACAATCAATGGAGACCCAAGGAGTAAAACCATTATACAAGATTATACAACAAACCAAACACAATGTAGGTCTAGGACAGATCAACGGTATAAGATTGTATAATAAATATAACAAATATATTCGAAGATATAACAGAGAATATTGGTAAAATTAAGAAGGAACAAGAAGCAATAAAGGAAGACAAACCTGTGCCTCTTCTGATAGAAGGACAGGAAATTCATTCAGGACAACAAGAGGAACTAGGCACAGAGTTTTAAAAATATACTTGAAGATACTGGAGAGAGAGCAAAGTAGTAAAGAAGTGGCAGGCCTAGGGGCACCTGGGTGGCTTAGTTGGTTAAGCATCCGACTTCAGCTCAGGTCATGATCTCTCAGCTCGTGGGTTCGAGCCCCATGTAGGGCTTTGTGCTGACAGCTCAGCGCCTGGAGCCTGCTTGGGATTCTGTCTCCCTCTCTCTCTGCCCCTACCCCGCTCATGCTCTGTCTCTCTGTCTCTCCATCTCTCTCTCTCTTTCAAAAATAAATAAACTTAAAACTTTGAAAAAAAGTGGCAGGCCTAGATCTTGGAGAAAATGAGAATCCAGAAGAGTGTGCTCAACATTTGAACTACTTCTGCCCCAGAAACATTTACTGATTCTGGACAAGTCAGCAGTGTTGGTAATAACCAAACACTGGAAACAACCAAAGTGTCCCTCTACAACTGATGGATAAATGAACTGATACAATCACACAGTGCAATACTACACAGCAGGGAAATTAATCAACTGTAACTACATGCAACACCATGGGTGAATCTCAAAAACTCAGTATTTAATGAAAGAAGCTAGATGTAAAAGAGTACACATTGTTTTATTTGACTTATATGAAGTTCAAATATGGGCACAACCGATCCATGCTGACATATCTTAATAGTTATTTGCTTTGTGGGAGCAGCATAATGACTGAAAGGGTGATGGAGACTTCCAGGGTATTGGTAATATATATGTCGGAAGGTGGAGCACACACACTTTTCACTATTCCTCTTGCTAAATATAAGTGAATACTCTAGATGTCATGTAGAAAACAAAGCTAAGAAAACTGAAAGGTGGAGAGAAGAAAACCTGTTTTGGACCTTGGGACACAAGGAATGACATGGTGATGAATTCCCTATGTTTTCTTTTTACCTCATATATCCTAGACTTGGAGCAGAAGAAGCTGGTGACTCAAAACACCACTGAGGAGTGCTTGGGTGGCTCAGTTGGCTAAGTGCACAACTCTTGATTTTGGCTCAAATCATGAGATCAAGCCCAGTATCAGGCTTTGCACTAACAGCGCAGAGCCTGCTTGGGATTCTCTCTCTTCCTCTCTCTCTGCCCTTCCCCTCTGTGTTCTCTCTCTCTCTTTCTCTCTCCTTCCCTCCCTCCCTCTCCCTGTCCCTGTCCCTCTCCCTCTCTCTCTCTCAAATAGTAAATAAACTTAAAAAAAAAAAAAACAACAACATCGCCTAGTACAGAAAAAAATAAAGCCCCAACGAAAGCCTGCTCTCTCTAACCAATGGACCAAGAAAAGGAGAGCCTAGCAAGAAAGAAAACATTAGTCAATAACTGCTCTACTCTAGTCAAGTACCACAGAAAAAAACTGAGATCTCCCCCAATACCTACCTATCCTGGCAAATGTCCAAGCTGTGAGTATGGACTTCCACCACCACCAAGCAATATCAGAGCTGCAATGGTGTGTCAAGGAAGGCCAAGATGGGAGACAATGCCTTTCATCCCCACCAGGCAGGACTGAGGGCTTCAACCTGTGCTATCAGTGGAGACCATGCAGGAAGTCTGGACATTCACCCTTCCCCTACAGTAACAGGGCCCAACCTTTGGCAAAGGTGCAAAAGTAATTGAATAGAGAAAATATAGCCTTTCCCAAAAACTGGTACTGAAGAAACTGGACATCCACAGCATAAAACAAAACAAAACCCTCCAACACACCTCATACAAATGTAATTCAAACTGGGTCATAGACTTAAATGTAAAACATAAACCTATTTTTAAACTTTTAGAAAAAACATAGGAAACAACCTTCGGGACTTAGGATCAAATGAAGCATTCTTGGACATGACACCAAAAGCACCAAAAGAAAAAAATCAGTAAGTGGGCTTCATCAAAAGTAAAAACTTTTACTCTACAAAAAAATGAAAAAAACAAACAAAAACAACCAACCAACCAACAAACAAAAACCCTGTTAAGAGGTTGAAAAGACATTCTGCAAAGTGAGAGAAAATATTTGCAAACCACATATCTGACAAAGGACTAGTATTTAAATATATAGAGAACTCTCAGAACTCAACATAAGAACTCCCCACAAACAATCCAATTAAAAAATGGCCAAAAAACATGAGCAGATATTTTACCACAGAGAATATATAGATGGCAAATAAGCTTTGTTCAGCATTGTTAGTGGTTAGGGAAATGCATGTTAAAACCACAATGACATATCACTTCATACCTCTCAGAATGGCTTAAAAAACAAATGAAAAGTGATGAAGACAAAGGCTGGTAAGGATATGGATAGACTGAATCCCTAACACATTGCTAGTAGAAATGTAAAGTGGTAAAGTGGTCAGCCACTCTGGAAAATAGTTTGGCATTTGATTTAAAAAAAAAAAAAACAACAAACAACTAAATGCAACCTGCAACTATCATATGACTTAGCAAATGCACTCCTGGGCATTTATCCCAGAGAAATAAAAAACTTACAGTCACACAAAAACCTGTATATGATTGTTCACAGCAGCTCTATTGGTAGTGGCCAAAATATGGAAATAACCCAGAAGCCCTTCAATAGGTAAGTGCTTAAACAAACTGGAGTAATCCAGGGGAACCTCGGTGGCTCGGTTGAACATCCAACTCTTTTCTTTTAATGTTTATTTAATTATTTTGAGCGAGAGAGAGTGAGAGAGATTGTCCATGCATGTGAGCAGGGGAGGGGGGAGGGGCAGAGAGAGACAGAGAGACAAAATCCCAAACAGGCTCCACACTGTCAGCATAGACACTGACTCGGAGCTCAGCACCATGAACCAGGAGATCATAACCTGAACTGAAATCAAAAGCTGGACACTTAATTGACTGAATCACCCAGGTGCCCCATGACTGACTCTTGATTTCGGCCCCAGTCATGCTTCTGGGATAATGGGACCGAGCCCTGTGTCCAGCTCCATGCTGAGCACGGAATCTGCCTGAGATTCTCTCTCCCTCTCCCTCTGCCTCTTTCCCTGGCTCATGCTCTCTATCTCTCTCCCTAAAAATAAAAAGTAAATAAAAAAATAAAAAACAAAAATCAAAAAACAGAAACAGCTGGGGTAATCCATACCATGGATTCAGCCAAGCAGTAAAAAGGGAGCCAATAACTGATACACACAAACTGGAAGAATTATACTGAGTGAAATATATTATTTCACAGAATTATACTGAGTGAAAACCAACCCCCAAAAGGTTACATACTGTATAATTCCACTTATATAACATTCTTAAAATGACAAAATTATTGAAAAGAAGAACAGTTGGTTGGTTGCCAAAAGTTAGGAAGGGGTTAGGCCAGGAAGAGAATATAATGACAACATGAGGGACCCTTCTGACAATGGAAATTTTCTTTTTTTTTTTAATTTACTTATTTAAATTCAAGTTAGTTAACACAGTGTAATATTATTTTCAGGAGTGGAACCCAGTGATTCATCACTTCCATATAACACCCAGTGCTCATCCCAACAAGTATCCTCCTTAAGGAGGGCATTAATGCCCATCACCCATTTAGCCCATCCCCCCACCCACCTCCCCTCTAGCAACACTCAGTTTGTGCTCTGTATTTAGGAGTCTCTTATGGTTTGTCTCCCTCTCTGCTTTTATCTTATTTTTCCTTCCCTTAACCCATGTTCATCTGTTCTGTTTCTTAAATTCCACATGAGTGAAATCATATGATATTTGTCTTTCTCTGACTGACATTTCACTTAGCATAATACACCCTAGTTCCATCCACATTGTTGCAAATGATAAGATTACATTTTTTGATCACATATATATATATATGTACACACATATATACATATACATATATACATATATGTGTGTACATATATATGTGTGTATATATACACATATATACAACTATATATATACATATATATGTGTATATATATATAACTATATATATACATATATATGTGTATATATATATACATATATATATATGTATATATAAATACACACCATCTTCTTTATCCATTCATCAGTCAATGGACATTGGGCTCTTTCTGTAATTGGCTATTGTTGATAGCACTGCTATAAACATTGGGGTGCATGTGCCCCTTTGAATCAGCATTTTTGTATAAATGCCTTTGGATAAATACCTAGTAAAGCAATTGCTGGGTCATAGGGTAGTCCTATTTTTAATTTCTTGAGGAACCTCCATACTGTTTTCCAGAATAGCTGAACAACTTTGCATTCCCACCAACAGTGCAAAAGTGTTCCGTTTTCTCTGCATCCTCCCAATACCTGTTGTTTCCTGAGTTGTTAATTTTAGCCATTCTGACAGGTGTGAAGTGGTATCATTGTGGTTTTGATTTGTATTTCTCTGATGATGACTGATATTGAGCCTCTTTTCATGTGTTTGTTAGCCATCTGGATGTCTTCTTTGGAAAAGTGTCTATTCATGTCTTCTGCCCATTTCTTCACTGGATTATTTGTTTTTTGGGTGCTGAGTTTGATAAGTTCTTTATACATTTTGGATACTAACCCTTTATCCAGTATGTCATTTGTAAATATCTGCTCCCATTCAGTTGCTTTTTAGTTTTGTTTATTGTTTTCTTTGCTGTGCAGAAGATTTTCATCTTGATGAGGTCCCAATAGCTCTTTTTTTTTTTTTTTAATATCCTTTCCTTCCAGAGACGTGTTAGTAAGCAGTTGCTGTGGCCAAGGTCAAAGAGGTTAGTGTCTTGTTCTCTCCTCTAGGATTTTGATGGTTTCCCATCTAACATTTAGGTCTTTCATCCATTTTGAATCTATTTTTGTGTATGGTATAAGAAAGTAGTCCAATTTCATTCTTCTGCATGTTGCTGTCCAGTTTTCCCAGCAACATTTGCTGAAGAGACTGTTTTTTCCATTGGATACTCTTTCCTGCTTTGTTGAAGATTAGTTGACCATACGCTTGTGGGTCCATGTCAGGGTTATCTATTCTGTTACATTGATCTGAGTGTTCATTTTTGTCCCATTGCCATACTGTCTTGATGATTACAGCTTTGTAATACAGCTTAAAGTCTGGAATTGTGATGCCTCCAGCTTTGGTTTTCTTTTTCAACATTACTTTGGCTATTCAGGGCCTTTTATGGTTCCATACAAATTTTAGAATTGTTTGTTCTAGCTATGTGAAGAATGCTGGTGTTATTTTGATAGGGATTACATTGAATGTGTAGATTGCTTTGGGTAGCATAGACGTTTTGACAATATATGTTCTTCCAATCCATGGAATATTTTTCCATTTCTTTGTGTCTTCGTCAATTTCCTTCATAAGTGTTCTATAGTTTTCATTGTACACCTCTTTTACCTCTTTGATTAGGCTGATTCCTAGGTATCTTATGGTTTTTGGTGCAATTGTCAATGGGATGGATTCCTCGATTACTCTTTCTGCTGCTTTGTTATTGGTATGTAGAAATGCAACTGATTTCTGTACATTGATTTTATATCCTGCAATTTTGCCAAATTCACATATCAGTTCTAGCAGTTTTTGGTGGAGTCTTTCGAGTTTTCCACATAAAGTATCATGTCATTTGCAAATAGTGAAAGTTATTTCTTCTCTGCCAGTTTGGATGTCATTTATTTCTTTTTGTTGTCTGATTGCTGAGACTAGGACTTCCAGTACTATGTTGGATAACAGTGGTGAGAGTGGACATGCCTGTTGTGTTCCTGACCTTAGGGGGAAAGCTCTGTTTTTCCCCATTGAGCATGATATTAGCTGTGGGCCTTTCGTATATGGCTTTTATGATGTTGAGGTATGTTCCTTCTATCCCTATTTTCTTGAGGGTTTTCATCAAGAAAAGATGCTGTATTTTGTCAAGTGCTTTTTTTTGCATCTATCGACAGGATCATATGGTTTTTATCCTTTCTTTTATTACTGTCATGTTTCACATTGATTTATTTGTGAATCTTGAACCAGTCCTGTAGCCCAGGAATAAATCCCACTTGATCATGGTGAATAATTCTTTTAATGTTCTACGGAACTCAATTTTCTAGTATCTTGTTGAGAGTTTTGCATCTATATTCATCAGATTAGTGATCTCCTTTCAGTGGTGTAATTCCCCTTTTTAGTGGTGTCTTTGTCTGGTTTTGGAATCAAGTTAATGATGGTTTCATAGAGTGAGTTTGGGAACTTTCCTTCCATTTCTATTTTTCTGGAACAGTTTGAGAAAAGGTATTAACTCTTCTTTAAATGTCTGGTAGAATTCCCCTGGGAAGCCATCTGGCCCAGGACTCTTGTTTGTTGGGAAATTTTTGATAACTAATCAATTTCTTTGCTGGTTATGAGTCTGTTCAGATTTTCTCCCTCTTCCTGTTTCAGTTTTGGTAGTGAGTGAGTTTCTACGAATTTTTCCATTTCTTCAAGATTTCCCAGTTTATTGGCATATAGTTTTTCATAGTATTCTCTTATAGTTTGTATTTCTGTGGTGTTGATTGTGATCTCTCCTGTTTCATTTGTGATTTTATCTATTTGGGTCCTCTCTCTTTTCTTTTTGATAACTCTGCCTAGGAGTTTATCAATTTTGTTTATTCTTTCAGAGAACTAGCATTTAGTTTCATTTATCTGTTCTACTGTTTTTTGTTTGTTTGTTTCTATACTATATATTTCTGCTCTAATCTTTATTATTTCCCTTCTTCTGCTGGCTTTAGGCTTTACTTGATGCTCCTTTTCTAGCTCCTTTAGGTAGAAGGTTAAGTTGTGTATTGGGGACCTTTTTTTACTTCCTGAGATAGGCCTCAATTATAATGTACTTTCCTCTTAGGACTGCCTTTGCTGTATCCCAAAGGGTTTGGACTGACATGCTTTCATTTTCATTTGCTTCAATGTACTTTTTTTTCTTTAATATCCTTGTTAACCCATTCATTCTTTAGTAGGATGTTCTTTAACATCCATGTGTTTGAGGGATTTCCAAATTTTTTCTTGTGGTTGATTTCAAGTTTTATAGCATTGTGGTCTGAAAATATGCATGGTATGATGTCAATCTTTTTCTACCCATTGAGGGCTGATTTGTGACCCAGTTTGTTATCTATTCTGGAGAATGTTCCATGTGCACTCAAGAAGGTTGTGTATTCTGCTACTTTAGAATGAAATGTTGTGAACATATCTGTTAAGTCCATCTGGTCCAAGGTGTCATTCAAAGCCGTTGTTTCCTTGTTGATTTTCTGCTTTAGTGATCTGTTCATTGTTGTAAGTTGGGTATTAATGTCCTCGACATGTTGGTATTATTATCAATGAGTTTCTTTATGTTTGTTACTAATTAATTTATATATTTCGGTGTTTCAGGTTGGGGGCATAAATATTTACAATTGTTAGATCTTTTTTTTTTAAACATTTATAAATTTTTGAGAGTGAGAGAGATAGAGCATGAGCAGGGGAGGGGCAGAGAGAGAGGGAGACACAGAATCGGAAGCAGGCTCCAGGCTCTGAGCTGTCTGCACAAGAGCCTGACGTGGGGCTTGAACTCACAGAGTGAGAGATCATGACCTGAGCCGAAGTCAGGTGCTCAACCGACTGAGCCACCCAGGCTCCCCAATTGTTAGATCTTCTTGATGGATAGACCCCTTAATTATTATATAATGTCCTTCTTCATCTCTTATTACAGTATTTGTTTTAAAATCTAGTTTATCTGATATAAGTATGGCTACCCTAGCTTTCTTTTGATGTCCATGAGCATGATAGATGGTTCTTCAACCCCTCACTTTCAATCTGCAGGTGGCTTTAGGTCTAAAATGAGTCTCTTGTAGGCAGCATGTTGATAGATCTTGGTTTTTTATATGTTCTGATACCTTATGTCTTTTGATTGGAGTATTTAATCCATTTACATTGAGAGTGATTATTAAAAGATATGAATTTAGTGCCATTGTGTTACCTGTAGATTTGGTGTTTCTGGTGATGTTCTCTGATCCTTTGTAATCATTGTTGCTTTGGTTGTCTTCCCTTCCACTCAGAGAATCCCCACTAAACTTTCTTGCAGTGCTGGTTTAGTGGTCACAAACTCCTTTAGTTTCTGTTTGTCTGGGAAACTCTTTGTCTCTTCTTTTATTCTGTATGAACAGCCTTGTTGCATAAAGAATTCTTGGCTACACATTTTTCCCATTCAGCACATTGAATATTTCTTGCCACTCCTTTCTGGCCTTCCAAATTTCAGTGGACAGATCTGCTAATCTTATGTGTCTCCCCTTGTAGGTTAAGGACATTTTGTCCCCCGTTGCTTTCAAAATTCTCTCTTTATCTTTGTATTTTGCAAGTTTCACTATGATATGTCATGGTGTTAACCTGTTTTTGTTGATTTTGAGGGGAGTTCTTTGTGTCTCTTGGACTTGAATGCCTATTTCCACCCACAGATTTGGGAAGTTCTCAGCTATAATTTGTTCAAATAAACCTTCTTCCCCTTTTTCCCACTCTCCTTTTTCTGGAACTCCTATGATACAGATTTGTTTCATTTCATAGAATCACTAAGTTCTCTAGGTTTCCCCTCATGATGTAATAATTTTTTTCACTCTTTTTTCAGCTTCATGATTTTCTATAATTTTATCTTCTATATCACCTATTCTCTCCTCTGCTTCTTCAATCCTCGTTGTCACTGTATTGCATCTCAGTTATAACGTTTTTAAATTCAGCCTGACTAGTTTTCAGTTCCTTGATCTCTACAGCAAAGGTTTCTCTGGTGTCTTCTATGCTTTTTTCAAGCCAAGGTAGTAGTCTTATGACTGTTCTAAATTCTTGTTCAGATATATTGCTTATATCTGTATTGAGCAAGTCCCTAGCTGTGATATCTTCTTGACCTTTCTTTTGGGGAGAACTCCTCTGCCTTGTCATTTTGGCTGTTTCTGTCTTCTGCGCATTTTAAAAGTTGGTTAGGCTTTCTGTACCTGAGAGGACTGCTATATTAAAAAAGGGCCCTATACACTGTCCAGGGGCTGGCACTTCAGGAAGTTTTTCTAGTGCATGTAGTGTGCAGTCTGCTGTTGCATCTTGGCTGCTCTTTGCCACTGGTCAGTCCTCTGCAGAGCTCCTCCTTGCTTGCAGTGGGGAGTGTTTGAACCTTTAACTAGGTGTGCTTTGATTTATTTGTTGAAGTAAGCCTGCCACACTGTCTCCCTCCAAATGTGGCGATCTTTCTGCCACCTGTGGTTGGTTTCCTGGGTGTTCAAAGTGATCTGACCTCAATACAGCTGTTTTTGAGAAACAAGGAAAACCCAGGGTCCCCCTACTTCTCCATCTTAACTCATCCCCAGTGATGGAAATGTTCTATACCATGACTGTTTGAGTGACAACACCCTAGCTGTGGCATTTTACTATAGCTTTGCAAGATGTTACCTTTGAAGGAATCTAGTTAAAATGATACACAGAATCTGTCTTATTTCTTACAATTATTTGTGTATCTACAATGATTTCAAAATATAAAGTTTAATTTAAAAAAGTATGTATCACAGCAAAGGGCTGAGAATATCAAGACTTTCTTGAAGAAAATAAAAAAACATAGGTGAAGATGTAGAAATACATGACCTGAGGACTATCTTTGGAAAACAGTTTGGCTTAAAATCAAAGACATATTTCTTTTTTTTTTTTAATGCTTATTTATTTATTTTGAGAGAGGGAGAGAGAGAGAGAAAGAGAGCATGAGCAAGGGAGGGGCAGAGACAGAGAAAGACAGAGAGAGACAGAGACAGAGACAGAGAAAATCCTGACATGAGACTTAATCTCACAAATTGTGAGATCATGACTTGAGCCAAAATCAAGAGTCAGATGCTTAACTGACTGAGTCACCCAGGCACCCTACATATTTGATTCTATACCTCAGTTCATCTACTTGATAAATATCTTGGAAAAACGTCTCCCAGGTGCATTAGGAAGCACATAAGGAACATTCATAGCAGCATTTGTAGTAGCAGAAAGAAACCTCTGTGTGTTTCCCAATGTTAATTTCCTTGTTTTACTAATGTATAATAGCAATGTGAGATGTTATCATTGTGAGTTAAATGTATGATGGTGATGTAAGATGTTATCACTGTGAATCTAAAGTTATTTTAAATTAAAAAACACCCTTTTATCTGGACACATTTTACTGAAAATGATTTAAAACTGTATTTAAAAACTGTAAAAAGCATACAGTGGAATACTAAACAGCAATGAAAACAGAAGAACCACAGCTATATGCAGCAACAGATATATCTTAGGAACATAATGTTAAGAAAAATGCAAGTCATGGGGAGACAATACAGTTTGATACCTTATATAAAGTTCAAAGGATGCAAACAAAAGTATTGTCGAAGGACATATCCAAATGTGATAAAACCAGAGTTCTGCAATTCTGCTTTGAGGAGGGAAGAAGGGAAAAGGGCACAGGGGAGGGAAACAACTAGAGATCTCAAAAGTACTGTAACTTTGAGGGCTTGGAGGTGCCAAGACAGGCCTGTGTTCCATCCACCCCCCGCTACTGCCCACCACCTTGTGTGCAGAGGACCAGGTGATCAGAGAAGGTATACGACTTGCCCAGGCTCACCTAAAAGATGCTACACTTCCTGTCACATCTCAGCTTCTTTGTCTTGCCACTGACAATGTCCCCAGTAAAGGCTGAGAGGGTGCAGGAAGACAGCACCAGGTGGCAACTTGACCATGATTCCTCTGGAACCTTGGTGGAGGGACCACTCAGAGGTAGGAAGGGCTGCGGCATGGGAGCGTCTTCCAGAGCCTACTTCAGCCCCATGCTGGATACAGTCTCCTGAGAGAATGAGAACCCCAGAGCGGAAGTACAGTGGGAGTTTGGAGGGTCCCCCTGAGCCTGATGCCGGGCACAGTGGAGTAGATATCCCAGAGTGCTGGCCTGCAATCCCTGAGGCTCCAAACCAAAGGTGACTGAGAAATAGAACAGCTGTTCTGATTTGCGTTCTAGACATTAGATCAAATGTTCTACAACTATTTAGTAGGCTCTCAGCTAGATCCTTGAGATCCTATAGTGGAGTTTCAACAGCTGCTTTCATGGAACTCACTTTCTAGTTTTTAAACAAGCAATGAGAGAGGGGCTTTAGGTCAACAAACCAGGGAGACACCCCAGTCAAGCCCTGTAAGTCAGAAAGTGGGTAGCAAATGTTCCTTGGTAATACCTGGGGATTAAGATTGCTTCTCATTCTTTCCTTCTCTCTGCACGCGCGCACACACACACACACACACACACACACACACACACACACAGCCTGTTCCCAAATTAATGTTCTTTGAACCGCTGTAAGGAAGGAGGTGGTAGGAGAGTAGTAGGCAGCTTTGTGAAACCTGCATTAACCAGAATGCCTTACCATATGGCTGTCCTGAGAATGCTTCTAACACTTGGGATCCCTTGTTCTCACCCACTCACAACCTGTCCTTTGTGCCTCAGTGGGCCAGTGACATACAGGGGGTAATGGAAGGCCACTCCCGGCCTCTGGGAGCGCATTGTCCAGATACAACTAATTGCCAGGGCAAGCAGTAGTCTTGTCAGCCTGGTGGCCCCAGGGTCAAGAACTCCAGAGCACTGTCTGGAGTCGGCCACACTGATATTCCGGACGTCATTGCTCCTTCTCACCCAGGGGACAACAGACTTAGGGTAAAATTCTCTGTAGGAGAGGTTGGCTTCAGAAAGGCACACCTTGGACTGGTCCTCTTCTCTTGCTGGCCAGGTCTGAGGTGACACCTATGACCCCACAGAGGCACCCAGAGGAGGGATCTGGACCTAGAGAGGGGAGGGCAGGCTAGAGGCCCCACGGGGTGACAGTGGAGCCAGTCTACCCGCACATGGTCCACCACACAACCTGGCTCTCCCCCAACCTCCTTTCCTTTCTGTCTTCTCATAAGGCCGTGCATCTGCGGCGTCGCGGGAGGTGGAAGAAGGGACTGGCATCTAGGTTTTAAAAGACCAGAAACAAACGTCCCCTGACAATTTCTCAGTTTCTCCTGTCATTTTTCTGGATTCAAAGGAGGGGCAGAGTTAAGAGTGGGGAAGACAGACGTAGTGGGGCAACGAGAGACGGCCCGATCCGGGGGTCCCCCGGAGGCCGGGCCAGGCGGTTCTCTCCCGCCGAGTGTGGGCTAGCGGTGGGCGGGCGGACGCCCCCAGCCCCGCAGCGCCGCGGGCCCCGCATGACATCAGAGGCTGGGGAGCGCGCAGAGCGCAGGCGCCGACCGAGGAGGGAGACGGGAGGGGGCCGCGGCGCGCGGCTCGAGAGAGCGCTCCTCCGCCCCGCGCGCCGTCCCTGCGCCCCGCTCCGCCCGCGCCTCTCTGTCCGCGCCGCGCCTCGGGCGTCCAGAGCGCGCCCCTCGCACCGCAGCGAGCGCCGCCCGCAGCAGCCCAGCCCCAGCCTCCTCCTCCTCCGCCGCCGCCGCCGCCGGACACGCAGCCGCAGGCCGGGGCCGGGACGCAGCTGGGGAGTCAGGGACGCGCGCAGCCAGCCCTTCCCCCTCCGGCTCCCGCACCGCCGGCCGCCTCCCCTCGCCCTCCTCCTCCTTCCCTGCTCCTTCGCTTCTCCTCCTCCTCCTGCACGGCCCGGCTGCCAGCACCATGTCCGCAGGGGGAGATTTTGGGAACCCACTGAGAAAATTCAAGTTGGTGTTCCTGGGGGAGCAGAGCGGTAAGTACCCCGCTTATTCTCTTGGCTTGGCGCCGCGCCGAGGCGACCCCTGCCGCCAAATCATCCGCCCCGTTAGGGCCCCGGCGCCGGCTCGGAAAGGCCCCTCCAAGCCCGGGCGGAGGGGAGGGATGGGGATGTGGGGGTCGAGGCTGGCTCGGGCGGGGCCAGGCAGGGGAGGGGCCCGGGGTAGGGATGGAGGGGGCGCTGGGCCCCAGGTGGGAGTGAGGGTGGGAGGTGGGGTGCGGGGCGAGAGCTGCGGGGCCGGTGCGGCGCGGCGGGGGGCCGGAGGGCGGCGGCTAGCTCGGCGGCGCCGGCCGGGGCGTGAAAGCGCCGGGCTCGCGGGCTCGCTCGCACTGCGGCACCGGCTGCGGGCGACCGCGCAGGTGGAGGGGTGCCCGCGGGGGCCGGGAGAGGATTGGCGCCCCTCTTCGGAGAACGAGGCAGTGCCGGCGTCTGGTCGGAGGGCTTCCTGCGGACCCTGCCGGACCCATGTTTAATGACGGGCACGTCCGGGCCCTGGAGCCCAGGGCCGCGGGGGAAGGCCAACACCTGTCTCCTGTGGAAGGAGCAGGCGCAGGCTGTAGGGGAACCGGGCGCCTACCTCCCCTGGCCTGCGTCCGACTGGGCACGGAAGGTTCTAGACGCTACCCTATGCCAGCGTGCGTTAGTGTCTCTCGGGCTCAGGGTCTGGGCGAGGACAGCTAGGGTTCCCTGGTGCGAGGCCGATTTGGGGGATGGTACAGGGCGCCGCGCACCAAGAGGCGGCGAAGCCTGGCGCTGGGCAGAGAAAGGACCAGGCGACACGCCCTGCCTGGCTTCCCAGCACCCCTCCTGAGAGCGTTGTCGGCGGAGGAGGCTTCCCACCCCCACCTCCCAGCTCACCGCCAGTCTTGGGGGAGGGGAGGTCACCGTGGCAGCCGGCCAGGGGCGGGGGGGTGGGGGGCGGGTTGGGGGAAGGAGACAAACGGCTTCCCTGCCGCCCAGCAGCCTCCCCAGGGAGAGCATCTCTGAAACCCGGGTTGGCCCCAGGGTGGGACGACCAGAGTGAAGAGTGTGGACCCCTCTGACACCTGTAGGAAGGAGTGGTTCTCAGTGCACCTCTCCAGAGGCCTCTCTCCTGGGGCTGCAGAGGCGCAGGCTGGGCCTTGCCCAGCTCACCTCAGGAAGAACGTGGTTGCTGGGGACAGCACCCCCAGCTCTTGTTTTGCAGACCAGTCCAGTTCACCTGGTTTGGTGCCTGTCTGTACAAGGAGCTGAGACACAGGCAACCTTAGGAGGACCTTGTGGGCTCAGGAAACAGTGCTACTGTGGTGTGTGTACATGTGGGTTGTGAAGGTCGCATGGCAGTCTCCTGTGTTGCTGCTCATTACCTGAGATGGATGGTTGAGAGAAGGATGTCAGACATGGTCAGACCCTAACACGGGGGTGCATCCTGGGGCCAAGCAGGGCATTTCAGAACAAGATCAACTGAGCCAGCCAGTCCTGTGCCCTGGACTCTGAGTTTCTGATTTTAATAGAGTCCAGTTTCAGAGCTCACTTTTCCCATGCTGGCAGGGATTTCAGGGGTCTTCACATCCCAGTGCTTATGTTACCCAGCCCGGAGCCCTGGGAGAGAACTCTGAAGGGATCAGGCATCCTGGGAGTTGAATTCCTACGTGCTTTGCCTTGAGCAGAGTTTGAGGCCTCTCTGAGCCTCAGTTTCTGCCTCTGTGAAATGGTTGCTTGAGGGCACTTCTCTTCCTCCTCCGTGTTTCCCCTGTGCCTCTCAAAGGGCCTGGACCCTGGTAGGTTCTCAAGAAACATTTGTTTATCCCAAGTCTGAACTTGCTTCAGTAAAGGACCAGGGCTTTGATAAGACTGTCTCTTGTGAGTTTGAGTGAAAACTCTGGACTCACTCAGAATCTCTTATGGGTTGAGGTCCCTGAGGAGCCTTGCAAACCCCCTTTGTTCCTAAATCACAGAAATGAGAGTTTAGGGCCTTAGAGATAGAGCCCCCACCTTGCATGTGTAGATTAGAACTCTGAGCCCAGGGGTGGGGAGGGCTTGGAGAGAGAGAGAGCCCCCATCCGTGTGTTGCTGGCACTTCTGGGGCTAGAAACCACATCTTCTGTTCCCAATCATTAATGTTGGGAATCAAGATGACCTTGAATTGGGGAAACAAAGAATTGGGGAGCCTTCCAGAGTTGAGGTGAGGATTGCCATTCTCTGACCAGACTTGTGGCTGGGTTAGGTGACCTAGGAGGAATGCTGGGCTATTTGGCTGGGGGCAGGGTTTGTGGGCCCTGGGAACACAGTCATTAAGACAAAAGACTGCCATCAGTGAGTTTGGCTATTGGCTACTCTAGTTCCTTCTGGCTGGGATCTCTAGGGCCCTGAGAAGCCCTGAGTATATCATTAGTGGGTTGTGTACCTTGTATTCTGCATGGCTTTTGGGACCCCCCAAGTTAGGTGGGGATCATATGCATCCCTGAGCCTGATGGGATGGGGGGGGGGGGATTGCCTTCATAGCCGTTGCTTCTGTCTTGCCTGCACACAGTTTTGTGTGTGTTGATCCTTTGTGTCACTGCAGTCTCTGCAGTGCAAGGAGCCCCTGAGGTCTGGCCCTCCTGCCACCCTGGCTCTCCCTCTCTATGTGACCTCGGAGGGCCCTCACCTTCTATACCTGGGACACTTGGGCCAGCTGAGCTTGACAGAGCCTTCTAGAGGAGCATGCATGGGTCTTCCTATATAAGCTGACTCCCTTGGATAGAGGCCAGGGGAAAGGGCTGGAGGGATGTGGCCTTCCCTTGTTTCCTGTGCCTGCTATAGTGGTGGCATCTCCCTAGACCAGTAGATGAGGACAGCTAGATTCCAAAAAGGAGTACCCAACCCGAAGCCCAGTAATGAGAAGAACACCCTGAAATAGATAATCCCAAGAGGGCATCAAGCCTTCAAAGATACCAGGGCCTGGTTTGAGTGGGAAGACCTTAAGGAACCACTCTAGAGAGAACACCTCTAGCCCAGGAGAGAGCCTTCCTGGCAGCAGAATGACGCTGTCCCCTGGACCATGGACTACAGGCTTGCTGTCTGTGTCAATCTGGCAGGGCGTGGGGTTGTGGAAAGTGTGCTGTGGATCTAGAATGAGTAGATTCTTTGCAGTAGGAAGGCTGTGCAATGCTGCTGGTGTTCAGATGGCTCTCTCTGGGCCTTTTGCCCATGGCCTTGTGCTGATGGCAGTGACAGGGGATGGTGTGGAGGGCGAGGCACACTAATCTCAACTGTGACTCTTGGTGACATCCAGCGAAGAGAGGCATGAGCAGGTGTCTTAGGAAAGAGAGGGGGCCTGGGGGACACATGCCTTCCTCCTAAGTTCAGACGGCATTCTGTGGGGGTTTAGGCTTCCTTCAGTGCATCTGGGTGTGTGGTGGGGACTAGGGATGTGGGATATCCCTGTTGGGTGTTCTAGCCTCTTCTGATCTCCCTTCCCTTTGACTCCTCCTGCCAAAGCAGGAAGATTGAGGGACACCACAAGTTGGGTCTGTGTTCCCAGGCTGAGGCCAGCAGGACAGCTTCTCTCTCTGACCTGCCTTCTCCTTGTCCCTGGCAGTTGTGCTCTGGAGGTGCCATCACAGTGAGCATGATGGGAATGGCATTCTCAGAGTATACAACACAGTGACTGTGCACACAGCTTTGGCCATTTAGTCATTTGTTCACTCATCCCTCTCCCCACCCCCACCCATCATTCTCTCCTTTCCTCCTTCCATCATCCATTTATTTATTTAGTCAGGCCTTTGAGTGTATCCCTGCCTCCCGGAACTTATGGTCCACTGGGGACTTCAGACATTTGTGGATATAATTACAGTAAAGGTCTGTGCAAGTGAAGACAAGAGAACAGCTGCTATGGAAGCACACAGCACGGCGTCCCACCCACCTTTGTCGGCAGGTGTCAGAGATGGCTTCTAAGGCTTCAGAGGAGGAGATGCTTCTGTAGGCAACTGGCTGGTGCTCCTTTGGTGGGCTGAGTACAGGGAGTAGGTCTTGCGAGGGGCCCACCCTCTCGAGGGAGCTTTGTCTGTTCTCCCTGCTGTGGAGAAGAAGTGTGTGGGGGTAGGGAGCAAGAGGATGAGGGTGTCTGGCTTGCCAGTGCTGAGGAGGGGCTATCCCCGACTGTCATCCCATTCCTCTGGGTTAAGGAGTCTTCAGTGCCCCTCCACTGCCTGGAGGGCTCCCCCTGCCCCTCCCAAGGCCTGGCTCAGCCTGACCCCTGCCCTCCCACCACACACCACCCATAACCACATAGGGCGCCCTTGGTTGGCCTGGGGATTGTATCTGAAGCCCATCCCGATGTCTCCTTCCCAACACCTCCCAGATCCCCTCCCTCTGCTGTGCCCAGCCCACCTGGGCGCTCACCATGGAGTAGCTTTGGTTTCTTTCTGAGCATTTTTAAAAAACTATCACATGTTGCCCCATGACCTGTCTGTTGTCTCAGTTATTCTGGATTTTTAAATGTTTATTAGCTTTTTAAGAAACAAAACCCCTAACTGAATTTTAAGCCCCTCAAATGTGAATTTAAGCACCTGAGAGGACTAGATCTTAGTTCCTTTCCCCTTCTCCCCATCTGCAGGAGACTTTTGCTCATTAAATATCTGGATTTAAAAATGATGAGATTATCCTCACTGTTTGATATTTACTGATGGTCCATCAGTAGATTAAAAGTGAGGGGAGTCAAGGCAGTTTGAAGCAGGATTCTTCATCCTGACACCTGCTGCTTTCTCAAGCTAGGAGATTTTTACCAGAAACACTTAACAATCTTTCACACTGGGTTGAAGCCTTTAGCCTTGGTTGTGCCCAACCCATAGTACATCTCACAGAAGGTGAAATTCTCAAGGGACTCTTATCCCCACCACCTTCTCTAAAGAAATAAGAGAAAGCAGTAAGGCCACCAGAGGTGGGAAGGAAGGGATATGCCCAAATGGGATGTTGCCAGAGTTCACTGCGAGATTGGACATAAATCCAGTTGCTCTGTTCCTCAGTTTCTGGGTCTTGTTTTTGCTCCTCCCACTTTTCTCCTTCCTTTCGTCAGTGTCTGGAATGATGGCGGGGTACCTTGGATGTGGGCCCAGAATGTTGGCTTTATTTGTTTAAAGAGGTGTGCATGAGATGAGAAAATCAGATGAGACGCCATGATGAGAATTAACCTGTACTTGGTAGAAGACAAACGTGGCACCCTCCATGCTAAGGGTCAGAGACAAGAGAACTAACCAGAAGAGAGAAATGAGACCGTTAGATTATGTTCTGGCTATGCAGATGTAATAGTACTGTCTTTTTTGTGATCCCATTATCATTTGCAGCCCCCAAATTATAATGAATCCCACTAAAATACAACAAAATAATCTCACTGTCCTTTTTTGCTTATAACATCCATAAACTCAGCCAATGAATATTTAACTTGGTAGGTGTTACCTTGACCTTGCAAACTCCTTGGGGGCAAATCTGAGGGTGGTACTATCTGTGTCCCATCCAGGCTGTGAAGTCTCTCTGTCCTTTGCACTCTGTGTCTTGCGCTGTTGCTGAATGAATGAACCATTGAATGTGCAGTGCTGCCTGATCTTAATGTAATGACTTAAAGAAATTATTGGGCAGAACCATTGATCAAGGTGAGAAAAGATTAGAGTAAAAAGCAAAATCCATAGACATCAGAGGTGAACTGCTAGAAAAACTGTGCTGGGCATTTTCTCAACTGTCCACTATCATCCTTTTCCATTTCTCAGCACAGAGAAGAGAAGATGGGGGAGGTTGCCAGGGAGAAGTATCAGACTCACGTTGAGATGGGCAGCTTTGTTAGAGCCAAAAAGGCCCCAGGAAATGGGGCCCCAGGCAAGGCCTGAGGGCCCTGAGGCATAGGCCAGTCTCTGCTGCTTGGGACTCAGAAGGAGAGGAGAAAGATTCATAACACCTATAAACTCCTAGGGGTTCTTTATTGTATCTTAGGGCTTGAAATTTCCAGCTTTCCTTTTTATTTTCATAACTTTTGTCCTAAACTAAGTGGGATCTTGTTTTAAAAGTAAACGTTCACTGCTATGAGTACTTTGTCATTTTGGTGAAGTGATTTATTTTTAGTAGAAAAACAGATTTATTCTGGTCTCTTGGTAACAAGACCAGTGGGAGCCCAGGTGACTCAATCACGTGTCCTGGGCCAGGCACCACCTGTTCCCAGGTGGGGGCCTACCCAAGGGACAGGGCAGGGTCCAGGAAAAAACAGATGATATCCTGCTCCTGAGGGCAGAAAAAAGCCTTAAAAGCAAAGGTTACTTCCAGGAAATGCATTAGAACACTGGCCACCTGATGCCCCATAGTTGCTGTGGGTAGTGGGCCAGGGAAGAAGGAAGACTTCAGTTGTGTGCGTTCTGTGATAGAAATCACAGCTTTCTTCCAAGAGCTGGATGGACAGTTGGGGAAAGGGCATGATGCCTTAGTGGGATTTCCCCCAGAGAAAGGGACTTCCAGCATTAAGTTAACCAGCTCACCCAGCTTCCCCTGTGGCTGGAGATGAGGTGTGAGGGCAGGTCACAGAGGCTGGCCATGAGCTGGGGCTTTATTCTGAGGGAAGTGGGGAGCTGGTGGAGGATCCTCAGCTGGGGAATGGCTCGGTCACATCTACACCTAGGAAGGATTGTTTATTCTAAGGTTTGGAGAGGATGATGGGAAATGGAGCTAACCTTCCTGGGTTTCCGTGTTCTTCCTCCAGTTAACCTCAGATGGCATTTAAGAATACACTCTATGCCTTAGGCTCCACACAGGGCACTTTTCTTTCTGGCATCTTGTGATAGATGTGAAATTCTCCTTGTTTTGCATGTCAGGAGACAGGGGTTCAGGGAGAGCAGGTCATGGCCACAGACTTACTGCTAGTGTGAACCTAGTCCTTGAACCCATAGTCCATGAACCCAGGTCACTATGAGAAGCACATAGTGATCTGTTGGACCTCATGCCTCAAAGGCAGGCTCAGGCCCTGTTGTGGGGAAAAGAGGACAGAACACTGAGGCCTTATAGACAACAGGTCTGCCATAAATGTCTCCTTGGGAATCATGTGCCAAGCTCTTTGCTGAGGAATGGATCACAACATGGGGGTGGGTGGGAGGAGGTCTTTGATTCCCTTAGGCTGGTGAGAGGGCACTGGGGCCCTGAGCAGAGAGGAGGGCAGGGGGATGGCTCTAAGAAGCAAGCAGTCTCTCCAATCTGATTGAGCTGGATTGCATATCAGACACTGCATTCTTACATAGAATGAACTGCTTATTTGGGGTGGTTTGAAGGGAGTTGGTTGGAGAGGATGTGGGGCAGTTAAAGCCTTCCCAAGTCAGTCCTGCACACCATGGACAAGATGTCATCTGGGTTCTAGCTGAGAACTAAATCCTAGGAAGGGAAGAACCAATCAAACTAAGTGGCTGGTTCCCACCTGCTCTGGGGTAACCCTTCTCTTGGCCTCATCCTTCCTTCAGGCCTGGAGATATCAGGACCCGGAGACCCTGATTCTGTTTGGGGTCAACCACCAGCAGCCTCTGTGGTTGGATAAGCCCACGGTGTTCTCTGGCTTTCTCAGTATATCCTCGGAAGCTGCTGGATGGATGACCACTCAGGCTGATGGAGCTCTAACTCTGGTCCTGTAATTCACAGCTAGCTCAGGGTATGATGCCAAGTCAGTAACACTCTCATCCTGGAGATTGCATTGCTGGCTAGAGAGGTCAGAGAAACTGCAGAGATGAAGGCATGTAATCAGGGCCTCTGCTAATTATATCCCCCCAAACTCCCCTGGACAGTCCCAGTGCAGAGTCCTCTCCAGTCTGCTACCTCTTTTTCTGGGAGGCATTCTTGGCCCTCTTCCCTGGTGTGCCCCCAGGGCTCTGTGGCTCCTCTCTTCTGACGGTGTGTTTGACTCAGGTTGCCAGGCAATCGGGATGGGGCTATCCTGCCCTCCCTGCTGGCGGGCAGTTATTCCATACCGAGGACCTTTGGTGAGGACAGCAGAACAGGTGACAGCTCCCAGGTACCCCTACTCCAGGATACTTCTTTCTGCAGCCAGGTGGGTGTGTGGTAAGCAGAGAGGGCTGGGAAAGGGCTGGCACCAACAGGGGTGTGCAGTCACCCCACCAGACCAGCCCCAGCTCCTGCTCCAGCACCATCACTTACTGGTGCTCCTAAGCCCTGCACTTCTGCCCCAGCCCCACTTCTCACTCTCTGGGTGGTGCTGGGATATAACAGGACCACCATGTACTCATTTTTCTCATCAGACAGCAGGACAATCCTTACCTTGTTGAGGTTGCATGAAGATCTAATACATCAGTACATGGCGCACGGCGAATGCTCAAGTGATAGGTAATTTTGTTAATGAAACAGTGACAGCAATCCCTCCTTTTATAGATGAATGAGAGAGAAGTAGGGTGGAGGTTTTGAGAATCACCCATTGGTCCTCTTGTGTAGTGAGCTGCATAGCCTACATCCTTGTGATCTGATGAGTGGAGCTGTGTACCCATTTTAAAAACAAAGAAAGTGTGTCTCGAAGAAGGAAAGGCTTTAGCACAGATTGCAGGACCCAGAACGGTTACTGCTAACTGGGAGGAGCTCCCAGGCCTCTGACTCCCTGGTTGGCATTTTTCCACTGCCTGTCCCAGCAGAATTGGGACAGATTCACCTAGCCTTGCTCTGCTGGGCCCCCACAGCTGCTCCCAGGAAGAGCACCTCATCTTCACGGCTCTGTAACTTCCCCAAGGACAAGGAATGCAGCCTGGGTAGACCACAGGGGCTGAGGCTTTGCCATGTTGTGATTAGAACAGTGCTTGGTGAGGTAGGCAGGTGATAAATCTCAGCCAGTGTTAATGTGACTATTAAAGCACACAAGCAAGGCTGTGGGTGTGGTCTGCTGGGGGAGTCAGGGAAGGCTTCCCAGAGGAGGTTTTGCATAGTGAGAGGGAATTCATAGGCACACAAGGGAGGCATCTTGAGCGGAGGGCCCAACTATGCCAAGGTTGGGGGCTGGGAGGGGCTTGGAGCTTCTGGGGGAATTGGGTGTAGTTCAAGGTGACTGGACTCTGGCGTAGGTGTGGGAGGTGAGGTTGTGAGCATAGTTAGAAAAAATCATTGAACCTGGAGAAGTGGGCAGGTTCAGGCCTCAGAGAATCTTGCTTCTACACACAGGGTCTGTGTCTTCCCTGCAGGCAGTGGGGACCCCCGGGTGGTTTTGACCAAGGAGGGACATGCTCATGGATTAGAAGACAAAGATGAATATGGCCTGATTGGAGGCAAGAGATGCAGGCAGCCTGAGCCAGGCCATGCAGGGAACAGTCAGAGAATGGAACACAGAGGAGGGTTTGTGAGCCTGAGCTTCCAGCTCTGAGATTTAGACCTCTGGGTACATAGATTTTATTGGTTCTTTCTCTATGTGGTGAAAACTTTGGGGCAATGAAGGGTGGTAGGGGAGGAGCTCCTGTCCTTCTCTACAAGGCCACGCTGTACTCAGATGTACCCAAACTGGCCTCCCTGAACTCCTCTGTCCTTCCTGCCTCCACAATGCCCCGGGTCCCCTGACTGCTTCTGTCCGCCAAAGGGGTGCTCCAGGGCTGCTGGCTGCCCTTCCAGACTCTTCCCCTCTGCCACCTGCTCAGGTTGGTTATTAGATAACTGTACCCCTAGCCTCCTGGTCTTTGGGTATGTGAACTTGCCTGCCTCTCTGGTCATTGGGTGTGTGAGCTCCCCTGGTCCTTTGTGCAGCCTCTTCTCACTCCTTCCCTTTCTGGGTTCCTCTTCCAACAGATGCTTGACCCACTGTCTTTGCTTTCTCCCATGGATTCCCTTGCTCTTCTCTGATGAATTCTAGCTCCCCAATACGCTTAGGGGCCTGTGAAAACTTGAGGGAGGGCAGCATTATATAAGGGAGAGCCCCTCTCCCTGACTTGGAGACAGAAACCCAACCTCAAGTGGCTGCACAAAAAGTGAATGGCAAGAGCCAGGGAGCCAGAGTAGAGGCAGGGGACTGCCATCCTGAACCCAGCCCTAGACCAGAGAGGGCAGCCTGTTCAGGTCAGTTGATGCAGTCCCCTGCCCGTGGGTCAGCTCATGGTCTGTTCTCAAGGACTGAAACCTCACCCTGCAAAGCCCTGGTGATCCCTGCTCCCTGTCCCTCCTGTCTTCTGCTCAGGTGGTGCCCATGCACGTTACTCAGCACCCAGCTGGGTATTCCTTTGTCAGTGTGGCTAGTGAGTGAAGAATATCCTAATTGTCAGTAATCAAGCACATTTTAGTCACTGCCCATGGCCCCTCTGAGCAGTGCCAGATTAATCATCTGAGGTCACAGTGGGTAAGGAGACCCGTCCCCTTGCTTGGTGCTCAGCAGAGGTGTCACCCTTGCCTGGAGTTGCTGGCCTGGAGAAAAATAGACCCCGAAGCTGGCCACAAGCAGCTCAATGCAGCCTTGACCATTTGAACCCCTTCTGGTTCCTCCATTGCCCCTACCCCTGGGGCAGAGGCAGGACCAAGAGACCCATCCCTGGTTCAGGACTGAAGAGCTGTGATGGTGGCCTCCACACGAGAGACAGGTCCCACTGAGGATTGTGTGCTACTTTGGAGACGTGGAGAAAATGTTCTGTTCTGACCCTGTTGATGAGCAGGGAGTAAACACTGTGCAGAAGAGATTAAGTGAAGCATTTAGAACAAGTGTTTCTTGTTTCCCCATCCAGTGAAGGGAGAGGGCTAGGAGGACAGAACGGGGAAGGGAGAACCATGGAAGTGCTGAGATGGGGAAGGGACGTGCTCTCACCAGACACAGATGGACCTAGGTGTGCCAGTCACAGGGCTTGTGGGCCAGCACTGGTGCCTTGGGAAAACCAGGGTGGTTTGCAGCTCTGGGCGGCAGTGCCGTGCATCCCAGGTTCTGTCCAAATAGAATGGAGGGCTGGAGGTTCCCGTGGAGGCACTGGTGTGTGCTGGGTACAGGAGTGAGGGGACCCATTCTGTGTTCGGGTCGAGGACAAGGTGAGGAACCAGGGCTGTGGCTGCTGCTGTGAGGAGGGTTGAGGACTGCCAGCCAGGTAGAGCCGGAGTGGAGAGAAGGGCTCTTACCTTGTCCTGGGGGATGAGAGAGGATGTTCAGCAGCACCAGTGCTCCAGTGCTGGGCTTCAAGGAGCAGACGCACTTTTGTCCCTCCCTCCCAGAGTCAGGTAGGCTCTGCCCCACTGGGACCCTGCAGTTCCCAGCTCGGGCGGCTGTGAGTAGGGTCAAGTCTTGGGACCAGGAGATCTTTGTTTAGTTCTGCTCTTCTCTGAGTAGAGACCACCTCTGAGAAGGCTTCTTTTTAGGGAGAAAAAAGGCTCCTCCCAAATTAGTCAATTTTTATGATTGAATGCCTATAGCGCCAGGATCCAGCAGTTCTCTGATTCCAGTTAAGTCTCCCCTCCCTTCCCCCACATCCAGCCAAAGCACTGCGGCTGCTGCCCAGATCGGAAGATAATACAGTCCTGAAAAAGTGCCCAGCTAACCTCCCACCTTGGTTCTCTCACATTTACGTCAGAAGAGGGCAGAGCCCAGCTCTCTCCTGCCTCCATCATGCAGCAGAAGGGCCACTCAGCCAGCGTTCTGGTCTGGAGAGCTCATCCATCCACCTCAGCTTGGGGAGGGCTGGATGTGATGTGCAAGAACTGTGCAGAGCAGTGTGCAAATGCACGATGTAGTCGACACAGCAGGGGCCCGGCTTTGCCCCCATCCCCCCCAGCCTCTGTCCCAGGCCATCTTTTAGCTTCTGCCTTGAGGCAGAGAGACCCATGAGAATCTGCTGCAGGCGACCAAGCCACCTCACCACTATAGGAGAGGAAGCAGAGACTGAGTGAAGAGTAGAGGTGGTGTCTCTTAGGAACGTGTAAATGGTCGCGGCAGATGCGACCTCAGGTGATGCCGAATGAGTCATGCCCTTGCATAGCACTCCCCTTGAATGCACATGGAAACTGAGGCTTGCCTCTGGCCAGTATGGTATGGCAGAGGTGATGGGTGTCCCTCCCATGGTTATTTCTGCAGAAGACCCCTCTTGCTGGCCTTGAAGACATGAGCCGCTATGTGTGAGAAGCCCTGTGAGGGGTCATGTGGCAGAGAACTATGGGTGGCCTCTAGGAAATAAGAGTGGCCTCTGGCTGGCAGCCCCACCAAATTGGAACAAGCCACAAGGAACTGAATTCTGTCAACAATCACAGGAGCTTGGAAGAGGATGCCAAGCCCCAGAAGGAAGTGTAGCCTTGCTGATACCATGATTACAACCTTGTGAGTCCCTGAGCAGAGGACCCAGCTAAACCATGCCCAGACTCCCGCCCACAGAAACTGTGAGATAATCAGTGTGTGTTACTTTAAGCCGCTAAGGTTGTGGTGTTTATTACACAATAACCAATAACTACTACAGATGGGGTGAAGATTTTCCAGGGAGCAGACACCTTAGCGATGCCTTTGTTTTGCAGACAAGGAGATAGAGCATCTAGGAAGGGGCCAGGACCTGCCCCAGGTTAAGCAGCTGGCTGAGGCCACCCAAAGCAGATAAGAGGGAGGCCCCTGGGAGTGGGGTCCTGTTTCCTGCTCTGCTCTTGCTCTTAATTCATGTGGCCTTGAACAAGCCCTCTTGCTCCCTGGGCCCCCAGTTTTCTTGTCACATGCTGCATCATGTCACATGTCAGGACTGGATCAGACTTTTATCTAGCTGCTTTTTTGCCATGACTTGGTATTTTGCGGCCACTCAGATCTGTATTCCTTCTAGAACCCAGGCTTTTGTTCCTTAGTGCAGTTTACTCTGTGCTGCTCCTTGGCACTTCCTGTGTTGCGTGTTGCTACTGGGACTTTAGGAGGCTGGATCTCCTTGTCCTGAGCACACTTTGGAAAGCCCTATGGGCTCAGAGAAACCTCTGAAGTGGAGATCTGACTGTGAACCAGGAGAGATCCTGTCTGACCATGACCCTGGTGCTCTATGATTCTGGGCAGGTAGCCCCCTTCTCTGACCTCACATCTCCTCAGCTCAGTGAGGGACTTGAGCAAGATTAAATCTAGAATCCTTGATGACTCATGCCACTTCTGGTGCAGCTTTTGAGAGGGCTTCTTAGGGAACCAGAGCTTGTGGGATGGGGACTGGATGAGCCTGGCTACCATCTCCTTGTCCTGGTCCCCAGGCGTCCAAGTCCAGAGGGCAGACCTCAGTATTGACTCAGGTCCCGCTGTTCCCTCCCTCCAGCCTGGCCCTCTGGCCACCCCAGTGCCTGGCCAGCAGTTGTCCCTGATTCACAAGGGCTGGAGACACAGTGCACCTCTACCTGCTGGGTGGTCCTGTACCCACTCCCAGGCCTAGGGTCCTGGATATCTAGAAGCCTTCTCTACCTCCATAACAATGATCCCCATCTCTCAACTTCACCAGGAAGCCATCCCCGCTCCCCAAGTGCATTGTGAGCAGGTGACCTTGAGTCACCTCCTGAGAGTAGGAGGAGGCTTCTTTCTTTTGACGTAAGAGGGAGTCTGCATGTCCAGTCTTCCGCCTACAGCTGGCTCTAGAGGTGCAGGGGCTGGGATTGTGCCTGGTTGCCCCCTTGTCAAAGCAACAAGGCGAGCAGCAGTGGGCAGGCTGTGTGAGAGTATACACAGGAGAGAAGAAGCCATGGCCAATGAGAGTGCCAAGAACAGTTCCCTATGCTCATGGAGACCTCAGAGACCACACCTGTGGATGTCCAGCCCAGGGGCTTCTCAAGGGGGCTGGAGATCCAGGAAGGTTCCCTGCTTACATTAGCCTGCACTCTGAACTGCCACCTTCCCTCTGCCTAAACAAGGTTGCTCTCTTGGCCAGACCATAGCAGTGCCATCATGGATGGGTGCTGGGGGTCCATTGTCACAGGACCACTCTCATTAGTCCTCAGCTGACAACCTGTGAAACACATGCCATGCCTCTCAGCACTGCCTGCCCGTTCTCACTACCCCACCCTTCTCTCCCTGTTAGTGAGGCTTTTACCATCAACAACACCAGCAATATGCTTCAGGAAGAAAGGATAAACATGAGCATGTATCCTACTTTGCCAAACTCCATGCTGTGGATGGGCCAAGAGCTCCTATCAGTTAAATAAACTACCAAATTGCATTAACACCAGCCTTGTCAAAAAATCAGCTGCTGGTGGGAATTTAGCATGTGCTCTCTCCTTCTCTCAAACAAACATACATATCCTCACTATGAATTCATTTTTCATAGCACCTGTGCTGCTGCTCGGGCATGTGGACATGACTGGCCTGTGTAGGGTCTGAATGGAGTTAGGCTGAGTTTCAGGCTGTTCTGCCTACCCCACCCTGGCTCTCCAGGGAAGCCATGCCAGAGGGTAACTGTGTGTGCTGTGTGGGGGCTGTAGCTGGCACTCAAAGCTAGCAGGTACTGGTGCTGCCGTTGGGACCTGGAGGGGAGACCCTGCACCTTTTTGAAGCTGATAGGAGTGTTTGAGATGCATCAGTGAGGCAGAGAAGTTCCTGACAGCAGGTGCACTAGTTGTGGTCAGGACCAGCTCTGCAGTCCACACAAGCTGTATGGTCAGGTCTCAGGTGGTTGTCAAGAGGTCCTGCAGATGCTGTCTTGACAAGGTTCTTAGTTTCACAGCTAAGTCACCAGGGGGATTGGAGAGTTCCCACACACACTGCAGGATTGACCATGCTGGATTGACCATGGCACCTGCTGGATGGACCATGCGTGTGTGTGTCTCTGTGTATGTATTTGTATGCATCTCGGTGCACGTGCACATGTGGTGGTTACACATGGGTTCTGCCCACTGAGCTGATCTGTCCAGGATTGCTCAGCCTCCTGGCCCATGGTTAGAAGGGTTCACAGCAGCTTCCCAGCTAGGTTCTGGTTCTGTAGAAGACTAAGTTGATGCCAAATACACTTACATTCTGGTTTCTTAGGAAAGCATCATGTGGACCAGAATGTTTAATAAATCAGAACAAGCCATTTGCTGAATGTGCCAGGAATCTGAGAGTCATGGATGTGTGTGTGTATGTGCATAATTTTTAAAAAATCACCATATTTTTTCTTTAACTTTTTATTTTGACATAATTTTAGGCCTTTAGGAAAGTTGCAAGAATAGTACAAAGTGTTCCCATGTGTGTCTTTCACCCAGAATGTTAACTTTTTACTGCTCTCGTAGAATTCATAATATGAGAGACGATGGTAGGCATTTCTGCCCACATTATACATATGAGGAAGCTAAGCCTCAGAGAGGATAGTAACTAACCCAAGCAAATAAGTGACAGAGCCAGGATTAAAATCCAGATCTCTCAGATTTTTAAGTGCATGTACGTATGAGTGTGCAGGTGTCCTCCTCTGCCCAAAGAACTTTCTTCCTTGTGTTGTGGGTCTGCTAGCAGTGAATTGTTTTGGCATTTGATTCCTTTTTTCACCTTCATTTTTATTTTTATTTATTTATTTTAAAATACTTCTAAATGTTTGTTTTGAGAGAGGGAGAGAGAGAGAGCACATGTACATAAGCGGGAGAGGGGCAGAGAGAGAGGGAGACAAAGAATCCCAAGCAGATTCCAAGCTGTCAGTGCAGAGCCCAGTGAGGGGCTCAATCTCACCAACTGTGAGATCATGAACTAAACTGAAATCAAGAGTCAGACACTTAACTGACTGAACCACCCAGGCATCCCTCACCTTTTTTAAAAGACTTTTGCTAGGTATAGAATTCTGTGTTGACAACATTTTTCTTTTAGTACTTCAAAAATGTCACTTCATTTTCTTACAGTTTGCATGTTTCTGACAAGGTAACAAAAATTCTTTTCTTCCATGTTTTTTTAGGTCTGTGATCCAACCTACTGTTGTTATTTTTATTTACAAAGCCAATGATCTTTTAAAGATGTTTTTCAAAGATGATATTTTTAAGTCCCAACATGGGGCTTGAACATACCATCCAAAAATCAAGAATTGCATGCTCTACCAACTAGCCAGCCAGGCACCCCAAACATTTTTAAATAATATGAAAGAAATATTACATATTTCACCATTATTAATCATTTGTTGTGTTCATCATTCCTTTGTGTAGATCCACATTTCCATCTGGTGTCATTTCACTTTTTCCTGAGGACTTCCTTTAACATTTCTCATTGTGAGAATCTGTTGGTGATGAAATCTATCAGTGTTTGAATGTTTGAAAAAGTCTTTATTTCATCTTTGTTTTTGACAATACATATCTGAAAGTTATTAACCTCGAGTTTTAGGTTAATAGTACTTTATGGATTTTGCTCCATTGTCTTCCTGCTTGCATTGTTTCTGAGGAGAAATTGCTGTCTTTTTATCTTTGTTTCTATGTACATAATGTGTCTTTTTTCCCTGGCTGCTTTTGTGATTCTCTATCACTGATTCTGTGCAAATGGGTTATGATGTGCCTTGGTTTCTTTTATGTTTCCTTTGCCTGGGATTCATTGAACTTTTTGGATCTGTGTGTTTAAAGTTTTATTCAAGTTTCAAATATTTTTAGTGATTATTTCTTCAAATATTTTTCCCTGTCACCACTCCCACGCAACCAGTCCTTTGAGGACTTTAATTACATATATGTTAGTCCACTTGACATCATTCCACAGCTCACTGGGCTTCCAATCATTTATTTCTATTCTCTTTTTTTCTCTTTGTTTCATTTTAAATATCACTGTGTCTTTGTCTTTAAATTCACTGATCTTTTCTTCTGCAGTTAATCTGGGATTAATCTCTTGTTAATCCCATCCAGTGTATCCAGAAGTTTGATTTATGTCTTTTTAAATGTCTTCCACATCTCTGTTTAACTTTTTGAACATATGAAATGGAGTTATAAAAATTCTTTAATGTCTTTGCTGATTTGTCAAACTGTGTCAGTTTGGGGCTGATTTTCATTGTTTTTTTTTTTCCTCCTCATTAAGGATCTATTTTATTGGTTCTTTGCATGTCTAGTTATTTTTTATTGGGTGGTAGACATTTTGAATTTTGCCATGTTGTGTGTTGGATAGTTTTTGTATTCCTTTAAGTATTCTTAAGATTTGTTAGCTGGGACTGACGTGGTGCTTAGTCTGGTGCTAATTACCACCCACTATGGAGGTGTTCTTTGCATGCCTGGTAATTTTTTTCTTGAATGCTAGATATTGTGAGTTTTGCATGGTATGTATTGGATAGTTTTTGTGTTCCTATAAATATCCTTAAGATTTGTTAACTGGGATTGGAGTGGTGCTCACTAGAGTGGGGCTAATTATTGCCCACTACTGAGGCACAGCCCAGTGTCCCACAAATGATGAGGCTTTCTACTCTGACTGGTAGGAACAGGCACTATCCCCAGATCTGTGTGGATGCCAAACAGTTTCCTTTAATCCATATGGGTGGCTCTTTCCCTAGTCTTGGTAGTTTCCTTACACACATTTGCTGATGCATCATCAGCTGAATACTGAGAATGTTCTGGAGTTCCCTCTCTCTCTCCCTCTCTCCCTCTCTCTCAGTGTGTGTGTGTGTGTGTGTGTGTGTCTGTCTGTCTGTCTGTCTCCCTCCCTCCTCTCCAGCACTGTGTCCTGTGAACTCTAGCTGCATTGTTTTCAATGGACCCTAAGCACTGTCTCCTCAACTCAGGGAGTCCACCTGGCTCCACCCTCCATGTGCTATGGCCCAGAATATCCTCAGAGCAACAATTTGAGTTGTGGGGTTCACATACTTTGTTTTGTGTCTCTTAGGGTTTACTGTCCTTTATTGCTTACTATACAGTGTCTAGAAAATCATTGTTTCATATATTTTGTATGCATTTTAGTTGTTTCAAGTGAGAGTATAAATCTGGTCCCTGTTATTCCATCTTGATCATAAGCTTAAGTCCTGGACCTTGGTTTTTCATTTAATCATTTATTTGTAGGAAACACTGGTCTGGGCCCATGACTATGGACGGTGACTTGGGTAGGGGGTGTTATTGGGGCTGGTTAGCATCTTTGATTTTCATCAGTGATGGTCATCCAGTTGATTATATAAGTATGTAAATTTCTGCCTCATGATTTCTGCCCTCCAGACTCTTTTCAAGAACTTTATGCTGCCCAGCTCTTATAAAAAGCTCAGTATTGGGGTGCCTGGGTGGCTCAGTCGGTTAAGCATCAGATTCTTGATTTTGGCTCAGGTCATGATCTCACAGTTCATGGATTAGAGCCTCACATTGGTCTCTGCCAATGTGGAGCAGCGTGGAGCCTGCTTGAGATTCTCTCTCTCTGCCCCTCCCTCTCTTGTGTACATGTTTTCTCTCTAAATCAATGAACATTTTTTATTCTTAAAAAAGCTCAGTATTAGCAACTAGTTTGTTTTTTCTCGTGAGTGCTCTGAATCTTACAGTTGGTCATGGTTTTGGTTTTGGTTTTGGGTGTTTTTTGTTTTTTGGTTTGTTTTTTGTTGTTGTTTTGTTTGCTTGCTTGTTTTTGCTTTGACTGCCAGGGAGCTCAGATAATTTCTTAGTCTCACTTCCTGGCTGGGGTAAGATATCATAAGATGTATTTCTGTAAACAAACTCTTTACTCCAGCCTTCTCTTTTTAGCTTACTTATTTTTTGCCTTATATCTCTCTCAGAATTCTTAGTTAGAAACAAGAGACATCTGCTCTCACTATCCAGCTGATTTGAGCAAAGCCAACAGTAAATGTATTAGAGCAATGATTGGGAAGTTCAGAGTCTCTGGGAGGGTCAGAGAGCTAGGCCCAGAGCACCAGCCTGAGTCACACCAGGACTGGTCCAGGGGGAGACACGGTTCCTGTGCTGGATATGGGCAAGAGCTCTTGCTCAAACCCACATCAGGGCTACCTCTGTATGCAGACCCAGAGGGGGTCCCAGCCCCCCCGAGATTCATGTTGGTCATTTTTGGTGGAGTCTCATGTGAGGGTCCAATGGGAGAGCCTAGGTCATATGTCTATAACATGGCTGCAAGAGAGGCTCCTATACTGGGGGGGGGGGGGATGGCTTTGGACCTCCTCAAACATAGGAGGGGTATTCAAAAAGATTGGGAGGCTATTCAGTATTGCTATTGATACATAGCTATGATATCCTAATATTATTTTAAACAGTTATATTTTCAAAAGTAACCAGTAATCCTTTGGGAGGAAAAAAGGTGGGGGTGGTTAACCCCAGCTGTCATAAATGCAGGTACTCCTTGTATGTAACCAGTCACATGCCAGACAGCACAGACTCTCCCTCCATGCCAGCGCACCCTCACTGGCTCCAGGGCCCCTTGCCCCTCCTTACAGAGTAGACAGCCAGAGCACAGCCCCATTTTGGCCTCTCAGGGCTCCAGGCCACTTGGGGGTGGTTGTGGGGATGGGATGAAATGTTTGAAGGTTGGCAAAGCCCAAGGGCCAGAGGGATTCTGGCCAAGCAGGAAAGGAGCCCGTGTTAGTGCTTTCATCCAGCTGTATTTCAGGCTTGGTAAGCATTTGTCACCAGCTCCAAAGTAGAAGCAGGCCTTCAAAACCATCTAGCCCGACCTCATTGGAATAGTGACCTCTTAGTCTACTGAGTGGCAGAGCTGAGATGTATGTTGGTAGGGGAGGGAGGCAGTGGATGACACCCTGTGGCCCCTGACTCAGAGCAGACTTCCCTAAGATCACTGGGTTTGCACAGAGGGGATAGGGATGGGTGGAGGACAGTGGGGAAAGTGAGAGTGTCAGGAACAGGTCAGGTTCCCAACTGGAGCATGAGGAAGGGCTTCAGCCAGACCAGCCCCTAGCACTGTCCTGCCGACCCCTCCTCCCAATTCCTCCTCCCTCCTCTGTCTGTCTTCCCTGGGTCCCTCAGTGAGGCCCAGGTGGCTGAGCATCCTTTGTCAGAGGGAATTAACACACATAATTAAAGTGTCCAATGAAGAGCTTTGCATATTTCTTAATTACTGTCTGAGTCTTTGGGGGGACGGTTTGAAATGGGATTTTTCACGTTTCCTCATTTAGCCTACAGTGAGCCAGCTGGCCCCTCAGGGCTCCAGTAGGAGCTGGCAAAGCCCTGGTCTGGAGCTGCCTTTGTGAACACAGGGTGCAGGATCGGGTGTGGAGTGGGAAGCCTGGTCCCCAGCCTCCAGGCTTGTCAACCTTGCAGGAAGGATAGACCAGGCTTTTCTGTTTTGTAAAAATAGCACAGAAGGAAACAAGGATCAGACAGATGTAACTGGTGTCTCACCAGTTTCTCTCATCACCATAGGGCCCAGGAGCTGTGCATCCCATGGTCAGGACAAAATGGGGGACCTTATGGGCAGGGGGATTCAAGGGAATAGTGGAGTCCTCTCCCCAGGCCCCTGCAGAGCAGGGACAGTGGCCCAGATGGCCTTGCCTCCTTCCTAGCTGCAGGGCAAGGACTGCACCCTTTAGCAGTCAGGCCCTTCCCAGCATTCATACAGCTTTCCCCACTTGTGTTCTGGAAACTCAGCTGACAGAACATCTGAGTCAGCTGGGCCCACCCTAGGAACAGGTTATTATTGGCCTCAGCCTTGGGGATGCAGATTTGCCTTTTCAATCCCGAGGACCGCTTCTGACAGACAGCTGCAGACAGTCTCTGACCTGGGCCTGGCAGTGAGCCAAGGATGCAGAAGCCCTTTCCCTGGCGTGGGGACTGCTGTCCTAAAAACACAGGTATCAAAGAGATGGGTCTGCCAGGGTGGCCTAGAAATGGCAGGGGCTTCTTCCAGGTCTTTCCTGCCTCCCACTCTGGGCCTAGCTCTGTGAACCCAGGGAAGATCAGGCAGAACCCCACTGTCTGTCCAGCAGTGTCCTGTAGCTGGTGTGGGCGGTAAATGTGAATGTGTGGCCTAGAAAAGATTATGGACCAAGGTTCTGGCTTAATTCGCGAGAAGGCTACCGTGGGGGTGGTTCATGCTCTGCCAGGTCTTTCCAGACCTTCCAAATTCTCCAGCTAATTTCTTTTGCTCTGCCTCATGTTCTGCCCCATTTCTGGCCCTCACGGGATCTCTCCACCACACCCACATCTACCATGGACATGACAGGGAGGAGAGGGGTCCTTCATGGAGGAAGACAGTGTTAGACCAAGAGTCTGGGGGCTTATGGCCCACTCAACTATCATTCAGCCTGGGCACAAGCCAAACCCAGGAGTTCTCATAGGCACTGACCCCAGAGCCCTGGGAGACTTTGGCTTCACGTGGCAGCTCTATGCTCACGTCTCTAGCTCCATCCAGTCCCTCCCCTGGGGACTCTGTTCCCCCTGATGCCTCGTCCCCATCAATCAAGACCCAGCCCAAATGGCCACCTCCTTTAGGAGACCATTGCAGTTCTCCAGCAGAGCGGCCTTGCCTTTTCCTCGGCTCTCAGTAGCCCCTCCCAGGCTACTTCGTACTTTAGGTATCTGCACCTGAATGGCTCCACCACTGGAGCAAAGCTGCTGGGAAAAGCAGGGGTTCATCTGTTTTCTCGCTGTGAGTTCTGTGCCCAGCACGGGCCTGGCATAGAGTAAGCCCCCAGTGGGTGTTTGTTGACTGCATAGAGAGGCCTCTGCAGCTGTCTAGAAGCCACCCAAATGTACAAAAAGCTATTTATTTGGATCGGCCACTGAGATGGGGACTGCAGCCCATGGGAGGCTGGCTGGTGGAGTGCGGTGCAGGTGGGTGCTGGTAGCTAATTGTGAAGGGCCAGCATCCAGTCTACACTGCACTGGTGGAATTTCCAGGGTGTATGGGACTGAGCTCATCTAGATAGGCTTGCAAAACTCCTGGGCCAGCAGTCACACTCAGGTAAGAAAATCACTGTTTAATGATCATTGCAATAATGAAAAATAAGCTTAGATAATCATGGGATTGAAAAATTAGTATTAGTTCTTTTTTAATGGTTTCCTTTCTGAATTTAGTGCTGATATCTGTGCTTTGGTCTGACAGTTTTAAAGACCCCTTTTATGGATGACCTGAATCCAGGTGATTTTACTTACTTGGTGTTTGCTCCTCATCCAGTTTGCTTAGGGTTAAGGAATGGCTCCATCATCTGCTGGTCACAAAGCCAGGTGGCAGGGAGGTATCCGGGGCTCTCCTCTGCATCTGACCAGTCATTAGGTCCTGCCACCCCCAGCTCTGTTTCTCTCCAGTGTCACTGCCTCTGTTTTAACTGAGATCTGCTGTCCGTCACTGGACTGCTGCCCCCGGTCTGGCCCCTGTGAGCCGTTCTGCCCAAAGCAGCATAAGTTTTCTTCCTAAAGCACAGATCTCTTGCCTTCAAAGAGGTGGGTAGCCTGCCAAGGTGGCCTACTGCCACCTTGGTATAACGAGGTATAACATACCACCCCAAGTATGGGGTATAACATACTTGGTATAACAAACCACCCCAAGACTTAGTGGCATATGAAATGTGAATGTTTACTTTGCTCAGGAAACTATGGTTTGGGCAGATCCTGGCAGGGAAACTGTGTTTCTGTTTCACTGGGCATCAGTGGCTGGCTCCAAGGGTGAGGGCTGGAGTCATTGGAAGGCTCACTCACCCACAGGTCTGCTGTTGTCAGGTGGGTGTCTGTGTGGTCCTCCCTCATGTGGGCTGCCGTGGGTTTCCACACAGCATGGTGGCTGGTCCGAAGAGACAGCTTTCAGAGTGTGAGGGAGGGGAAGCGCTCCAGACAGAAGCTGTGCCACCTTTCCTAACCTAGCCTTGAGAGTCACACGGACATTTCTGCCATAGGCACAGGCTCACCCGGCTTTGCCCCTACACAGAGCATCAGTGGTACATGGTAAAAAGGGCATGTGGGATGGGGAATATGTGGTGGGCCATCATGGAAGTTAGGAAGTGTCACACTTGCTCCCCCCACCTGTCTACTTAAGACCCTTCAGGAATGGCCACCACCCTTGGGAGAGAATCCATGCTCCTTGGTGTGTTCCCTGCCCTTCTGGCCTTGCCTGTCTCTGCCTTCCCTTCGCTCCCTCCCTCCGTAGCTGGCCCCAGAGATGGATTTTGGTTGAAATCAACCCACTGGCCACATGGAACTTCCTTGAAGAGGCAATGGGTTCTTGAACTTCCTTGAACACTTACCCCTCTCCTCACACACTATTTGGGCTCCATTTTCTCTGTGACAGAGCTCAGATGTAGAGGCTCTGAATGTATCTACCCCATGGCTCCTGGACACACCTCCACTCCCCCTGGTAACCTGGCTTATTGCCTCCAGCCCCTTGTCATGAGCTTTCTGTCTCTGCCTCTGTGCCTTTGTTCACACTGTTCCCTCCACCTGGAACACCCACTCTCTCTCACCCTCACCCTTCCACAGCTGAATGAATGCCCTGCCTCCTCCTTGTGGTCTCCCCGACTGCCCAGCCACCTGGGCCCCTCCCTGCCTTTTGTGATCTCCTGCAGTGTCTCATGTGCAGTGTTGCACATGAAATATGACTGTGGTGTCAGATCTGGGTCTGTATGCCAGCTCTAGTGCTTGCCAGCTCTATTACCTTGGTGACAATTGCTCACTCGTTGGATTGGAATGAGGATAAAATGAGCGAACCCAAGTTAAGCACCCATTTCTTGTCTGGCACCAAGTAGAAGCCCAGTAATAGGGTTTCCTTCTTTCTAAAGCCTCTGGCAAATGCTCAGTAATGAATTTCCTCACCCTCATTTGGTTGAAAGATTGAAAATGCATCTCCCTGCTTAATCACATGGGACTAAACTACCAGAAGATGTTGCTGAGCCCTGAGCAGAGAGAAGAGCTCAGTAACAATACACCTGCTTATTTAATATAATCCTGCCAGTGGAGCTGAATCTTTGTCCTCAGAAAAAGCTCTGCTGCTGCAGTGGTGTCCAAGAGCTGCAGTCAGAAGGCATATGGGGCAGTGTGACCTTGAGAACAGAGCTGCGAGGCAAGGGCAGTTCCCAGAGGCCGCAGGGGCCGGTGGAGAGCAGGAGCTGGTCGGATGCACAATGCTGCTGCCCCTCTCAGGCCGCCCCCGGCTTTGGCCCAGTGGTAGTGCCCTGTCAGGTGATGGCTGCAGCTGTCTTGCCATCCTTCATGGGGAGACTGAGAGAACAGGATGGCCAAGGAGGTGGGTGGTGCAAGCTGTCCATCTGTCCATTCGCAGGTTCCCATACCTTTCACCCAGGGCAGTTGTGGAGGATCTGAGCCACATTATCCTGGCACCCGTGGACAGAGTATGGGTGGTCTTGGGGAAGCTCTGAGGCAGGGAAGGGTGGGGGAGCTTCTGCTCTGAGAAATGAGAAAGGCAGACCTAGAGGAATAGTAAGAAATTATTCCCCTTTGCAGCAAATCAGTAATGAACCCCTCATTCAGTCCAGGCTTCAGTTGGGGTGCTGGGCCTAGGTGTTCATGCCCGCTCACCCTCACATTCTGATCCCCTCCTTGTCCCCCTTACTTCCCAGTTTCTGACCTTCCAGATTGGGTCAAACACAGCCTCAGTGCAGAAAAGCTCCCCCCCCCCCCCCCCAGCTCTGTCTGGTCCCAAGGAAAAGGGCTTGGTGGGGCCATTTCCAGAGTTCCATGACATCCATAGTGGTGGCAGCAATGACCTGGCAAAATCCTGAGACCCATTGTGACCCCAAGATGCTGAGGAGGGTCAGGGATAGGAGCTCATTCCCTGGTCAGACTACCTCAGCCTGGTCCCACTTGGTCTGACCCTGACAGCAAATGGCTGTCAATTCATTTCCCCTTGTATAAAATGAGGATGATGTGAGCACCTGTTTCAGAGTTGAGCCCCCCCCCCCCCAAACCGTGTTAAGGGCTTCGTGCAGGGTTGCCGCAAGCACAGAACTCCTGAAAACTTGAGGTGGGTAGGGGTCTGGTCTCTCTTGTTCACTCACTGTTATCAGATAAATCTGCACCTGGCACAGCTCCTGGCATGTGCCTGGAACACACTCAGTAGATACAGGAGGCACGTGCTATCATGGTTGTTGTGGGAACACTCAGAAAGACCGGCAGGACCCCACACCTAAACGTTCCTCCTGCACAGCCCCAATAAACAATTTGTTGTCTTGGGGCTTTCCTCCACCTGGAAGTCACCCTGCGAGCCGGTTCTAATCCACTGCCAGTGGCTATTGTCTGGGGATGGGGTGGCTTGGCATTCGAAGCCCTTGCAGGGATTTCTAGGTTCTCAGCCCCTCTGAGGACCTCCTGCGGCGCTAGTTGCTTTTTGCCTTTCCACAGCCTCTTCCCTGTGTGCTCAGCTGCCCCGGGGAAACACCCCTTGCAGGGAGAGAACTGTATCTTCCTGCCTTCTCTCCACCCTGCTCTCTGATGCTCGCCCCTCCCCTCCCCCCCAGGTGTGAGATGGGATGTGTCACTACCTAGGGAAGTCACTAGCAAGTGAGCCCCAGATCCCCGTCTTCCAGGGGAGGCAGTAACCTTCCACCGTCTCTTGGAAAAGGAGGATGCTGCGTTCTCTTCCTCCTCTTTGATTTCATCTGCCTCTTGCTGGCTCAGGGTTTCACTCTGTGGTCCCCTTAGTATTTTGCAGCCAGGGCTTTCCATGGGGGAAGCCTCCACTTCTCACCTACATGTGAAAGTTAAGGGGAGATTTAATGCGATTGGAAAGCACTTAACAGATTAATACCTAACAGTTGTCAAGTAAGATTAGAAGAGATTGTGGGTGTGTTACTGCTCACCCCAGAGAGGTTCAGAATAGATATGTGGCTATTCTGATGCCAGCTCATACAGGACCTGGCACTACCAGGCAGAGCTGGCATCAGACCCCTGGTTTAAGGGCATGCCCCCAACGAGACTGCCCCACACTTGAGATGCCACCACGAGTGGACTCCCCCAGGACACCACACTTCTGATCAACAGGCTGCAAATTCGAGGGGCCTACATGACCCTCCTCAGGTTCCATAATTTACCACAACAACTCACAGAACTCATTGTGTTCTACTTATAATTCTGTTACAAAGGATCCAAATCAGAAATGGCCAAATGAAGAGACACGATGGGCAAGGTCAATCCAGTAGCCGTGGTAGTATTTTTTTAATCTGATATTCTGGAAATCGTCTCAATATCTCAGTTGCCTGCTGTCTGCTTCTACTTTTAAGCATTTCCTGTATGCCTGGCTGGCACTTTTATTTAATTCTTACCACTGCCCTTTGAAGTCTTTGAGGTTATTATACCCATTTTAAAATGCAGAACTGAGGTCCAGAGGAATGGTGACCACCTCAAAATGACAGGGCCAAACAGCAGCCCAGCTAGGATTGGAATTCAGCTAATCAGTTCTGAGTCAAAGATGGGGCCATCCCAGTTTGCCCCAAACAGTGTGTCAGATGTCCTTCCTGGCTAGAAGATGGTGGCCTTTCCCTTACAAATGTTGGCTGTTTGGAAGGTGGTTGCTCATCTCTTCTGTGGTGTATGACTAAGTCTTCAAAACCAGAGAAGGACCCTTCTCAGAGAAGCCAAGTAGGGCTGCCTTGCTCCATCTGGGCAGTGACCAGCCACCCCAGCAGGCCCAGCCTTGTGGACATCCCGTCCAAGAGTCAGGGAGAGGCAAGAGTCAGGGAGAGGGCAACCTTCAGGTGCTGGCTCTTTTGCTTTCCCTATCAGGGTTGCCTGTGTCTAGCAGTCCAGAGCAGGAGGGCCTCTGAGCCAAGCTCAGCTGGGCCGGTCCCCCTTGGAGATTCCCAGGCCCATGGCGGAGACTTGATGGGACAGTGTAGACAAGCACTCCATGCTGGGCCTGACCCAACAGTTGTTCCTTCGTCACCCTTCCTCCCCTCCCAGATAATTAGAAATGCTGCCTGCGATAGGCATTTGTGCCACTGCCAGGCCCCAGGGGACCTGCACAGGGTTAGGTCAGAAGCCAAACCCCACACAGTTTGGGAATTTAGCATTTGTGGAATTCCCAAGAGATGGCCTGGGTTCTCTCAGCCATACTGGTAGGTGGCTCTTGTTTGGGGTTTACTGCCCCTTAGAGGGCATTTGCAAATATGGAAGGCGGTCCCGTCAGCATTTACCTGGTAAGATCCAATGATGCTAAACATTCTGTGAGGAGATAGACTGTCAGGCACACACTACAAAAAAATAGTCCTGCCCTTGAGAGACACTGGAGGATAGCCCATTTACTTCCCCTGCACCCTGGTTCCTTGGAAAGCCACCTCCTTACTAGTCCCAGGCTGAGTGAATAGGGAAAAAAGAGTATGCCTCCCTCCCAGCCTGTGGCCGATGGCAAGTCAGTATTTCCAGGTGACCATGGGTCCATGCAAGAGGAGCATCTTGTCTTATGCACATACTTGCTCTGATTCTTCTATATGCTTCTTGCCTCACTCTTGGCTCTTGGGGGTCAGGGAAGACCTGGATGCGGGTGGTGAGAATTCTCCAGACTGGGGAGGCCTCTTGCTTGGTGCTGGCAAGTATTCCCCTATAACCTACCCAGTGTGGACTTGGCCACCTCACCTTAGGGTCCATCTCTGAGGGTCTGGCTCCTGCTTCTGTTTCTGAATTTCATCCTTCCTCTAGGCTTTTTTGTTTCCTTATTCGTTTTTTTCACATGATATGTGTTTGGAGGATTCTAGTTTGCATGCCACAGCTGAACCCCTTTCTTCTTGTTGTTTTGCAGTCGGGAAGACGTCTCTGATCACACGGTTCATGTACGACAGCTTCGACAACACGTACCAGGTGAGGTCCTGGGTTCCCCTGCCTCCCCCACCATGTCTGCAGCCATGACAGCAACCTAGAGACTATGCTGGCCTGTCTCCAGGGCTTGCTAATGCTGGCCAAGAGCAGCATGGTCCTGGGTCCCCTGGGCATCCGTTTTGCCTTGGCGGAGCTTCGTACTTGTGCACAAGCCCCAGCCCAGTAAAGACCCTGAGCCCTTCTGAAAATCCAAACCTTGGTAAAGGAAACATTTTCTAAAAACAGAGAGGACACATTTCAGTCTCTGTTCTCTTGCTCCCGGTGGGCAGGTCTAAACCATTATAGTGTGTGGTTACTTGGAGGGTCATCATGTAGAGGAGGATGGGTAGGCAAGATGTAAAATGAGGGAGATGAAACTGAAAGCAGTAGGATAACTTGTTTCTCGAGCATGGTGATGTTTGCTGGACACTTATGCACATGCACGTGCACACACATGGTTGCTGAGGCAATTCCTTCTTGGAGAGGCTGGTGTGATGGGCTTGTACTGCTGTATGAGGACAAGAGACAGACAGAGTGACCTCTTGGCTCCTGTCTCTAGAGGGTGGGCTGAAGTCAACTGGTGGCCTAGAGATGGCCACAGGTGGCCCAAAGACTGAGCTCCTGGGGGGTAAGTAACATTTCATTGTCCTGGCATTACTGGTGAGTCAGGAGGTTTGTGCAAATGAAATGAATTTCCCTTGCAACTGTAGCTTTTCACAAAAGGCACCAACTTCAATCATTTCAAATATTTTTTAAGGAAAAAAAAAGATACTTTCTTCCTTGACAAAGAGACAAATATTCTTCTAAACCAGTGGGTTCTGTAAGATACTAGTTCCAAGAGATTATTAGCTGGTGTTACTTGAGAAGAAAAGGTAGGGAGGGAAGGTCAGTGCTTGTACAAAGTTAAGGAGCACTGGTAAACAGAATTCAGTCAACTTTTCTACTGCAGGGCTTCTCAGGGCTTTTACTACATCAGTGTATGGTTTTGATTTGCTAACAGGAATATAGTGTACAGGATCTTCTGCACATATTTGATCACAGAATCCTTTTGTTCCTGAGTCCTCAGAGGACAAGCACTTATAGAACAAACTGGGGAGTGCTATGCTAAGAGGCCCCCCTTCCCTGGATTTACAGAGGATGCAGAGTATAGCTAACTGTGGATTACAGTTCCGTGTCTGCTCTGTAGTCTATCTTCCTCCCTCAGGACCAATCATCATCTTTGCCTCAAATACAGCCCCTCTCTCTGCCTCCTCTAATTCCCTGTCTTTTTCTCTCCTGTGTGTGAAATACCAGATAACCAGTGGCCTTGGGAAGAGTTGATCGAAGGGTGAGAAGATGAGGCCCTGGGAGAGGGGCCCTGAGTACTCTGCACAACCCTGAGCACGGGCTATGGAATATCTTGGCCACACTTTATCTTCGTTGTGTGCTTTCCAGGCCAGGGCTTTGTACTACTGCAGGCTTGCCAGAGACCTCCTCCCCATAAGGGAGTTCTACCACGTTAGTCTTTGTTTGAGATTACAGTTCTAACAGACTTCAGTTCTGAAGTCTGACTTGGTATTCGTGTGTGTGTGTGTGTGTGTGTGTGTGTGTGTGTGTGTGTGTGATATGAATGATCTCACAGATACTATCTTGATTGATTTTTGAAAAATACTGAGTTATTTATAATGCCTCTTATTGGTGTCCCATTGAAAACAATGGGACTTTGGGCTGGCTACTGTTCTTGGCAGTAGGTGGCAGCAGATATGGCCCTAGGGCCTGTGCAGTGAAGAGTGATTCTCATGGGCATGGATCAAAGTCTCATGTCCTTTGAGTTTCTTGGAATCTCCTCCTTCGTCTCCAGGGTCCTCTTGTATTGCTTATTGCTAGCCCTGCATCCTGTGGTCCAGCAGGCCTCTCTGCTAGCTGCTCCCCACCTAGGCGACAGTCATGCCTCCACACTTGGGCTCATGGTGTCACCTCTGCTGGAATGACCTTCCCTCTCCTCTTCTCTGCTATGAAAAATTCTTCTGACTCATTGAGACTCAGAGCACATGTTTGCTCTGTAGGTGGGGCCTTCCCTGTGTTCTGTACCACGGCCCCCCTCCACCCTAGCACGTTGTCCTCAGGACTCCTTTAGCTCACGGCCTATGTGCTCTGGCTCCTTGGACGGGCTCTGAGTCTGAGGAGCCAGGATCCCTCAGATCCACCGCTGCATTTGTAGGCCTGCACAAGGCCTGGCCATAGCTGGTGTCAAGTACCTACTGGTACCAAATTGGCTTGGAAAGGGCTTGGTTTTTGGACCCCATCGGGCCAAGAGGCCACAGAGGCCAGATGTCTTGGTGAGCAGGGGAGAAAGCGCAAAGGGAAGCAAGACCTTCCGGATGGTGAGCTTTTTTGACTTTGTTATTGCAGGAGATAGAATGTCTTTCCCAGTGCTCTTTAAAATGGTAATTAGGCTGGGAGGCCAGGGATCCAATTCTGTGCATACACAGGCCATTTTAATGAACTCTCTGGAGAAAGAGAGGGGGAAATGGTACTGTTCATTTTGTTTTTCTTAACATGGTGGCAGAGACATTTGGGAAGTAGACAAGATCCTCAAGGGCTCTGGGGGATGTTGGTTGTCCCTGACCACTCCCTGCCAACCCCCCCAAACATCCTCTCCATCCGCCCCCACCATTAGCTGAGACACTCAGTTCCCAGGACAGAATCGTCCCTCCCTCCCATCCTTTTGCCTGCCTCTGGCTCTGTGTCTCATCCCTTCCCTTCCCCCATTCACTCATTCTGACAACAGATGTTTGTCAAGTACCTCATCTGTGTTGGAGGGACAATAGGAGAAAACAGTCTGGCTGCAGAATCTGGCCCTGCCCTCAGCTGGGGCATGGAGGGCAGAGGGGTTCAATCTCATCCTGGGTGGCAGTGAGCCCTCCCTTGGTCTGGGGCTGAACAAGCCTGAGGCCCTGAGGGGCTGGCGTGAGGTCCCTTGAGGACCCTGATGGGCCCCCTGTCATGGCCGTACATTAGCATCACCTACTGGGGAGATGGCCTGGAGTTTCACAAGCTGGCTCAGGCAGTAGCATTCTTTTAATTCTCTGAGGTGATTGAGATGAACGTCTAGCCGAGGCCAGAGCCAGTGGCCCGTCCCTAGATCTCCCACCACAGCACAAGTTAGGAGACCGCTGACCTACTGGGCTGCTCCCGGGAGAGGACCCCGACCTGCTGGAGCTTACTCAGCTGCTTCGGGAGTGGAGGGCCATTTCTGAAATATTGGACAGTTTGCCTGTCCTGGGTCACTCCCGGGATCCCATGGAGCCCCTGGGGGAAGGAACAGAACAGCTGTGTCCACTGTGCCAGCACAGGCCAAGGGGTTGCCCCGAGGAACCCTTACCCCCTCAGTGACCAGACCAGACTGTCATTCCTGGCCGCTCTGCCCTGAGGCTTTCGTCTTCCCTCTGGGCTCTGAATTCATTTCCTGGGGCTGCCATAGCAAATTATCACAAACAAGCAGTTTTAAACAACAGAATTTATTCTCTCACAATTCTAAAGGCCAGAAGTCTAGGATCCAGATGTGGCCGAGCCATGCTCCCTCTAAGGGCTCTGGGAGAAAATTCTTCCTTACATCCCCTGGCTCTTGGTGGTGGCAGGGCTCCTCGCCTCCTCGTCCCTTCACCTCCTCACCCTGGGGCTGCACCTCCTCGTCCTCTCACCTCCTCCCCGTGGGGCTGCATAGCCCCAGTCTCTGCCTTCATCTTCATGTGGCCTTCTCCTCTCGGGGTCTCTGTGTGTCCTCTCCTCTTCTTGTAGGGACCCCAGTCATTAGACTTAGGGACCTACCCTAAATGCAGGATGAGTTTTCATCTTGCAAAGACCCTATTTCCAAATAAGGTCACATTCTGAAGTTCCAGGTGGATATGAATTTGGTCGGGGGCGGGGGCATTCTTCAACCCCCTACGGCACCTCCCACTCTGATCCCACTGGAGACCAGTCCTTCTGGCCTTGGGCCTCAGAACCATCAGACGAGGTAGTTATCAGTGGGCACCAAAGGCTTCCTGGAGGAGAGGGCGGGAGGATTTAACTGTAGCTGCACTGGAGGGAGGGATGGTGACTTAGAGGAAGGATGACGTCTGTGGAAGTCCAGAGTGTAACGTCCAGCACTGCATGTGTGTGGTGGGGGGGGGGGTCTGCCTGTTGCAGTGGAGGGTAAGCGTGGGGCCTTTGGATGGATTATTGGCAGGCTGCATTTTGATCAAGTTCATGGGTCTTTCCCCTTTTGCCTTCTTGGGTACTCTGCTCCTTCCTTCATCATATACATGTATGTATGTGTGTATGTATGTAATGTACATATATATGAAATTATATTTTGCAACTGTTGTACATAATCCAGACTAGATTCACTATTATATATTTATTATTATTATGTTTGTTTTTCTCTTGATTTTAAAAGACATTAAAATTTAAAAGTTAGAAAATATTTTCATGGCCCCCTGAAAGTACCACAGGCTCCAGGCTCTGAGCCTGCCATACCTTGTGGATAAGTGGGCCCAGAGGGTTGGCACTGGAAAGCCCTGGATGCTCAGAGGGGCTTGGTCTCGTGGGGCAGGAAACGCAGGGCTGTTGAGGGTTCCTTCTGTGGGTACTGATGGGATCAAAGGCATCTGTTTGTAGGAGACGCAGGTGGAGCACTGCGTTGGGGCAGGGGTGACGGCTGTAGGTGGGGTGCACACAGACCTGGATGCAGCTGTGTGTGGAAGGGCGGGGCAGGGGAGGGAGGAGTGTCACTGAGCATTTATGCAGGGCTGTGTGGGAGGTGAGTGAAGGGCCTGGGCCTAGGACAGAGACACCATAGGGCAGTGGAAAGGATGAGTGAACAGAGTGGATCTGTGGGGTACAGAGGAGGGAGAGGCCTGAGTGGGCCCTGGGTTTCTGTCCAGACACCCTGGAAGACTATCAGTGTCATCAACACACACACAAAATGAAGAGTCAAGTGGGAAGTAATGATGGAACAGCCAAGTGAAGGCGTTTGAAACTGTTACATGGGGTAGCCCCTCGACTGGTTGCACAAAATCTGGATTCCTGAAGCTCTAAGAACTAATGAGTCTTCTGGGTTGGAGTGTGGGAAGGAGGTGGAGGACCAGAAGGAGGGGCCCTTTTCCATAGAATCTAAGATGCCACATGTCTCCGTGTGGCAGCCGGGGGAGACAGGGATAGGCTCTTCTGCCCCTGGTAGAGGGGGTCAGAGTGAGGTCACACACCAAGGAGAAAGGATTCAGCATGTTCCGTTCTATCTCAGCTCTCTTTCTCTTTCAAAATGATGTACATGCAGAGGCGGCCTGGGTTCAAATCTCAGGCCTGTCACTTAGATTACAGACCCTGGACCAGCATCCCAGTTGCATTTTCTTTTAACCTGGAAATTATTTGGGTAGGCCTTAACCCCTATATCACCTAGACCAGTTGCCTCAATTTTTAGCAGTAAGAATGAGGTTAATTTGTATTTAGACCATAGCTCACCTCGGTCTTAAAGTCTAGATGATGGCAAATCATTGGCCAAAAATACTGTTGACATAGATGTGCATTAGGATATACTATAGAGAGAAGCAGACCAGGATAAAACCTGGAAGACAACAACCTGCCACTAGCTCGGTCGATAGTGATGGAATGGAGCTAACAAGAGTGTGCTACCAAAGCGTCCGGCTGGAAACTGTGGGCCTCCCAACCACCCCTGCGTTTGCACCTGGGCAGTGCTAGCCAGCTCCGCCAGATGACTCTGTGCTTCTAGCAGAAGACTGAACTTTAGTCCTCATGTAACTCTAGCAACACGATGATTTTATTACATTAATAGAGTGGAGTTCAATCTTTGCAGACATCAAGCTCTGTGGCCAACCTGTGAGGTGACGGGCTTCCGTAGTAAAATCCCCCTGAATGCCAGGAAGCTTGGCAAGACGCCCCTGCCCTCAGAGACCCACTGGGGCACCAGCATTCATCCAGGTGCTTCCTCTGGAAATTATCTGGTTCTGGACTGAGGGCAGACTTGTCCTTGTGCTAACATCTTTTCATTCCCTCCCTCCTCTCCTCTGCCCTCTTCTCCCTCTCCTTTGTGAAGCATGTACGAATTAGCAGTGTGGTCACCTTCTGGTACAGAAGGCTGACAAGTGGTGGCTTCAGAAGAAGGGTTGAGGTTTTCCAGGTGCAGGCAGTCACGGTGGGACTTCAGGTGGCACAGCTGCACAGTGATGCTGTCGGCTCCCGGGCTCTTGCTCTCGCTCTGTTCCTCCTTCTGGTGTGTGGGTTCTTATCTGCAGGCAGGCTGGCTGTTGCTGCTCCAGACATCACTTCTGCATTCAAGGCAGAAAAAGAAAGCAAGAGCTTCCCTAGAATCCCCTCCCCTCCCCTCCAGCAGACTGTGGCTAGAATTGGGTCATCCGATGATCATCCTTAGCCTCTGGAGAGGCTGGGAAAGCAGAATTTCACTTTTACAGTTTTCAGGCAAACAAGGGAGTAAGAGGTGGTCAGTGGGTAGTGGGTGAGTCCATCAGCAGCATCTGCTATGTTTCATAAGTTTAAAGGGACTCATGATGTGGTTCTCTGTCCCCAGATGTCTGTAGTCTGTCCCGTTCACTTTGTAGGATTCCCCTCAGTGGCTCTTAGACACCCTCAAAAGTCCACCACTTGGGGCATCTTTCACCCTGTTAAGAAGAGGCCTTTTGTACTTGGATCCTTTCAAGGCCCTTCAGGAAGCCTCCCAGGGAGCATCAGGCCACATATCTATGGGCCTCTGCATGGCTTTTGAAGGGATTGACTGATTTTGATGAAATTTAACCCCTTATTTAAACTTGCAAGGTACATACTGTTTGCTTGATGTTCCAGACCACAGGAGATAAAAAAGCAATGGATAGATATTTAAACTGGGTGGTGGCAAGCCGAAGCCACTCTCCACTGGGAGGGAAGTGGCCACCAGGACTGTGTAGACTTCGAGGCTGAAGTACTAAAAGCACCCAGGTACCTGCACTGTGGCCTCCCGAGTCAGCATCCCCTCCCCCAGAGCTCATTGCCAAGCTGCTGGCAGGGACAGACCCTGCCCAGCATGTTTTCCAGAGGCTACCGCCTCCTTCCCCCACAGCGCCCACTTGCCAGCCTGAATCCTTAAGTTTTGCCAACCTCATTTGCATGCTAATTTGCATGAGTCTACCCTCTACTCTCATCTGATGGTTGGTGCAGAGCACCACAAACAGCAGCTTCATTGTCAAGGGCTTGTCATGCCCAGCTGCTTTCTGCCACTTATGGATGCTTCCCCAGCCATGGGCCAAGGCCTGGCCAAGGCTAGTAAAAGGCACACATACACTCCTTTTCGTGATTTCTCTTCCCGAGAAGAGTCTTGAGTCAATTTATGCAAATCACCATGCAAATTTCCACTGCAGACTTTATTACTGTCTTGTCAGAATGTGGATGGATGCAAAATTATATTTCATAATAAATGCACATAGCAAAAAAAATTTCAACAAGTGCCTCAGGAAACATCTTCTTTGGGGATCCAATGGGCCAATGGCTCTTTTGTGCAGAGGGAGGCGTGTAATGTACTGTCAGTCTGTGCTTTGTGTCTGAGCCCCTGTTGACACTGTGTAATACCACCTTCTGAAGAAGATGAATGTGGATGTGGCTGGGAAGTCTGTGTTTGTTAAGATTCCTCAGAGTTTGCATAAAATGAAATGCCTGCCATTTTTCATAAGCAGTGCTGTTTGTAAGCACATTATTAAAGGAATAAATAGCAGAGTGTAGAGTGCAGCCTGGCCTCCTGGGAGGGGCATCAGGCAGTACAGGAGGCTTGTGCAGCACAACTTAGGAGCAGGGGGGGTATCATGGGGATCATGGACTGGCCGGAGGGCCCCCAAAGTCAAGTCTGCCGCTCATGTGTCTTGATATCCTCTTTACATTCCTATGATGTAGTTACAGGCAGGAATAAATTTACTTGTAAAAGGAAATGAAGTACAGAGAATGAGTACTTTGATTCAGACTTCATGCCAAGCTAGAAGAGGGATGTGGTCTCCTTTAGAACCCGGTTAACCTTTCCTGAAGCCCTGGGAACACTAGTTTATTAATAAGGGATGTTAACAGGGATTATAAACACAAAGTTTCCTAGAGCAAGGAAGCTTGGGAACATTGGGTTCCATGAAATTATTCATGTTTTTTAGTGCAGTACTTCTCAGAGCCTTTACTGTGCCAGTATGTTTTCTGGCTCTCCACTAGGAGCTAGAACATGCAGCCTTTCTCAGAAACACTTGATTACAGTTTACCTTTATCCTGTAGATTGCTTCATGGGGATGTATTTCACATAAACAGTCTGAGAAACATGTTGGACGGTCTTCTTTGGGGTGGGTTTCTACAGTTTCTCTTGAAAATCCCCCAGTCAGTTGGTCAGTCCTCATTTTTGTTGATGCAGGGTACCTTCATGTGGTCTAACTCCTGTGATCTGCAGTCTTTGAAGTAAGCTATGACTATCCCTATTTCAGAGAGGAGAAGCTCCCTATCCATTGTTCTTTGGAACCCATCAGAGTACTCAGACCTTGCCAAAGCACTGGCAGAGGTCACTGAAAACAACACGTGACCATCCAGGTCCATTTGATGATGGTAGGGCACTTTGCTAGTGGCATGCCAAATCTTCTGGGACTGACCATGTCAGCATCGGGAGACATTGAAGGAAGCCTACGTTTGCTGGCAGAAACCTGCCCTTCCCTCCTGGTCACCTCAGCCTCTTAGCCTTCTGGCATGGCCAGAGCTATGTGCATATCATGGATTTGGGCTTTATCTCCCTACCCCACACTCACCCACACAAGCATAGTATACCCACTCCTACCCACATACACATACTTGTACGTGCAAATGAATACGTAGCTGCATCACGTGTGTATGTCTTCACTTGTCCATGGGTCCACCCCACACAGTCATACACATGTTCCCATCAACACACACACACACACACACACCTTTGTGACACGTGCTGGCCTTCAAGAGGGAGAGTGGGTTGTGGCAGGTACCAGGGAGTCCCCGAGGTTTCTGGGGCCTTTTGTGGGAGGGGGTGTCCTGCCTGGGTGGCTAGTTGTTCTTTTTGCTTGGTGTCCCCATATTATCCTGTCAGATAATTTCTGTTGATGTGTTTTCAGATTTGCTGTTTCATCTTTTGTTAAGCCCGTCAGTGATTTAAAAATTTCCGTTCTAAGTTTGGTTCTTCTTTCTAGTTTCTCTTTCTCTGCTGAGATTTTTTAAATCTGTGCCTTCATTATGAGCATATTTTTCTTTATATATTTGAGCATTATTATGCTATATCATATCATATATCATATCATATCATATATCATATTAAACTGCTTGCTACTTTCAGTGTCTGGGTCACCTCAAGGTTGGTCTCCCTTTTTTTTTCTAGAGTATGGCTTTTACTTCATATGCTGAGCGATTTAAGGTTTATCCCACACATTGTGATTAAGACTGTGAATTCTCTTTGTCCCTTTGGAAGAGTATTGGTTGGACCCAGATTCTCTGTTCTGTTCCCTGTGGTCGGCAGCAAATTAAAGTTCTTTTCAGGTTCGTTGGTTTGGTTTGCTTTGGTTTTCAGTTTTAGGTAGACTGCTTGGCAGAAACCTGCCCTTCCCTCCTGGTCACCTGCTTGGGTCGGTCAGAGATTTGGGAAGCTTTAATTTGTAGAATTTGGGGTGCCCTTCCTGTAGCTATCTCACGTTTAGGATTTTTCACACTTTCTGGCTATTGGGGTAGCTTTGGGATCTGACTTATTTTTCAGACAGGAAGACTGTGGGTTTCTTGCCAAATTTTAGCCACCCCTGATCTCCAGCCAGGGCTGCCCTCAGTCATAAAAACGAGAACCTCACTCAGGGCTGTTCCATTTTTTAAAAGTTGACATCCCTCCAGTTTCTGCCTGCTTTTGGTTACTTTCCAGTGCTTTCAGATAGTTGTTTTATTTTGTTAAGAGTTCGTAATAGTAATCTGCAAGAGGTTGGTCTGATAGGGACTCTGCTGTTAAGGAAATCAGAACTGGGGCACCTGGGTGACTCAGTCAGTTGAGCATCCAACAGTTTATTTCAGCTCAGGTCATGATTCCAGGGTGATGGGATCGAGCCCCGTGTGGAGCTCTGTGCAGAGTGTGGAACCTGCTTAAGATTCTTTCTCTCTCTCTTCCTCTATCCCTTTCCCACACAAGCATTCTCCCTCTTTCTCTCTCTAAAATAAAAAAATAAAAAAATAAAAAAAAAAGGAAATCCAAACTCTCCCATTCCCTCCATCTGGGCTTTTTTCCTCACACTTCCAATCCTCCACTACACCCCCATTTCCACCTGCTGGGAAGTTAGTATTCACTGGAGGGCTTGCAAGAAATCAATTAGAAACAGGGTTCCCCTCCTCTTAGAGTCCTTCTCACTATTCTTGTCTTTTCCATCCATCAAAAACCATACTTCTGTATGATAATCTTAGCTCCTCTACAAGGTTGGAAGTTCAGGGCTGAATCTGAAACTCTGACTAGGCATTAACCATGTGGAAGAGCATTCCAGGGGAGGGACCAGCTCCTCATGGGCAGGGACAAGGGCTTGTTCTGCTCAGTGACTAACACATAGTAGGCATTTGAGGATGTGGAAGTGAATGAGTATTAATTACTTACGGCATTTTCCAGAAAGGGACTGCCCAGGGAAGACCGTATCTAACTTCTCCTTGCAGATCTGGCCGGAGAGAGATGGGCTCCAGCTGGCAGTGCTGTGGGGCCAACTGCTTGTGCCTCATGTCTGGGAAAATAGATGATGCCAAGGAGCTAGAAATTTCCTGGTAACCAAGGCCCAGCCAAAGCCATCTGAAAAGTTCTTGTTTTGCTCCATCCTTAGAGAGCTGACTTTTGTTGTCCTTGTTAAAATGCAGATGAAGTTCCTCTTAAGTGGGCTCTGCTGAGCTATTATGGCTAATGACCGTAAGAGTCTGACAATAGGAAGCCAGACAGGATCTGACCCCCACGCAAACCCAATGACAGCTTCAGGGCACAGTGACAGCTTGAGAAATGAAGGGATTTCAGGGAGCAGAGGGAGCACAGCTGAGTAGTCCAAGTAGAGGCTTTGTAGTAAGGAAGACTTGGGTTCGAATCCCGCTTCTGCCACACAGGTCACGTGTGTGGCCTTGGTTTCCGAGTGACCCTTAGTTTTCTTATGAATAGCACCTTCTGTATACATGGGCATCTCCCTCTGTCTGTCACCCCAGGTAGGGAATCTGCCTCTCCTTCTGGATGCCACAGCCTCCTCAGACTGATTACAGCACAAGCTCAGAGTCTAGGAGGTTGTTTGCAAACTTCACTGCACAAATGAGTTATCTGTAGGCTTGTCTGGAATTCTGATTCCCTGAGCGACACCCCAGAGATTGTGATTCTGTGTGTCTGAGTGGGGGCTCAGGAATCTGCATGTTTAACAAGCTCCTGGTGTGGCTGTAAAGCAAGTCGTCTGTGTGCTGCATGTTGAAAAATCACTGAATCACTGGCCAGTTGGAGAGACTGATGGGTATGAGATCTTTCCAGTTCCATACAGAAACTGTTAAATGAGGGGCCCTTGAGGCCAACCTGAGGGCTCAGAAGATGACTTGCAGAACATGACTTACAGGGGAACTGAATCTGAATAGGTTTGAACCACATGGAAGAGCATTCCAAAGGAAGGAACAACATTAGATAAGGCACAGATACACAGAGTAACTTTGTGTGTGTGGTGTCTTGACCAGAGGATTACTACTAAAGGATTAAGTAAAAGCTGGACATAAGGGAAATGAGACCAGAGAAAGTGAGGGGCAGGCCCTGAACAGTTTGTAAGCCAAGCTGAAGTGATTGGACTATCTCCTAGGGACGGTGGGGGAGTGAAGTAGTCAGATTTATGTTTTAGAAAGAGCCTGGTGCTGGATGAAAGACTAGTTATAAGGGGAGAGCCTGAAAGGCAGAGAGATCAGTCAGGAAACGGTTGAGGTTATTCAGATAAAAGAAGTTGGAGGTCTGTACTGGGGCAGTGCTGGTGGGGGTGGTAAGAATGGAGAGGCTAAATGCTCAGGGGGCAAAGTCATCAGCTTGAGGATTCTTCTGATGTGAGGGAGTGGACGAGAGAGCAGCTGAAGAGCAGGGAATCGGGAGGGCTTCCAGAGGCTTCGGCACTGGAGTGGTGGAGTTGACTTTCGGGGAGGGAGGAAAATAGAAGCTGGTTTGGAGGGATATGATGGGCTCCGTGTGGGACACACCGTGTCTAGTGAGATGTCTAGTAAACAGTAAACAGTAAAATGGATACCTGGATCTGGGGCTCAGGACAAAAGTAAGGCCTGGGATGTACATTGGAAAGCTGTCGGCACATCCTGTTTGAAGCTGTGAGAAGAACGAGGTGCCCTGACACAAGCAGGGAACACCAGCATTTTAGGAACAGGGAAAGGAAGAAGTTCCTGCAAGAGTTCAGTAAGGAACAGCAGTTAGAGAGGCAGGGAAGCCAGAAACAAGTCGTGTCATGAAAAGCAAAGGAAGAAAGGGTGTCCGGGAAGAAGATTGGTCATCAGGGTCAAGTGCATCAGTCGGGGATTGGCTCAACAGTGTCCTTATAATTTAGAGGGGCGTCTGGGTGGCTCAGTTGGTTGAGTGTCTGACTCTTGATTTTGGCTCAGGTCATGATCTCATAGTTGGTTAGTTTGAGCATGGAGCCTGCTTGGGATTCTCATTCTCTCTTTCTCTCTCTCTCTCTCTCTCTCTCTCTCTCTCTCTCTTTCTGTTTCTTTCCTGTTCATGCTTGCTTACTCTCTCTGAATGAATAAATAAATAAACAAACAAACTTAAAAAAAAAAAAAGAGTGTCCTTACAATTTGGAGATGAAATGGCACCGGGCAATGGTAGCAAGTGTACTTTCAGTGGGCGGAGGGCAGAAAGTGGACCACCCTAGTCAAGTAGGAGGTGGGAGGAGAGAAAGTGGAGACTGGGTTTGGGGTCCTTTTCCAGTAAGCCTACCATTTGAAGAGAGCTGAGAGAATGCCAGATGGCTAGGGAGCCACTTAGCAACAGGGACATGAGAATTTTGAGAATGCTTCTTGGACAAAAGGAAGGAGCAGAGCATGGAAGGTTGAAAATACGGAAAGGAGATGGCTGAGAGAGCATCACCTGGGAGGAGGGGGCCAGGAACCAGGGATCTGCAGAAGCTTGCTTTGAACAGGAAGAGCAGACATGCAGAGCCCAGAGGGATGTGGGGATAAAGCTGGACACTTGTAGACAACTTTGCAAATAACCTTTTCAACCCTGGCTCTGCTTCTTCCAGCTGTTGACACTGGGCAAGTAACTTAACATCTCTTCTACTCAGTTTTCTTATTAAAAATTTTTTTTAATGTTTATTTATTTTTTTGAGAGAGAGACAGAGCACAAGTCAGGGAGGGGAAGAAAGAGAGGGAGATACAGAATCTGAAGCAAGCTCCAGGCTCCTAGCTGTGAGCACGATATGGGGCTTGAACTCATGAACTGTGAGATTATAACCTGATCCAAAGTCGGATGCTTAATCGACTGAGCCACCCAGGTGCCCCTTTTACTCAGTTTTCTTAGCAGTGACATACAAATACTAAAGAACATAACTCATAACATAGATATCAGGATTAAATTAAGTAAGGCATGTAAAGCACTCTGTACAATAGCTGGCTCATGATAAGTAGTCATGTTTAGTCATTGTTACAGTGCTTACCAGTGTTGTTGTATTAAGGGTTAAATGCAAGGAATTGAAGTAGTTTATACCTAATGTTGTAAAGTAAGATTTGAGACCATTTTCTGAGAGGGAGCCACGCTGAGGATGGAAAAACAGGGGAGAATGTTATGAACTATTGCTGATATGGATGCAAATAGGAGGCAAAAGCAAGTCACATGTTTGTTTGTTTTTTTTTCAACGTTTATTTATTTTTGGGACAGAGAGAGACAGAGCATGAACGGAGGAGGGGCAGAGAGAGGGAGACACAGAATCGGAAACAGGCTCCAGGCTCTGAGCCATCAGCCCAGAGCCTGACGCGGGGCTCGAACTCACAGACCGCGAGATCGTGACCTGGCTGAAGTCGGACGCTTAACCGACTGCGCCACCCAGGTGCCCCTCAAGTCACATGTTTTTATATTTACCCATAGATTTACCATTTTTGGTGCTCTTATATTCTTTAAAGATTCAAATTTCTTTCTGTAAAAGTTCCCTTTAGCCGATAGCATTTCTTATAATTAGGGCCCAGTGGTGGCAAATTATCACAGCTTCCCCTTATTTGAAAATGATTTGCCTTCATTTTTGAACAAAAGTTTCACTGGCTATTGAATTTTAGGCCAACATGATGGTGGTGGTGATGCGGTTTCCTTGAAAGATGCTTTTCTGTTGTCTTCTGTCCTCCATTGTTTCTGAGGAGAAATCGGCCATCATTTTTGCCCTTATTCCCTTGTGTTCAACGTGTCTTTCCATTCTCTGGCTACTGTCAAAGTTTTCTGTGTATCTTTGGTTCTGGCAGTTTGACTATGACATGCTTACGTGTGGTTTTCTTTGTATTTTTCATGTTTTAGGTTTGCTGAGCTTCTTGGTACCATAGGTTGATGTTTCTAATCAAGTTGCAGAAAAGTCTGGCTATTAATTTTTCAAAAATGTCTTTGCTGATTCTGTCTACTCTCTTTTTGAGACACCAATTGCATGTTAACAGATCACTTGATATTGTTCTAGAAGTTCTGGAGACTGTATTCATTTTTATTGTATGTTTTTTCTCTGCGCTCCAATTTGAACAGTTTATTTTGTCCTCTCAAGTTCACTGACCTTTCTTTTGCAGTGTTCTAGCTGCTGTTGTACAAATCCAGTGCATTCCAGGTATTGTATTTTGTAGTGTTAAGATTTTTGGTTTTTGTTTTTAGAATTTCCATGTATCTCTTCAAATTCATCATTCGTCTTTCCCTTTATATGTTTAACATATTTATAACAATGATTTTGAAGTTATTCTCTGCTGTTCAAACATCTGGCTCATTTAGGGGTCTGTTTTCTTGATTATGGCTTGAACTTCCTGCTTCTTCACATGTCTAAACCTTTTTATTGTATAGCAGACATTGTGAATACAGGCATACCTTAGAGTCCCTGCAGGTTTGGTTCCAGGCCACTGAAATAGAGTGAATATTGTAATAAATGAATCAAATTTGGGGCACCTGGGGGCTCAGTTGGTTGAGCGTCTGACCTTGGCTTAGGTCATGATCTTGCAGTTCATGAGCTAGAGCCCCACATTGGGTTCTGTGCTGACAGCTCAGAGCCTGGAGCCTGCTTCGGATTCTGTGTCTTCTTCTCTCTCTGCCTCTCTCTCTCTCTCTCTCTCTCCCTTTGTCTCTCTCAAAAATAAACATTAAAAAAAGAAATTATTTTTTTGCTTTCCCAGTTCACATAAAAGTTATATTTATATTATACTGTAGTCTATTAGTGTATAATAACATTATTTCTAAAAAATAATGTAGATATCTTAGTTTAAAAACCTTTATTGCTATAAAATGCTAACCATCATCTGAGCTTTCAGCAGGTTGTAATCTTGCTGGTGGAGGGTCTTGCCTCAACGTTGGTGGCTGCTGACTAATCATAGTAGTGATTGCTGAAGCTGGGGATGACTGTGGCAATTTCTTAAAATAAGACAACAACAAAGTCTGCCACGTTGGTTGACTCTTCCTTTCACAAATGATTTCTCTGTAGCATGTGATGCTGTTTGATAGTATTTTACCCACAGTAGAGCTTCTTTCAAAAGTGGAGTCAATCCCCTCGAACTCGGCCTCTGCTTCATCAACTAAGTATTATGTGGTTTATCCAAATCTTTTGTTGTCATTTCAGCAGTCTTCCTGGCATCACCAGGAATAGATTCCGTTTCAAGAAAACACTTTCTTTGCTCATCCATAAGAAGCAAGTCCTCGTCCGTTCAAGTTTTATCCTGAGTGCAGCAAGTCAGTCCCATCTTCAGGCTCCACTTCCAGTTCTCTCGCTGTTTGCACCACATCAGCAGTTCCCTCCTCCGCTGAAGTCTCGCACCCCTCAGCGTCATCCAGGAGTGCTGGAACCAGCCTCCAAACTCCTCGTTAATGCTTACGTTTTGACCTCTTCTGAATGACAAATGTCATTAATTGCATCTAGAATAGTGAATACTTTCCAGAAGGTTTCGATTTACTTTGTCCAGATCCATCAGAAGAATCACTGTCTATGGTGGCTATACCCTTACAAAATGTATTTCTTAAATAAGATAATAAGACTTACAAGTCAGAATTACAACTTGATCCTTGGGCTGCAGGATGGATGTTGTGTTAGCAGGCACAAAAACGGCATTAATTTCCTTGTACATCTCTATGAGAACTCTTGGATAACCAGATGCATTATCAATGAGTAGTGGTAATATTTTGAAAGGATCCTTTTTTCTGAGCAGTAGGTGTCAACAGTGGACTTAAAATATTCAGTAAACCGTGTTGTGAACAGATGTGCTGTCATCCAGGCTTTGTTGTTCCATTTACAGAGCACAGGCAGAGTAGGTTTAGCAGAGTTCTTCAGGATCCTAGGATTTTTGGAATGGTAAATGAGCACTGGCTTCAACTTAAAGTCACTAGTTGCATTGGTCCCTAACCGAGTCAGCATGTCTTTTGGAGCTTTGAAGCCAGGCATTGACTTCTCCTCTCTAGCTATGGAAGTCCTAGATGCCATCTTCTTCCAACATACAGCTCTTTTGTCTACATTGAAAATGTGTTGTTTATTGCAGCCACCTTCATTAATGATCTCAGATCTCCTGGGTCACTTGCTGCAGCTTCTCTATCAGCACCTGCTGCTTCACCTTGCACTTTTAGGTTATGGAGACAGCTTCTTTCCCTAGACCTCATGAACCAACCTCTGCAGGCTTCCAGCTTTTCCTCTGCAGCTTCCTCCCTCTCTCAGCCCTCGTAGAATTGAAGAGAGTCTGGGCCTTACTCTGGACTAGGCTTTGGCTTAAGAGAACGTTGTGGTTGGTTTGATCTTCTCTTCAGACCACTCAGACTTCCTCCATATTGGCAGTAAGGCTGTTTCATTTTCTTATTGTCCATATGTTCGCTGGAGCAGCACTTCTAATTTCCTTCAAGAACTTCTTGGCATTCACAACTTGGCTGTTTGGTGCCGGAGGCCTAGCTTTTGGCCTGTGTCAACTTTTGACATACCTTCCTCACTAAGCTTAATCACTTCTAGGTTTTGATTTGAAGTAAGAGATATGTGGGGTGCCTGGGTGGCTCAGTCAGTTGAGCGTCCGACTTCGGCTCGGGTCATGATCTCACGGTTTGTGGGTTCGAGCCCCACGTCGGTCTCTGTGCTGATAGCTTGGAGCCTGGAGCCCGCTTCGGATTCTGTGTCTCCCTCTCTGCCCCTCCCCCGCTTGAGCTCTGTCTCTGTCTCTCAAAAATGAATAAATGTAAAAACAAAAAGTTTTTAAGTGAGAGATATGTGACTTTTCCTTTCACATAAACACTTAGAGGGCACCGTAGGGCTATTAATTGGCCTGATTTCAATATCATTGTGTCAGGGAGGCCTGAGGAGAGGGAGAGAGATGGAAGAGTGGCCAGTCTGTGGAATAGCCAGAGAATACACACAACATTTATTAAGTTCACTGTCTTATATGCATGCAGTTCATGGCACTCCAAAACAATTACAATAGTAACACCAAAGATCACTGATCATAGATCACCATAAAAATATAGTAATGAAAATTTTGCAATATGAGAATTATTAAAATATGACACAGAGATACAAAGTGAGCAAATGTTGGAAAATTGGCTCCAATATCCTTGGTCTACATAGAATTGCCATAGACCTTCAATTTGTAAAAAACAGTTATCTGCAAAGTATAATAAGGTAAAGCATGGTAAAATGAAGTATACCTGTAATAAGTTGTAGGAGATTCTTGGATTGTGTTACCTTCCTCTGAAGAGTGTTGAGTTTTATTTTAATAGGCAATCAAATTATGGAGAGCTCATCTTTTGGGGGGAATAGGAGTAGGGGTTACTTACCATGTTTAAATTTTGTTAAGACAGGTCTCTTTGGGTTTTTCCCTTAGTCCTCTGGCGTGACCCTTAGTCCTGAGATGATACCCTTTCTTCCAAAGCCAGCCTTTCTGGGTTTCCCATGGAAAGCCTGAAATGTTTCCCAAGTCCTTATAACTTATATAACTAGGCAGTTACCTCAGGGGAAAAATTGATGAAATATAGGATCTCACTTTGTTCTCTTTCCTTCCTTCAAAGATTGTAACCCCTCCCATTTTATGCCTACTTTTGATCACTCTTCAGTGCTTAAAAATTACTTGTATTTTTCCACAGTTTATAATAGTTATCTGTGGGATGGTTCATTTGATAAAAACTACTCAGCCATTATTGGAAATAAAACATAGGAATATATTTTTGGGCAGAGCTGATAGTTCAGTCATTCCCAGGGACAGTGTTTGTGCTTTGGCAAGAATCTGTACAGCTGTTGGAGGATCTGCTGTGGCTCAGTAGCCTGGCTTGGTGGGGACAGAGTGGTCACTTAAGGAACCAGATATTTCTCTGCTGTGGAAGAACCATGAGAGTGGGACTAAAGGTGGGAGAGAGCTGAAGAGGTAGGAAGTTGGCTTCTTCCAGCCTTCATTTCCTCAGTACCACTGATGTGGTCAGGCTTTTGTGAGGGGTGATTGGAGATAAAGTATGTGGCTGTCCAATAGTGGGTGTTTATGATTGTGGAGGCCATTGAGTTGAGCTTTGCCAAGGCTTGATCCAAATGGCACAATTCTTGTCATGTCATCTGGTGACTTTTCAGTCCTTCATGGAAGCAGAAGTGCCTTGTTCCCACATGAGGTAAATTGGAGTTGTCATTGTTACACCATAATCAAGAATATCACCATCACATCCATGCTGCCTACCTTTGAGGGATATGTTTCCCCATGGTTCTTTGCTCTATTGGTTAGGCTATTGTTAGTGTTAAAAGAAACCTAAGATAACAGTAGCTTAAGTAAAGTAGAAGTTCTTTTCTCTCTCACACAGTAGTCTGGGTGTAAGCAGTCTAGGGCTATTGAGGTGGCTACTCTGGGTCAGGGACTCAGGCTTCCTCCATCTTGTTGGTCTGTCATCACTACTCTGTCACCTTCATCTGGATGGGCCAATATGACTCAACACCACCCACCTTCGTTCCAAGCCACCAGAAGAGGAAGGAGGGCAGCTGTGGGCATGTCAGCCTACCCTCCCCCCCCCCCCACCGCCCCCAGGAAGGACCCATCCCGGAAGATGCATCCATCACCTTCATATCCCATTGACCAGAATTTAGCTCCCCACCTGCAAAGGAAGCTGGGAAATACCATCTTTATTTGGGGGTAGCCATGAATCCGTGTACACATCTAGAGTTCTACTACTAGAAAGGGAGACTGTAGGAGAGCCTGGGTGGCTCAATCAGTTAAGCATCTGACTTTGGCTCAGGTCATGAGCTCACAGTTCATGAGTTTGAGCCCTGCATTGGGCTCTGTGCTGATAGCTCAGGGCCTGGAGCCTGCTTTGGATTCTGTCTCTCTCTGTCTCTCTCTCTGTCTCTCTCTCTGTCTCTCTCTCTGTCTCTCTCTCTCTCTCTCTCGGTTCTTCCCCCTCTCGCTCTCAAAAATAAACATTAAAAAGAAAAAAATAAGGGAGACTGCATATGGGAGGATAGCCACCAATCCAAGGTCATGTACCTGGGTTTTAGCTCAAGGGTCACTTTACAGAAGGAACCTGGCACTCCCTGGAGAGCCAGTGGAGCACTGATGAAGTGAGAGATTTCCATGTGGTTGGCACATTTCTCCTTAAGGGTATCAGAAGACAAGGACTGTCACTCTAATGTAGATCATTTAGTGGATGTTGTGTGACTTAAGGAACATGGCTGGGTCCATAAGCTACTTGTCAATTCCAGACTTGTTCCCCAGTGACTACACCAGGTAGGAAAGGTGTGCCAAGCTGAGGTAGAAAGAACCCAAGTGATACCAGTGTTTTAGTGCTGACCCTTCCAGCTTCACCCATGACTAGTAAAGTCACACCAGACGTGCCCTGGTCTTTCATCTTCAAATTAAATTTGGGTTTGGATTGAATTGGGGTATGTCTAAGGTGTGTGGCTAGCACCCATGTTCTAGAATTGTAAGATTCCTCAACACTCCACAGCTTTGCATTAAAGCAACCTTCCATGGGGATGCAGCCACTTTAACTTCTCTGTAGAATTGAGTCGGAGGTCTGAATGTACGGGTACCTGGCATGCTTGCAGACCACCTGGGACCTGCAGACATGGGTTCTGTTTCCTTGGGCTTCCCTGGGTTGTGGTCTTTGTAATCAGAAGTCACTGCACAGCTTCCCATACAATTAAGCTTAATTTTTAATCTTTATTTTTGTTTCAAAATGCTCTATTTCTGCCTTTAGAACTATTACATGTTCATTGTAGAAAGTGTAGAAAATAAAGGAAAGTATAACAAAGGAAGCAAAAAAAAAATTACCCGCAATGTTGTTACTCATACTGGAATTATTAAGGCTTTACTGTAGTCCCTTAATTTTAGTATCTAAGAAAATATGAAAAATACTTATGTCTCTATTTCAGTTCATCAAATTGGGATCATACTATTCTATATACATGATGTTTACAACCTGCTTTTTTTCACTTGACCATTTCCTCAAATCCTTAAATATTTTCAAGAATCTGATTTTAAATGACTGCCAAGGATTCTAATCACATGGATGTACCACACTGTACTTAATCAGTGCCCTGGACATTCAGGCTGTGTCTGAGTCTTCATTATTGTTAACTACATAGCAGTGACAGCTCCATTTCACACGGACAACTTCTTAGCTCCTATCATAGATGCTATCATAGCTCCTATCGTAGATGCAGGTGAGCTCAGAGAGGTTGGATGGCCTGCCCAAGGCCACACAGCAAGTGAGTGATGGGTCCCTGCCATCTGGCCACAAGGCTGACTGCACCCTGCCCAACTGCCTCTCCCCAGTGCCAGGAAAGAGAGGGCATAGGTGTGGCATAGGTGTACTGGGGACGGTTGGCTCCTAATGTGTTGGTTTAGGTAGAAAAGAGTCAGCGTGGTTTCCCCAGGACATGCTGTTCGGGGTGGTTTGTGATGCCCCTGAGGAAAGCCAGCTGACCACACAGCAGCAAGTCGCCCTGCGCCCACTCCACTCCTGCCTGCTGGGGGCAGTGATGAACCCAAGCCTGGGTGCCTGAGTTCCAGGAGCCTCAAGGGGAGGCTGTGAGAGTGGGAGGCAGGTGAGGCCAAGCGGGCTTTGGCAGGGAGACCACTCAGCTCTTGCTCCTCGAGGCCCCCACCCAAGGAGGGCAGGAGATACGCCTGCCAGTGGCCTTGATCCTGGGGAAGCCTTCTCACCTGGCTCTGTCGTCCCCTGCGCAAACACTTTTGTCACTTCCTGAAGACCCGTCCTCATTCTTACTTGGCACCAACCCGCTTCCTCTGAGAGGGACCACTGGGCTCACTGTCGAGTGCGGGGGTGGGGGCAGAGACAGCAGAGCAGGACCCGCCTTAGGCTTGGCATGGGTATCCCCTCTTTTGCTGGCTGTCACCGCCTGGATCACTGGGCTTTTGCCCTTAACTGACACCTTTGAATTTTAACCTTTGTTTGCTTTTCTCTAACAGGCAACCATTGGGATTGACTTCTTGTCAAAAACTATGTACTTGGAGGATCGTACGGTGAGTGCCAGACTTTAGAACCAGAAGGCTAGGGAGGGCCTGCCTCGGAGCCCGTCACCGGGCACCACTGAGAGAGCCCACGCCTGCCCCAGAGTTGGCAGTGCCGGTGTCACAGAACCAGGGCCTCCCCCAGCCCCCACCCCACCGTGAAGACGGCACTGAACCCCTTGTCCACGGTCCCACCCCTTGTGACAGGTGCGGCTGCAGCTCTGGGACACGGCCGGCCAGGAGAGGTTCCGCAGCCTGATCCCCAGCTACATCCGAGACTCCACGGTGGCCGTGGTGGTGTATGACATCACAAGTGAGTGTGGGTCCTGGGGGCAGAGGGAGGGTGGCTCACCGGGGCTCCAGGGCCTGTGTGTGTGTGTGTGTGTGTGTGTGTGTGTGTGTGTGCGCGCGCATGAGCACACATGCATGTGTATGCCCACCTGTGTGCTTGTCTACTGACTGCAAGAAGACAGGTCCTTAGTGGTGGGGTGAGTTGCCTTCCAACACCAGCATGTGTCCACCTCCCCCGACTCTCCTGTGTACAGGACTGAGCTGGCCCTGCTCAGAGCAGGGGCCTCTATGTAGAACTGAGCAGAGATGCTCAGGAGGCTGGCCCTACTCCCACCTGCCCTCCTTGGCCCTGACGGCCAGAAAGACCCTTGTGGAGTGACTTCTGTGTGTGTGTGTGTGTGTGTGTGTGTGTGTGTGTGTGTGTGAGTGACAGGATGGGAGCAGACACTGGTCTTTGGGCCAGTCTGACCTGGCAGCCATGGTTTTACCAGCTGGCATCCCAGCTCCTCACTGGGTCTGCTGGAAGGAGAGGCCAAGTGGGGCTGGGAGAGCACTTCTCACAAGCGCAGCTCTCGTAGCCAGAACAGCTGTTCTTGAGAGCAACTGCACAGTCCCGAGGGAGGCCCGTCCCGGGGGGCCCAGGGCAGGTGCAGAGCTGCAGCTGCCCTGGAGGGTGCAGCAGAACACACCCGGTGAGCCCTTGTGCTGTGGTCGCGCCGGTGGCGGGAGGGCACCCTGGGCGCCAGCCACAGCACTGAGATCACGTGGGGAAACATGTGCGTCCCACTGCTTCCAGTCGAGTCCGTGGTCCCTGGCTCTGCCCGGCCCTTCTTTCCATCCCTCCCTGACTACAGGCTCCCCACCTACCCTGAATACGGGTGAGAGATGGGGCCTTCAGCCTGGGTTTGTGCAGCCTGACGGGAGCAGGGGAGAGAGCAGGCTGGGGTAAACCGAGGCTTCCCGAGATAGGCTGCCTCCCCTCAGCCCCTCAGATGTGTGCGCCGCCGAGGGGTGGACATCACCCTGCAACTACTCCCCACGTCTTCTGACTGAGGAAAGGGCTGCCCTGAAGCGGACTTATCTCTCATTGCTCTTGTCTCTCCTGGGGCCGCCTTCCCCCCTCCTGCTCACAGATCCTGAGGGTTCTCTTTGGAAATCTGGCCTTTCCCGAGCCAACCTGAGCTCCCCTCAGTGGGAAGCCACTCGGTAGGGCCTTCCTCCCCAGGGGCTCCTATGGTCCCCCTGCCAACACACACGCTTCCAAACTCAGCCAAGTCCAGTGTACCCATTTCTCATGCTCTTCTCTGAGCCCCCAAAGTCAGTTCCGATTCTCAGGTGGGCCCGTAAAACCACTAGTCTGTGTAGCACATTATGACAGTGACCTTCCAACAGGGTGTCTTCCAGGGAGTGGGTCAGCCACATGAGGGTCTCTGCAGGGCCCAGAGGCAGCAACTCCACAGACGCATGGGTCCCCAGCCTGGAAGGCCCAGACCCAGTGGTCTGGGTATGAGGATGCACAGTCCCCCTCCTTCCTGCTGCCCCTTCCCACCTTCCCCCTCGCCCCGCTCGGGCTGGCTCTCACTCTGTTGTGTCCCCACTCTGCCTCCAGATCTCAACTCCTTCCAGCAGACCTCGAAGTGGATTGACGACGTCAGGACAGAGAGGGGCAGCGATGTCATCATCATGCTGGTGGGCAACAAGACGGACCTGGCAGACAAGAGGTAGGTGTGAGGTGAAAGGTGCAGGGTGCTGGTGGGCCCGGCCCACCCTCCACTGCTCCGCAGCTCCTCCTGGATAAGGAGTTCTGGGATGGCGTGAGTGGCGAGTCTGTGCTTCTGATCTGTCCCCATGCACCTGGGGCACTGGAGGCTCCAAGAGCACCTGGTAGACCCTTGCCCCACAGTGTCTCAGCTCTGAAGCCCCACCTTCCACTGCCAGTAGAGACACTGCTCTGAGGGACGTCTGCATGGAGTGGTCTGGGGCCTGGCCGTGGCCACAACACAGCTGCAGACAGCAGTCCCTCAGGCCTCCGTGGGCTTCTGCTTGTGCTTTGTCTCTGCCCGTGAGATGCCTGCGCTGGTGTGAGGGTTCTGGTCCCCAGGTGTGAACATGCAGAATTTCCTGTCTGTTGCTGTGTCTGGTTGGGTGGGACACTTCCTCCAAAGAGGCTGCTCCGTGGCTGCCTCCAGTGCACAGACAGGGCTGACTTAGGTGCCACCTGTGTGCATTCGTCCACTTATCTCATGGGACCTGACTCAGTCAGATAAAGCAACGGGTCCTGGACTATGAGCTTCGTGAAGTGTGCACAGAATTATCTGACTCAGAGCCCGCGTTATTGGGGTCCTGTCCTTGACGTAAGGGGAATGAGGTTCAAAGCACAGGTCTGTTGTTAAGTAAGCCCTACGTATGAGGTTGAGGCAGTCACTTCTAACCTCACTGTCCTCCTGTGGAACGGGGACTGTTGACACTACCCCAGAGGCGATATGTGGCTCAGAGTGCTTTCTAGATGTGGCTGCACGGGATGGTGGACCCTTGGGGGGCGGGCAGGTATGGGAAGGCCCGCTGCCCGCTGCAGGGCCTGCTGCTGAGAGGGAAGGCACTGTGGAAGGAGAAGGGGAGAGCTGGTGTCCAGCCATGCCCTGTGCCCTGTGCCCTGTGCCCTTCGTGCTGGACGGGGGCCCTGGATCGGAGCCCTGTCCCCAGGGCTGACTAGTGGGCCAGGCCCTCCTCATCTCAGGCTGCTCCCTCTGCCTCTACCGGGGGCTCATTTTCCCCCCTCCCCTCACTCGCAGGCAGATAACCATCGAGGAGGGGGAGCAGCGCGCCAAAGAACTGAGCGTCATGTTCATCGAGACCAGCGCCAAGACTGGCTACAATGTGAAGCAGGTAGGATGCGCCTGGCGCTGAGTCCAGCCAGCCGGGCCACAGGGCCACATCACTCGTGGGCCTGAGGGGCTGGTGACCAGGCTGGGGCAGGCAGCCTGGGCACTATAAACCCCACCTAATGGGAAACAAGCTGACAACCTTCAGAGCTGGGAAGGCACACAAGAGGGAAAGAGTGCTCGCTCTCGGGGGGAGGGTGTCTGCAGTACGTGATCATTAGCCACTATTCAGGCAGCCAGTTGCGGGGCCCCTGTAACATGCTGTGTGTCCAGCCACCAACTTCCAGGTGAGAGGAGCAGCATTTCCCTGGCATCTTGCCTCATTTGGGAAGGGGGTACAGGAAATTCAGTTCAACCAGTATTTTGGGGTTCATGGCCTCGTGCTTGGCAAGTGCTCGGGGCTGTGCAGGGCCGGGTGGGCTTGGAGAAAGGAGTCCGCCCATGGTGCGGTTGGAGCTTGCAGGAAGCGAGGCTTGGGAAATTGAGCCCATCAGAGAAGCCATAGTGGGGGTTACTCGCCTCGCAGCAGGGGGCTCCCTAGGTCCCCAGACCCCCAAGGAGTCCACCGGTGGGAATCAGCAGGTCAGCGGACTTGGGTGGGAAAAAGCTACCCCTCTGTCTTCACCGACCTCTGACTGCTCTTCAGCCCTTCCTTCAGCAATGAATGCAGGCAACAGGACTCCGTGATGGGGGCAGTGCCTGTGACTTCATCACAGTAGACATCCCAGCCCTGTTCTTGTCACCTTGTGGTGTGACGGGTCCCTCGGCCTTTCCCCACATTGCCACTGCAGTTCAAGGGGTTACTACGGGACCTGCTGCCAGCTCTTGCTGTTTAACATGCTCGTGGGGAAGCAGATTCGCTGCTGTGTAACAAACTTGTCTTTAGAGATTTTATAAGTGTATTTCAGTTCATTTTTAAACTCCTGTAGAACTGATGTCACACACTTACAAGGAGCCCATAGGCTTCAGCAGACTGCCAGAGGGGTCTTTGGTTCAGGAAAGGTTAGGAGCCCCTGCCTTCAAGGAAGAGAGGGCTTGAAGAGGTGAGGAAGGAGAGTGTTGCAGACAAGGGTAACCCGTGAGCGCGGGTGCCAACAGGAGGGGTGCTGCGGCATAGGGAGTGGGCTCAGTGAAGAGCATGGCTCCGCAAGGGTGTCACTTCCACCCTGCCCCCCGACCCCAGCAGTGCCTGGGAGCGCTACATCAGGCTGTCCATGCAGCAGCCGGTCTGGATGCAGTGACGGTTCACCCGACATGGATGGTGCCCGGAGTGTCCTCGTCATGGCTCTGTTCACGCCCATGCCCTTCCCACCACTGCTGTGGCATCTCCTGGAGCAGGGGCTGCCTGTCCCTGGAGCATGTAGGAGGCACTGAACTGCTGCTGTGTGTGGCCCTGATGGGAAGTCATGGGCGGCGGGGAAACCACAGACAGCAGTCCATAAGGCGGGTAGCTTCTGCCCCAGGGGTCAGGCGCAGGGAGATGCTGATGCCTCTGTTATCTTACCATGCTCTGGAACCCAGATGATGGTTTAAGCAGGAGTTAAATGTGGTCTGTCCAAACCCCATTTGGTTCAGGAGTCTTCATGCAGTGCAGACTCCTGGACTCTAAGCCTGATTATTTCTGCTCTCAGAGACCCCACACGGCACCCCAGGAGGTTCCTTCTAGCTGCCAGTTTGGCTGGTGGCAGAGGCTGTGACCATTTTGACAGGCAGAGCAGGGCTGCCTGGGGAAGACCATGAAGGAAAGCTCCAGAGGAGCGACCGGGCCCTTAGCACCCTTGCTCACTTCTTCCTGCCCGACTTGGGGCCTCCTCTGCGGCCTGCCCAGAGGGTCCCATACGCCGCCAGGCCCACCAGTGACTTCCCTACTCGGGTCCTCACCACTGTTGGCCCTGCCACCAACCTGGGTGCTCTCATAGAGCTGGGCTCTAGGGTGAGACCATGAACAAGACCTACCTTATCTCACTTGAGTCTCCGGAGTCGGTGTATGTGGTGGAGGAGAAGGGGGTGTTATCTTCCGGTGCCTTAAACTTCTGCTTTGTGCTTGTCACCTCCTAGGTTCCATGCCTGCCGCACCTGACATCCCCACGCACCCATCCCCATGTGCACACATGCATGCACACGGGCGTACACACCACACACACACAATTCTCCCTGTGCACTTACGCAGACTTACACAGAAGCCCCACATGTGCACACGCCCTACAGACATTCCCTCACACACTTACACAAATTCACAGATACCGCACATCCACATACTCCACACATATGCCTCCACATACAGCATACACATCACACTAACACCCACACCCAAACCCACAATGTCACAGTCTCACTCCTGTGTGCTCTTCTCTCAGAATTCTCTTTCCGATGTGACTGTGTGGCCCTGGCTCCCAGTACCCTTCTGCCTTGATGCCTGTGGACTCCTAGAACCCCCTGAGGAGAGGGTCATTTGTCTTGAGGGCAGGTTAAAAGTTGGTGCCCCACATGGCCAGTGGGACAGGAGCCCACCTAAGGGCCTAGATTATTTTCTGCACTGGGGCAGATCCCTCACAGTCACCATGACTGATACACAGCTCCTGGTGACCCATGGCCAGCCTGCCTGGGTGACAGGCCTGCCAGGGCCCAGACCTGTGACAGGTGCTATGGGCAAGGGAGAGAGGTTAGGTGCAGCCCCTGCCCTCCAGGGCACAGTTAGCAGGACAGACAGGAAAGCAAGGCCCGGGGTCAGGACAAGAAGAGGCAAGAGGGTAGAGACGTAGCTGTGGGGACAGGAGGGATGGGTTTCATGCTGCATCTCCCCCTCCAGCTCTTCCGACGTGTGGCGTCAGCTCTGCCTGGAATGGAGAATGTCCAGGAGAAAAGCAAAGAAGGGAGTATCCTTTTCCTTTGATAAGTGGTAAGTGAGTGAAAGATGCCGGAGAAGCCATTTATCCATTGATGTATTCACTTAGTATTTTAGAGCAGTGGGAGAGCCTCGCCTCGTCTCCAGCCCATCCTTCTCTGCTGGTGAGTATGATGTGGGGCCTCCTCTGTGCCAGGACAGGGCTGAACTCCAAGGGCTGGAACACCTCATCCAGCTCTAACAGCCTAAGCTTCTACTTGTAAAGCAGTGGGGGATTGGGTAACACAGGGATGTGAGTGACAGTGTAGGGCGGGGAGTGAAAAATAGTAACTCTGCCCATGTTTACAGTGAACATCACTTTGTATTTCATGGATACAAGTAGAGTGTCTGCTGCGCAGGAAGGCCGTGTACATCCAGAACATGGTTCAACCTGCTCTACCTGACACACTTCCTACCACGTCCTGCCTGCTTCCTCGGCCCAGCCCTGCACAGCCCCATAGTGTCCACTGCTCTGTGGGACAAGGTCCGCGTGCCACTTGCACGGTCTACCCCAAACCTCAGGTGACACTCAGAAGCTGAAATTGAGATGCAGAGAGGTAGTCTTGATTTTTCCCAGTGGGAAGGAAGGCAGTTATTTATACATACTCTGCCATGTTACAAAAAAAAGAAAGTGTTCATGCGTATATACACAAGATAAAAACGTATTTGCGTACACACACATAAGAAAACTGAGATGTAGGAAAAATCAGAGATAAATGAATACTCAAAATATACGCCATGGCCAAAAAGTGGCAAGGAGAGAAAAATGTGACCTTTAGAAGAAGCATGGCTCTTTATAGTACTTAAAGCCAAAAGAGCCCCTCCCCTAGTCCTTAAGCAGGTGCCACAGAAACATCCCGGGACGCCTGCAGCAGGCCTCAAAGCGCTGCCCGGGAAGAGGCCTTCTGTGTGGTGATCAGGCCAGTGTGGGAGGAGTGGCAGGCTGGCTGTGCATCTTGAACCCATTCCTCTGGTGGTTCTGATCAGTGCTCCTCCAGCCCACAGCCCCCGGGCACCCGTGGGAAGGGCTGGAGAGGGGGCTGTGCTGAGGCCCTGCCCCGGGGAAGTGGCTTCCCCCGGCAGCATCCTCAGAGTCTAAGTGACAGGCTCTGACTAGAGCCTGAGGGGTCAGTGTTGCTGCGAGGGACTAGAGCGAGGCACACTTAGCCCCGTGCTAAGAGATGGAATCCATGCCTGGCCAGCGGGCTGTCCACCTCCAGTGCACATCTATAGGGTGGGATCGATAGGTAAACAAGGCTGAGGCACTGGTCACCAGGAAGGCTTCTGAGAAAGGGCCTCTCTTGCTTGTGTTTACAGTCATCCCACAGCCCAAATGAGCTTTGCTTCAGGTGGGTAGGGGTGAGGAATTGTATGAAGAAGGGGGGTGGGAACTGGTGACCCTGCATCCTTCCTCCCCAGGCCAAGCACAGAGCCAAGTCCCTAGGTGTTTGTGGAAAGACAGAGGATCTGTGTGGGGCAGCTGAGGGATGCACAGGGACATGAGCCAGGGTGGTAGTTTCTCTGAGTCATCTTCCTTAGCGCAGCTCCCTGCAGTGATCGACATCAAGCTGGACAAACCCCAGGAACCCCCAGCCAGTGAGGGCGGCTGCTCCTGCTAATGCAGCCTGACCTGCCAGCTTCCTTTGACACTACTCGCTTGTTGTGTTGCTTCCTATTGGTTAGCTTCCTAAGGGGGGTGGGAAATGAGCTTATCAAGATGGGAGGATTTTTCTTTTCTCTCTGTCTCTAGGAGTAGGGTGGGGTGGGGAGGGAGGCTGGGCATCAGGGATCACGTCACTCTTAACAGCTGTTAAACAACTATTTTTTGGTTTGGTTGTAATATATTGTACTTTATTAAGATTGCCAAAAACTGTTAAAATTTAAAAAAAATTTAAAATCATGTGTATACAACTTTTTGCCAGATAAAAATGTAGTCATTTTTATTTAAAAGATGTGCTTTTTGTTTTTGTATATTTGTAAACTTACAGAGAACCTTTTCCACACACCTCCTCCTTCCTGTCCTCTTTGAACCGTTAATCACCTCTGCCCTCCTCCCATCCCAGCCCAATAAATTCCAACAATTAACTGGGCAACTTAATTAGGCTCCAATCCCAGACCCTACCAAACAGGCCCTACCTGGTTAAATCAAACACTGAACAAAACAGCCTCTGAAGAGGCAACTTTTAACTCTGTCCTCCTTCCGTGGCCAGAATGAGACATTAGCCATGGTCCCGAGGTGAAATTAAGACCCTGTGGACAGCAGGGAGCCCGGCGGCAGGCCTCACTGGAATTACTCCTGCCTCTCCTCTCCCCTCTCTGAAAAGCCCTGAAGGGGGTGGAAGGCACTTGCCACAGGCAACTTGTGTTCTCTGTGGTCCACTCAGTTATTGGCAGATCAAGAGGTCATCGGAAGGATGAGGTGCTGTCGGCAACCGTGGGCTTGTGTCCATGTGTGGTTTATAGCCTTGGGGCACCGTGTGTGGTTCTGAAATGTTCTAACCAACCTTCCCATCATTCAGCCCACAAGTGTGGGTTGACTCTAAGGGAAAGGCAAAGAGAAACTCAGTGTGTGCCACCCTGAAGCCTTCCTCTTTGGACGTCTGGGAAGCTAGAGCCTGTATCACACGGTATTTGTCTGTGATTGAGGAAGGGAGGGTGGACTGCGGTACCGCCACCTTGAAGATGCATGTGCAGATCCTCGGTTGCTGATACTATTGAGTGCCGTTCTGGAAAAGCTGACCTGATACATTTCTGCCCCACTGGCATAATGCAGGTGTAATCTTTGTGCACTTACCTTTGTGGCTATCGTAGCAGCACTCTGGTTGCCTGAGGGTACTGCTGAGGCGGGGTCTCTAGAAGGCTGCCCAGAGCGCCGTCCTTGCCATTTTGACTCTTTTCTGAGAAGGGCTTAATCCTGAGAACCTGTAAAATCTCTGAAGAGAATTCTAAGTAATGTAACCCCATTTGGCCAGCATTCCAAATAGACCCACACTTACTGAACCTGCACCTGCACAGAGCCAGGCAGTAGGCAGAAACTCTGTCCCCACTTGGTAAACCCTACCCTTGAGGCTGGCATGGACTCTGCCTCCACTGCTGTGCGCATGTCCTAGGTGAGCTAAAGGACCATCTGGAAGCGGTAGGAGGTGCACCTCCACAAAGGAGAACTCTAAAGTTGTTGCATTAGAACTTCTCAGAAACTAATCCAAAATGGCAGCCGAATTAAGTGGAGTAGAGCCTGGCAGGACTCACTGATATTTGTCTTGTGGGCCTGCCACACACTTTCAGTTTAAGGAGACTGTATGTCAAAGCTGATCTTTAGAGAGGAATTGATCTTCAGGTGAAGAAAAGAGGAAGCAGGATTCACATTGAGCTCTTCTAGTAGGCAAAGACCGATGTATGAACGTAATTCCGATGTCATGTGTTTAGTTTTTATATGTGTGTACATAATTATATATAGAGATAGACTTGTGTATACACCTTCCACACATTCTCACAGAGATACATGTGCTCAATGTATATTCTTGTTTTTCCTGCTCTCAAGTTGGAACTTGCATTGTGATAACAGTTTTGGAAATTCAGAAGTACTGCAACGTGTTGAAATAAGAAATACTTAATATTGTCAAAAAACTTGTGATTGTCTTGCCATCAATAAACTAATGCATAGATGTGTTAAACTACAGGCAAAAACAGCCATGGGAATATGTGCACCGTATCTCTCTATACTTATATGCACAGGTGTGCACGCCCATGTGGGCCAGTACCCCCCCACCGTGGCACACCCCCAAGTGGTGCTTGTTGGAACAACAGAGTGCTTACTTACCTCGTGAGAATTTCTAGGAGTCCACATTACAGCACCTGGCCTGGTTGGCAGTGAGGGCCATTGTTTGTGGCCTCTGGGACAGCCCCATTTGCTGGGATCTGCATTGGGTCCCAGTGAATGGATGTATGGTGGATTATAATTTTCTTGGTACTAAAGAGTAGCTTTTCTTAAATATTACTGTAAAAACAGAGTAGAAACTCAGTTACCTTCTCAAGTGCACAGTTTAAGGCACCACGAACATTTTTTCTTTCCATCACAGCCTAGGAGCAGTAAGAGATGCAGATGTCATTTGGCTCGATGTGGCCTCAATGAGCCGTGCCTTCCTCACACATACACAGGGTCCTCTCTCGAGTCCAGACTCTCCCTAGCCCTGCGGCTTCTGAGGCAGGGGCAGTTGTCTCCTCTCGTCCTCCCATCTTAGTGGTGCCATGCCATCCCATGACGCTCCCTCCCTCAGGCCTGGTTTCCACACCTCACTCTCTGGTCTCTTGGGGCAGCCAGATCTCTCACACAGACGTGGGTTGGTTCCTTGGCTCTAGTTTTGAGCAGGTGCCATCAACGTTCTCTTGCCTGTAGATGGTATCTTGACTTGGAGTTAAGGTTCAATCATCAAATGGCCAGATTCCCTTGAAGAAGAGGTGATGAAACTGCCTCTGCATCCCTAGTGAGTGTTACATCCTAAATCCAGATGGGCCAGCACGAGGCAAAGCCGTCGTTCAGTCCTTCTCCCTGAGGACTAGCCCTCACCTGGGAGACGGCCAGGGTCATTGTGTTCAGGCCCCCTTTTTCTCTTTTAATTTGGGGGTCTCAAAGAAAAGCTGGCAGTAAAGCTCCTATTCCACAGACATCTGAAAAGAGCATGAGATGCAGGAAGCAGAAGGCATATTTATAGATGTACACACACGCCAGAATGAAGGTGTGACATCAGCAGCTTGAGTGTGTAGTCCAAGGTTAGCAAGCTGGGTGATTGTGAGCAAGTCTCTTTGGGTCAAGAGGCCTCTCTGCCATCACTGTCCCCACTCTCTTCCCGTAGGCACCCTCAAACATCCTGAAACACTCCTGGGTCTGAGGAGCAGTGGCCAGATCAGTTCAAGTGTCTCAGGCAACAGAAACCAGGATTCAAATGTCAGCAGCTAAGTGTACAGACATATCTTGAGTGCAACAGCTCTGTCCTCCTGATGGCAAGGCGGTGCTGGGCGTCCCTGCCCTCAAGTACCAGGTGTGACAATGGCACCGCTGGCTTCGGTGTCCTGCAGGTAGAGCAGCCTCATTCCTTCACACGGCAGAAGGCAGGTGAGGATGTCAGGAAGTGAGAACAGGTAGCCAAGGACGGAGTCCGCTCTGAGCCACGTGAGGGGTGACCTAACAGAAGTATGTCTTTGTGCAGCGACCAAGCAGGGCCGTGTGCTCTCTAGTCTCCAGACTACCTCTCCCCAGGCGTGGGAGGCGTCGCCACCCAGCAACAGCAGCATGAGGCAGCGGTCTCACAGGCACCCTTCCTGCCTCACAGGCAGGGAGACAGAGGTGAGAGGGCGACTTGCTCGTGATCACCCAGCAAGTCAGAAGCAGTCAGGGCCAAGGTGTCTCCATTCTTCATCGCCAACTTGTGTGTACAAACGTGTGCACTTGCACGGGAAGGGCTGCTGTGCATGGGGGCTCCTCAGACCAGCTCTTCTCCGGTTAGCGTGTAAGGTTCTGTCCAGCGTATCCGAGCAAGCTGGGAAAGAATGCACATACATTTCACGCTCCTCCATTGCCAACAAGGCCCGGTCTCCAAGTACGTTCTGATCGTCATGGGCGCCTGCAGACCAGGGCACCCTTTGAATTTTTGTTTGAGATGAACTATTTAGGTGTTCCAAAACGTTGGGCTCTCATGTGTAAACTCTGCTCTAGAGCCCTACGTGGCTGACGCTCCCCGCAGGGCATGGTTTCTCCTCACAGTGGGGTTTGGGAGCTTCCTTCCAGTGGGAAGGCTCCATACACGGAAGGCTAGCCAGCATCGCATGGTGTGTCGACTTGTCCCCTCACTTTCCCTCCCCCATCTCCTTAAAAGTGGTTGGCCACGAGGAGCACAGAGGGTGGCGTTTCCATCTTTTACTGGCTCAGCAGGCGTAAGTGGCCACATTGACTTTACATAAAACTGTGTAAAATGTGGAAGATTCAGCATGTTGATCAAACAATAAACTGTCCTGATTCTCAACACAAAACCTCCTGTCTGATGTTTCTAAGTGGTGCAGTCATATATGGGGTGTGGGGTGCAAAAACAGATTTCTTCAAGTGCCTGCTCCACAAAGACCCTCTTCTCCTCTCTGGGCACTGGGCCCACCACCCAAAGCCCACTGCTTCTTCCTCCTCTTGACCTGGGTCCTCCACATACTTGGAAGGGGGAAAAGCAAGGCACACCGATGAGGTTAAAGCCACACTCATTTCCATGATCTCCACTCTCCCTAAAGACTGATGGAAGGGAAAGCCCCAGGCAGCACTGAGACTCAGGGGTGTGTCACCCCTGGTCTCCACTTACCATGGCTGGGGGTTTGAAGGGTGGGTACAGGGACTGAATCTCTCTTCCTTCTGATCATTTCCAGAAAGCCATTTAAAGAATTTAAGGTGGGGCGCCTGGGTGGCTCAGTTGGTTGAGTGGCTGACTTCGGCCCAGGACATGATCTCAACGGTCTGTGAGTTGGAGCCCTGCTTTTGGCTCTGTGCTGACACCTCGGAGCCTGGAGCCTGCTTCGGATTCTGTGTCTCCCTCTCTATCTGCTCCTCCCCTGCTCATGCTCTGTCTCTCTCTCAAAAATAAACATTAAAAAATTAAAAAAAAAAAAAAGAATTTAAGGTGAACCATAATCATTCTTGAGGTGACACCAAGCAGCCACAAACAACCTCCCACTCCTCCTGCACTAAGTAGAGAATATCCTTGAGAGGCCCCTTCAGGGCTCAGTCATCTCTAGACTAAAAGATGCCTTGAAGGCCATGACAGTTGTGGGACCAATCCAAAGAGGACACAAAGGCCAAGATCAGGCATAGAACTGCCCCAGTCCGAGAATGCTGGGATTCTTAGAGTACCAGGTCTCATTCTTGTTCGAGTTCAATTTCACTACATATCTTTTCCCTTCAAAAGTTCTAAAGTTTCTGGAATATCCTCTAATCTGCCACCTCAAGGAAGGTACCTCTAAATTAGGAGGGACAGGAAATAGATGTCTCTGCCCACTAAGCCTAACTTTCCTGGCTGCCAGATATAAAATGTGAGGTAGAGGAGGTACAGGGGATGTCAAGGGGCAGAGGCCTGACGACAGCCAAAGTGCACACACCAGATGAAAGCCAGAGTCCAGCTGTTCTAAGACCAGAAGCCATTTCCCAGGATTATAGTGCTCAGGGTGACAGGACTTGAGACAGCAAGGGGAAGGAATAATCTCCCTGAGGAGGACACAGCATTTACCCACACGGCCGTCCGGCACCCCTCCCCTTGCCAGGTGAAGAGAGCACAGCTGGGGCTCCCCAGACACCAATGGGAAGATTACAGAGCGCTGGTGAACGACCTGTCTAAAGTGCCCCACATGGCACTGAGTGATGCTGCGCAAGGTGGCCTTCCTTATCACTGTAGCTGTATTGGTGTCCAGTGAGCAAGAGTGGAGAAAGGAGCTTTGGTAATCCTTTGCTAATCTCAAATGAAAAACTACCAAAGTAAGTATACTGATACACACAAATATACCAAAAATACCACAAACAAAAACACGTATTTCAGTTCAAACATAATCTTAAGTCAACAGAACGTCAGCACCTCGCACATTAACAGGACCACAGGGGGACATTGGGATCCCAGGAGGTGCCGAGACAGAGACCGTGGGAAAAGAGAAGTGGCAAACCCAGGCACTCCCCACTAACAACAGCTGTTGTTGGCTAGGACCCCAGCAAACTGGCAGGTGCCTGGCAGTGGAGGGGCCCCCTTGGAAAAGGGCTTGAAAAAAGAGCTGGGATCAAGAACAGGATGGCCAGCCCCCAGAGCCCCCAGAGCCCCCAGTCCGTAGTGTGCCCCACACCTTGTGGAAGACTGCATGCCAGGAGCAATGGCGGGCCCAGGGCATATTCATCGCAGCCACCCCCCTACAATGGCATCTCCCGCGGCCTGCACCTCTCCCTCATCAAGGAACAGGATCATTCATATCAGGTGGCAGCCAGCCTGGGGGCAGGTCTCAGTGCCCATACACACCCAGTGGCTCAGACACTGCTATGTTCCCAAGAAGGAGCTCTTTCAAGCCATGACTGTCTCATCTGTGACATACAGTTGTGCCTTGTCTGCCAGCCCCCGTGATTGACATCTCTTTCCACTCTGGCCACACTTGCCTCCCACCTCATGAAGAAATGGCTGCAGGGCCACAAGAGGATACCAACAGAGGAGAGAACACATGTGACCTATCAAAACTCCTACCCAGCACCCGAGGGAAGTCCCCTCGTGATCTCATCCTGGCCCAAAATGCACAAGAGTGGAATGACTGTAGCGCAGGAGTAGGAAGCAGGATGAGTGCTTATTTCATCCTGTTAGAAGAACTAAACAGGGCTCATGGCCCAAAGACTTAAAAACAAAACCTACTGAAGGGTGCATGTGATACTCCAGGGCAGAGGACTTCTGAGGGTGTTCCTAGGAGCCCACGTACCTGGTAAAGCATATACTAAGTACGCGGATTCCTGACACCACACCAGATCTGCCGCTGAATTGAAAGTTTAGGACCAGGATCCTCAGAAGGGCTAACAAGCAGCACGGACAGTTCAGATGCACACCAGCATCTGAGAATCAGTGTTTGAGGTACGACATTACTTCTTCGGAAGATCATCTTTCAGCCTTGAAGACAACTCAACCTTGCTCCCCTTGTCACTTTTTTGGTATATTGCCTCCTCCAATAAAGTATAACAATTTATTAACCAGAAAAAAACAAAAAAGCAAAACTGAGAGATTACATGCCTCTTAACAGAAGCATCAGGCCATTGATTTTTATTCACACAAGCACCTGTGATCATGTGAACATGTCACATTTATCACAACCCTTTTTGATTTCTGCTTCGTTACTCTTACCTACTTCCTTAAATCACTGGTAGCTAATAAGGACAAAAACCAAGAATCCAAAGGACAGAAAGAACACTAGCAGCACTGAGGCTTTAGGATAATAACTCTACCAGGGTCAAGGTCCAAGGTCTTCCCCGTGTCAGCCTGCACTTATTCCATATGCGAGCAGCGAGGTGTAGGAAACAGGGTTGAGGGCAGAGGGGAGCTGTAGTCTCACGCGGAGCTAGAATCACTCAAAGGAAGACGTGACGGCAGCCAGAGGCTTGGGCTGTAGCACATGCGGGGACCTCCCGCACTCGGATGTTATTGGCTCCGTGTTTATACAGACTCCCCCTGACCCCTCAGAGCCAGGGTGGGTGCCCGTGCTGCGTGCTTTCCGAGCACCCACACCCCCATCATGCTCTGACCACACTCTTCTGGGATTACCTTCTCACTTAGCCACAGCCACCCTGATCTCATCTGAAGCTTTGGCCGAGCTTGTCCCTGAGTGTGTGAAGTAGGGACAGCTGTTTGTTCCTGTGTACGCTGCAATCTGCAGGCCTTGGAGATGTGGAACCAGGCCTGCACCCTTCCTAACACATGCTCCCATTTGTACTCACCATACTGTTCCATTTCATTGCTTTGAGCCAGACAGGTTATTTTATTTGCCAAGAAACGCATTAATAATTTATAAAAGCCATTTAAAAAGCCAACATTCAAGAAGACAACAAAGAGCATCACTTTGAGGCTGACTTTTCTTTTTTAAAGTGTATATTCACTGCTGGTTAAAACTATGGAGAACTTTTATCATTCCTATGTGTTCCACTGCATTCTAGCTAGGAGTACAAAACAGGGGCCAAACAGCACACGAACACATCCAGGAGCCCTTGGCCATCCAGAAAACCACAACAGTTTCTAAATCTCCACAGACTCCTCAATTAAGGGAAACCACCAGAACACACGAGGCCCTTGGCATTGGGGATTTAGCATTTACAGTTCTGTCATCTGGGAATAACTCCAAGGGTTCAGGGCATGTTTTTGAAACCTAAGTGTTATGAGGCTGGAGTGTGGACAAGTCACCAAGCTGATGAAAAACAGACCTGCTGTCAACACAGCCTTGCTGTTTTCTACCTGTCTTCACATGTCAGGAGACCACCTTGTAACTACACCCACACATCTGAGAATTCACAAAGGACCAGATGATGTATTGACCGTGAACCAGCCAAGGACAAATGGAAATCAACTAGTTCCATACACAGACAGGGTTTGTTTTCAGCAAAAGGGACTAAAGCACTGAGGCAGAGGATAAGAAATTTTCAGATGATAATCATATTCTCATAATACCCTCCTAACCTTACGTCAAGCTTATGTTAAAGGGACAACACCTTAACAAAGGGAAGCACACAAATAAAAGAAAGCAATGAGGGAGAACTAAACTTAAAAACAAAAATTCCGAGTTACTTTCGACAGTAATTTGTTTCCAGAACAAGAAAATGTTTCTTATTACATTCTGTACCCCTTCTTTATCAACTCAAGGCTACCACACCCTTTTCCACACACATACAAGTTCAACTGTCCTGCACTTTAGCTCTGCCCCTCAGGCGATTTTAGCCAGCCATTTCTCCAGGTCCCGGATGTCAGCAGAGCCAGCGTCCCCTCTTCCGCCCTTGGCACTGCACTCCAGGAACTCCACTTTGAGGGGCAACTGTGAGAACTCAAATTCTTTGCCTTTCTTTCCCAGCTGAACAGGGGCAGTGCTGGAACTGTCCAGTGTGCTGGGGGCAGCAGAACGGGTGACTCGTAAAGTGTTGCTGTGACACAAAAGAAAAATGAGTCAGGAAGGAGAGAGTAACTTTTACACAGTGATTAAAGGCCTTTAGAAAACCACATTCATTCCTAAATATTTCAGTATTCATTTAAATACTTAATCATAAACCTGTCAATTACACTATTAAGACTGTTGAATAACCCTTTGCATTCATATACCGTTCTCAGCTAGGAGAGATGTGGGTCCGGCCTGACTTCGCTTGATAAAGAGTAGGTCAGTAACATCCCCAGGTCATACCAGTGCCCCCTTTATATATCTGCAGAAAATCAAGAGTCGGACACTCAAGTGACTGTGCCACCCAGGTGCCCTGAACACATTTTTTAAATACACGTTGTAAATGTTATAATAACTTAAGTCTCTGAAATTACATTTACATTTATCACCAGTCTATGTGGATACAGAGCTTAGAAATCCACAAACTCCAAATTCTCATATCCAGTTTGGGCCCAATCACTATTCTCCAACCTCTTTACCCACTAAAACCTTCCCAATTTAAGTTGTCTTACTGCCACCTGCTGGCCCCCAAAAAGAGTGCATAGCAATGCTCATTTGTCTACTTCTCCCACACTTTCTGCTATCCAGAAGCAGAGGAATACATGCTCCCCAAAGTGCTTTCTTAACAAAATAAAAAGCATTTCTTGAAGCTGTAAGGCTGCATGAAAATTAGTGAAGAATCTCCAAGAAAAACTAAACAATACCTTGCTTAGAAAAAGATACACATGAAAAAACTATTTTTAAGAAACAATTAATACAAAATTCAAGATATTACTTACCTCTTGATGGAAAGGAAGAAAAACTTTTGGGGAGAAACCCCTAGGACCTTCTAAGCAAGGTGGTGGGTCCATGGGTATTCATTTTAATATTCTTTAAAGTCAATATATGTGTCATATCTATCCCTTTATATGTAAGATATTTTACAGTAAAAAAAAAAAAACCAAAAACCTTAGGGGAGGCTGGGTGGCGCAGGTCACAATCTCATGGTTTTGTGGGTTTGAGCCCCACACTGGGCTCTGTGCTGAAAGCATGGAGCCTGCTTGGGATTTTCTCTCCCTCCCTCTCTCTCTGCCCCTTCCCTGCTCATGCTGTCTCTATCTCTCAAGTACATAAATAAATAAATTAAAAAAAAAAAAAAGACTTAAAAAGGAAAAAAGGCCAAACATTAAATATGTACTCAGCTCTTGCCATAAAGCCACATGAACATAGTTAACCTTGTTATTCAGGAGACTATGAAATGCTTCAAAGCTGATAGGGCCTAATTCTCACAAACACAGGATTAATCTAAAGTTAGACTCCTGGGATGCCCCGCTGGCTCAGTTGGAAGAGCATATGACTCTTGATCTTGGGGTCATGAGGTCAAGCCTCACATTAGGAGTAGAGATTACTAACAGAAATAAATAAACTTTAAAAGTAAAATAAAATCAGGCTCCTAATTTAACTGATATTAACCTTCCTAACTTTTAACATTTCGCTAAGTTACCTTGTAATGCATTTTCTTCTGTATTGCTTTTATATGGCTCTTTAGAGTAAAAAGCAAATGGACTAAGGAAAATATGTACTTTGAACACAGGAAGACTTGGGACTATACTGCTAAATAGAAAAAAAAAAAATGGGATACACAAATATGATCACTTCTTCCCCCAATTCCCAACAATTGCAACAGAGTTTCTAGAAAAAATTAACTAACTGTTCCAATTTCCTTAGTCTAACAATAAACAATTTACAGTCTCAAGGGAGAGCATCAAGAGTAAGGGAAGAGATGAAAAATGTGCAATTTCAGAAGGGACAGAAACCACTAACAGTGACATCAGCAAGAGGGCAGAATAGCAATTTCCAGCACAAGTCTTGTCACAGAACCATCAATCTGAATAACCACCTATGCATGAGAGATAAGGGATCCAGGTCAAAGATCACAGGACCTGGGTATTATACAGAAATTAAAAAAAGATGCACTGAAGAGAGTAGGAAGGACAGCTTCACATTACCCACATTACTTCTCCTGCAAGCATGGAGAGATATGCTTCACTTGGGGGAAGGACAGTGAAGTGAGCACTCACTATCCCAGAAAACCCAGCACCAGGCTGACCCTCATGGCCCCAGCCCACGCATATGGACCCAAGCTCCAGGACCACCCCAATGGACCCCAGCACAAGGCCTGCCCCAGGAGACCCAGGCACCTGGCAAGACAGGAGAGATTCAGGTTTGAGCCTGCCTGAGTGGACCCTGGTGCCAGGCCCGCTTCCGTGGACCCAGGCAGTAGGCCCACCTACCCACGGATCTAGGAGCCAGGCCAACCTGCCCAAGTGCTCCAGCAGCAAGCCCACCAAAGGAACAAAATAAAGTACCAATAACTAACCTTAAAGAAATGGAGATCTACTAACTGACAAAGAATTCAAAATAATCCTTTGAAAGTTCATTGAGCTATAAAAGAAAAAGAACTCAATAAAATGAAAAAAACAATATATGAATAAAAATGAGAAGTTCAGGGCATGTGGCTGGCTCAGTCAGTAAAGCATGTGACTCTTGATCTCAGGGTGGGGTGTTCAAGCCCCACATTAAGCATGAAGCCTACTTAAAAAAATAAAGTTCAACAAAAAGAAACCATGAAACTTTTTTATGATATTCTGGAGCTAAATAACACAATGACTAAGGCGAAAAATTCAGAGATCTTTAACAGCAGACTTGCCAAAGCAGAAGAAAGAATCAGAGGAGCTTAAAATCAGGAATTTGAAGTTACCTAGTGAGAAGAACAAAAAGAAAAAAAAAAAGAGTAAAGACAGCCTATATAGTGGCACCTGGGTGGCTTAGTCAGTTAAGCATAGACTTCAGCTCAGGTCATGATCTCACAGTTGGTGAGTTCGAGTCCCACCTTGGGCTCTGTGCTGACAGCTCAGAGCCTGGAGCCTGCTTCGGATTCTACGTCTCCCTCACTCTCTTGCCCCTCTCCCACTCACACTCTGTGTCTCTTGCAAAAAGAAGCAAACATTAAAAAAAAAAAAAAAGCCTATATAACTTATAAGACATCATTAAATAAACGAAGTACATGCATTATGGTAGTCCCAAAAGGAGCAGAGAAAGACAAAGAAACAGAAATCTTATTCAAAGAAATAAAACAACAACAACAACAAAACCCAAATCTAGAAAGGGAAATGAACATCCAGATCCATTAAGCCCAAAGAACCCCAAACAAATTAAACATGAAGAGAAATTTTTCCTCTCTCCTTCATGTCTGATGGACAGCTTTGCTGGGTATAATATTCTTGGTGGCATTTTTCTTCTTTCAGCACTCTGAATATATGATTTTACTCTACTGGCACATAAAGTATATGCTAAGACTAAGAAATCTAGTCTTACAGGGTTTCCCTTGTTTGTGACAACTGGCTTCTCTTGCAGCTTTCAAAATTCTCTGTCTCTGACTTTTGTCAATCTGATTATAGTAGATGCACAAAATAAAGCACCACAAACAAATAGCACCACAAACAAATAATTAAATTATAAAGAGAAGAAAGGGACAAAGGAATTATAAAACAAAACAAAACAGAGTAAATCCTTACCTATCAGTAATTACTTTAAATGTAAATGACTTAAATTCTTAAAACAGAGTGGATGAATGGATTAAAAAACAAGATTGAACTATGTTCTATCTCCACGAGAGACACACCAGATTTAAGGTTCTACATGAAGGGATAGAGATAGATATTCCACGCAAATGGTAACCAAAACAGAGCAGGGCTGGCTAGACTTATTTCAACAAAACAGACTTTTAAGTCAAAAATTGTCACAAGAGACAAAGAAGGTCATTATATAAAGGCATAAGTTCATCAAGAGGATATAATAATTGTAACCACATATGCACCTAACATCAGAGAATCTAAATACATAAAGCAGATTAACAGAACTAAAGGGAGAAATAGATATCAACACAATGATAGCAGGGGACTTTAATCCCACATTTCCAACAATGAACAGATAATCCAGACACAGGATCAGTAAGAAAACAAAGTATGTGAACAAGACTAAACACAAATATAACTAACGAATATAGAACATTCCATCCAACAACTGCAAGAACGCATTCTTTTTTTTTTTTTTTTTAAAGTTTATTTACTTTTGAGAGAGAGAGAGAGACAGAAAACGAGCAGGAGAGTCAGAGAGAGAGGGAGACACAGAATCTGGAGCAGGTTCCAGGCTCTGAGCTGTCAGCACAGAGCCCAACATGGGGCCCGAACTCACTGCAAGATCATGACCTGAGCCGAAGTCAGATGCTTAATTGAATGAGCCACTCTGGTGCCCCAAGAATGCATTCTTTTTAAGTTTACACAGAACAGTCTCCAGGATAGATAACATGTTAGGCCATAAAACAAGTCAACAAATTTAAGACTGAAATCACATCAAGTATCTTTCTGACCACAATGGTATGAACCTAGAAATCAGTAATAGAAGGAAAATTTTAAAATTCACCAGTTTGTGGGGAGTAAATAACATGTTTCTGAAGAACTAAGAAGTGAAAGCAAATAAAACAATATTTACACAAATAAAAATGGAAGCCCAACACACCAAAACTTACAGGATGCAGCAAAGGCAGTTCTAAGAGGGAAATTTGTAGCAATAAATATCTACTCTAAGAAAAAAGAAAGATCTCAGAAAAACAACCTAACTTGACACCTCCAGGAACTAGAAAAAAGAACAAACTACCACAAACTTAGCAGAAGGAAAGAAAAAATAGACATCAGAGCATAAAGAAATGAAATATAGACTAGAGAACAATAGAAAATATCAATGAAACTATGAGCTGGTTTTTTGAAAAATAAAACTGACAATCCCTTAGTGAGGACGAAAAGAAAGAAGAATAAAATTAATAAAATCAGAAATGAAAGGGCTAACTTACACCACAGAAATACAAAGGATAAGACACTATCAACAAATTAGACACCTAGAAGAAATGGATAAATTCCAAGAAACACAAAACACGCCAAAGCCTAATCATGAAAAAACAGAAAATTGGAACAGACGGATAATGAGTAAGGAGACTGAATCAGTAATTAAAAGCCACCAATAAAGAAAAGCCCAGAACAAGATGGTTTCACTAGTGAATTCTACCAAACTTTTTTTTTTAATTAAAAAAAATTTTTTTGAGAGATAGAATGCAAGTGAGCAAGGGACAGAGAGAGGGAGAGAGAGTGCAGAGCCCTGGAGCAGGGTTCAAGCTCACCTGATGCAGGTCTTAAACTCACAAACTGTGAGATTATGACCTGGGCCAAAGTAGGATGCTTAAAACATTGAGCCACCCAGGCACCCCTCTACCAAACATTTAAAGAAGAATCAATACTAATTCTTCTCAAATCTCCTAATTAAAGAGGAAGTAACACTTCCAAACTCATTTTAGAAGGCCAGCATTACCCTGATATCAAAGCAAGAGAAGGACACTACAAGAAGAGTATAGGCCAACATCCCTAATGAACACAGATGCAACATTCCTCAGCAAAATACTGGAAAACCAAATTCAATAGTACACACGTTAAATGGATTGTACACTATGATCAAATGGGATTTACTCAAGATGAAAAGTTCAACATATCAATAAAGGTGATACACCACTGTAAAAGGATGAAGGATAAGAATCATATAATCATCTCAATAGATACAGAAAAATCATTCGACAAAAATCAACATCCTTTCATGATCAAAACTCAACAATAGGCAGAGAAGGAATGTAGTTCAAAATAATAAGGGTCATATATGACAAGCCCACAGAAAATACTCAACGGTGAAAAGCTGAAAGCTTTTCCTCTAAGATCAGGAAAAGGCAAGGATGCTCACTCTCACCACTTCTATTCAGCATAGCACTGGAAGTCCTAGACAGAGTAATTAGGCAAAGAAAGAAATAAAAAGCATGCAAATCAGAAAAGAAGAAGTAAAATTATCGCTGTTCACAGATGACTTAATCTTATATACATAAATCCCTAAAGACCACTAAAAAGCAGAACTACTAAACAAATTCAATAAAGTTACAGAATAACAAAATTGATACACAACAATCAGTTATGTTTCTATGTATTACTAACAAACTATGAGAGAAATTAAGAATTAACAATCCTATTTACAATAGCATCAAAAATAAAATACTTAGGCACAAATGTAATGAAGTAGGTGAAAGATCTATACACTGAAAATTGTAAGACATTCATGAAAGAAAGTGAAGACATGAGTAAAGGAAAAGATGTCCCTTGTTTCTGGATTGGAATAATACTGTTAAAATGGTTATACTATGCAAAGCCGTCTATAGATTCAATGCAATCCCTATTGACACTCCAATGGAATTTTTCACAGAAATAGAAGAAACAAAGGATGAAGGGACAAATAAAATGTGGAACATACATAGTGTGGAATATTATCCAGCCCTGAAAAAGAAGGAAATCCTACTACTTACAACAACATGGATGAACCTAGAGGACATTAGGCTAAGTGAAATAGCAGACACAGGCACAGTAAGACAAATACTGTATGATCACATTTATATGTGGAATCTAAATCAAACACAAAGAAGCAGAGTAGAATGGCAGTTACCAGGGGTGGGGGAGGGAGAAATGGGGAGCCTTTGACCATTAGGTCAAAGGTTATAAAGTTACAGTTATGCAAACAAGCATATGCTAGTGATCTACTATACAGGATAGTATCTATGGCTAACAATACTACCTTGTACACTTAAAATCTGCTAATAGGGTATCTTAAGTATTCTCATGAATCTCTCCTCTCACACACACACTTAAGGGAGCAGGAGGAAACTTTGGGAAGTAATGGATATTTTGATGGCCTCAATGGTGGTAATGGTATCAAAGGTGGATATTTATCCCCAAATGCACTGAGTTATATATATTAAATATGCACAGCTTTCTAAATATCATTTACACCTCCATTAAGGGGTTTAAAAAATCTCTTGATATTCAACTTGAATATCTTTAATAAATGATATCTTTGATAAATCTGATTGAAGAGCTAACTTTACTCTTTATATTTTAAGAAGTTTAAAGCATATGGAATTAAATATATTAAATATATCATTCTCAACTAAAAGAAAAAAAAAAGAAAGAAAGAAACCACAGAAAATGGCAGACTAGGCCTGGTAAAATTTTTCTGTCAAGAGCCATAAATTAAATGTTTTGGGCTTGTAGGTGACATTTAGTCTCTGTCACATATTTTTCTCCTTTTCTTAATATTTTTTTTTACCTGTCCTTTAAAAATATAAAACTAAAAAACAAACAAACAAACAAAAAAACCCATACATACATACACATACATAAATACATAAATAAATGTAAAACTATTCCTTGTTTGCACATCCTGAGCAGGAATTTGTCAACCCTAAGCTCCTGAGTACAGGAACCACATTGTATTTCCCCCTGTAGCTACATTCTAAATGCAGGGCTTACCATATACTAGATGAATTATAGGTGCCTGTTAAATGAATAAAGGAGTAATAAGTAAATCCTAGTGGGAAAAAATGTGCTCAAAGTTGAATTTATGCAATTTTTCCTCATCAGGTTCTTTTCTTTAATAAAAGAAAATCCTGGGGCGCCTGGGTGGCTCAGTTGGTTGGGTGTCCAACTCTTTTTGTTTTTAATTTTTTTTTAATGTTTATTTTTGAGAGAGACAGAGTGTGAGGGGGGAGGGGCAGAGAGAGAGATTGAGAGAGAGAGAGAGAGAGAGAGAGAGAGAGAGAGACAGAATCTCAAGAGGCTCCAGGCTCCGAGCTGTCAGCACAGAGCCTGACACGGGGCTCGAACTCACGGACCGTGAGATCATGACCTGAGCTGAAGTTGGATGCCCAACCGACTGAGCCACCCAGGCGTCCGGGTGTCCAACTCTTAATCTCAGCTCAGGTCATGTCCTCACAAACCATGGGAATCAAGCCCTGCGCTGGGCCCTGCACTGATAGTGTGAAGCCTGCTTGGGATTCTCTCTCTGCCCCTCCACAGCTCTCTCTCAAAATAAAAAAAATAAACATTTGAAAAAAAAAGTCTTATACACAGCAATAAGAAAACAAACTTGCTTCATTATAAGGTTGATGTTATCTCCTAGGTAAGCTAGCTCTTACAAAGTGGCAGAGTACAGATATGTTAGATTCCTTAAAATTCAAAAGGTTACAGCTCAATTTACAAATGTTTAAACATTAAAATCAAGCTAAATAATGTCATGTAGCTTGAAAACAATAAAATAAGCTATAAAATATAGTATCATAGATGTTTAAATTCTTCCAAAGTGCTCCTTTCTTACTCCAACAACAAAAATTTCCATGGCTTTCAAAGTCTGTAGTTTCTAAAACCTTTCATAATTACTATAAATGAACTAGAAACAGTGGGAAAATACACTGAATTTATAGCCTCAAAAAAGCTGAGATCTTCTATCCATGAATTTTTTTTTTTTTTAACGTTTATCTATTTTTGAGACAGAGACAGAGCATGAACGGGGGAGGGTCAGAGAGAGGGAGACACAGAATCTGAAACAGGCTCCAGGCTCTGAGCTGTCAGCACAGAGCCCGACGCGGGGCTTGAACTCACGGACCGCGAGATCATGACCTGAGCCGAAGTCGGCCGCTTAACCGACTGAGCCACCCAGGTGCCCCTATCCATGAATTTTTAAAGTATCCATGAACATCCCATTGAGGCTTTTTAAAATTCCATAAATGTTGTCATTTAACAAATATATTTCACACTATTTATCAGACTATGATAATCATATACAACCAGACTTTAAGCAATATATCTGTATTTCCTAAGAGTTAAGATCTACATTAACCAATATGACTTATTCATACTTACAGTTCTTTCTCAAGCTGCTGCTGAATTAATTTTGCAGATTTTGCCATTGTAATGTCTGTACAGAAATAAAGACACTGTTATAGTTTAAACCAGAAAGGGTCTCTTCCCAAAACTTCTTGCACATATGGAAAATTCCTATTTAAACCAGTAAGTTTCTTTTCCCTTTAGTTTTTTAAAAGAGCTTTTTACCATTAGTAGCTCCACTATCAAAGTAATAAGCTTTATATTTGCATGCATGGGTTTTCCTACAAAAATGCTTACAAATGTATTAAGCTTGTGACCCTAAAATTGACTAGTTCTTTCCTGAAAGTTTTCTACATCTTACAGACCTTTTAAATTAATATGTACAGAAGTCCAGCCAGTGTAACAGAAAGAACACCTACCAGTTTTTTTATTGTAACAAGAGCCTTCACACTAGCAGAAAAACCCTGTCATATAAAAGTAAACGAAGCATATTTCCAGCTGATACTAAGATGGTATGTTACTCAAGTGCACCTTGGTAAGAGATAAACACTGGTTTGGCACATAGCAGAACCCAAATAAATATTACTTTCTCTCTTTATACTGAAGAGAAAAACAGAGAGGTCAGGTAATGATTCTAAGACCGATTCCTGATTAGACATCATTAAGGTTATTACTACCTGATCACTTCTGAGAAATGCAATGGGCTCTTCATAGAATCAGAATTTTAATTTGAAAGAGGACCATAAAATCAACTAGTTTATCTTATTTTAGAGGTAATGAAACTGAAGCCTAGTTTTACTTGGTATGATGAAAAGTTTTTAATGGCTATGAGGTTAAAGAAAAACAACTTCTGCAAACTCCCCTTGATGAAATGTGCTGGAAGGTAAACTTGTTTGAAAGGAGACTCCCCCTCTGGCCCTCCACAACTGTGTGTGAGATGACATATTGTCAATCTGACAAAACAGCTTGGTAAATAAAGTAAAATGATTTATAATTTAAAAAAAATGCAAAACACTGTATCAAAGAAAAACTGATCATAGTCACTCCTTTGTATGGTAAAACTAATGAAAATGCAGATGTATAAACAATTTTAAGATTTAAAATTCTTCGTAGTCCATTAACAATTAGCTCTCTTTCTCAATAATAACATTCACAGATAAATGTGTTAACTCTTAGTAGCAATCCCACAAAAATCTCAATTATGATTGCTGGAAAACATGATGGCACCTTGCTTATTGCAGGCGATTAAGAATGACGGTGTGTTCTTCAAACTCATACTGTCAACGAGAACTTGATAGAGAAACTCTGCCACATCTTTCACCTCTCGTTGGAAGGCTGCACTATCCACAACAAACACAACAGCCCTGGAGGGGGAGAAAGAAAAAGCAGCATGTGAGCATGCAACAGTGCAGCAGTGTGTTGAAAAATCATATCCTTAACCTCAGCCAGTTCAATGCTAATGAATTGAACACACAACAGACTCACATGCTGATATGCACACATGTAATCACACCACACAAATACTTAACAAAGGACTGCTGAGGAGACGCCAAGTGAAGTGTGTGCTTTTTTGATAACTGTGTACTTCTGGTGACTGTACAGCTTGAAATACTATTTTTTATCGAGTTGTATAAAAATGCAAAAAAACCACCCAAAAACAAAACAAAGGACTACCAAGTGTTACTATGTATCAATGACTGATCTAAAAAGATCAGTGCCTGGGTGGCCCAGTCAGTTAAGCATCAGACTCAGTCTTGGCTCAGGTCATTATCTCACAATTTGTGAGACGAGCCCAATGTTGGTTAACACACTGACAGTGTGGAGCCTGCTTAGGATTCCTACCCCCCCACACCGATCGCCCCTGTGCGTGCACGTGCTCTAATATACATACGTTAATATAATACATGTGTATACGTACATATATACACATATACACACTTATGTATACACACGTATGTGCATATATATATATATACATACAAATATACCTATACATACATATACATATATATATGAAGACATTAATAGCAGAGCTGAATTTTAGCCAGACACAAAACTGGGACACAGATAGTCTGCAAAGTAGTGCGTGCAGAGCACAAAGGAGTGGAACAGCATGGCCTAGAGAACTGAAGGTAGGAAAGGGGAGGGAGGAAACCAGGTAGCAAAGGGGAAAGACACACTGAGCTACAAAATTTATGCTCTTCCATTACAAAGAATATTGGTGCTTAATGGAAGACAGATACATGTGAGAGGGTAATCAAACTAGAAGCAAAGTGACCAAGTAGGGCCCAACCTAAGGCAGCAACAGTGAGAATTCTCATGTGCTAGAAATAAAGAGGTATCAAAGCTTAAGCAAAGCAGTTCAGGAAAAATAACAGATAATAGACTGTAGGGACCAGGGTTTGAATACTCAGGTGTAGCTGGAAAAGAGCAATGGCCAGAATGAAGTTGGGGAGCTGGAAGTGAACACCTAGCACAAAGCCTAGAACTTAAAAGCAGTCTAGTGGAGTCTGATGTGGGAAAATAATCCAGGAGGAATTGAAGTATCAGGTATCTTGAGCCTCACACAGCAGGGGTATGAATTTACATTCTGTCATGGTGTAAGATTCTCAAGCAGAAAGAGGGAGGCCCCCAGAAGGCCCCCAGAAGGTTCTGCCAAGATGGCAGAACAACATGAAAGTTTTTTGTGTGTGTCTTGTCCCTGAAATGTAGCCAGATCAACACTAAACCATCTTGCACACCTAGAAAACTGATTTGAGGATTAACACAACAATCTGCACAACCTGAACCACAGAACTCAGCAGGTACACGGCACAGAGAGGTGAATTGGAGGAGAGAGAAGCCACAGAAGGCAGGGAGCTGTTTTTGCTTGTGGAGAGAGGACAGGGACAGGGGGAGACTATGGGAAAGCACCCCCCCCCCCCCACAAAAGCAGTTGGGGAGAAAAGGAAGAGTCTGCGAGGGACTGAACAAAGAAGGGAGAAAGGAGAAAAGAGGGGGGTTAAATTCCATTAAGACAGGGGGAGCACAGAGTCTGAAACTCCGCAGCTCAATACCTGGCAGTGCTCGGGTGGGAAGACTGAATCCCCAGGAGCAGAGAGTGAGGTCCAAGGGATCCTCGGGCCACATGTGGAGAGGCAGTTCCCCTCCTGGGAGGACATTTGGTAGAGGCTGTGCGGCCTCCCCACAGGCAAAGGTCCCAGCAGACCCCAGAGAATAACCACATTCATTGGTGTTGGGACAAGGGCATAAAAGGGAAAATCTGGTGCCAAATGTGTGTTGTGATTTACCATAATCCCTGAAACTCTGCTGCTAGATGATCACACGAACTTCTTCTGGGGCGGGATGGCACCCAGCCACAGTCTCTGGGCATCCGGCAGCAGCACGGTCTCCCGAAAGTTCTTGGGGGTGGGCAGGCACCCGGCCATTGCTCAATGAGACCCTCCCCAGACAGAACGGGTCAAAGCTGCAGTCCCTTAAAAGTGAGGGATTGGGAAACACAGCCCACCTTAGATAAAGCTCAGGAGGAAGGTGCCGCCTAGAAGCCTGACAGTTTGGTCACGGACAGTGTAAACACGGGAAGTGCACAGGAGCCAGAGACAAAGGAGGGAGGCTTAACTGATGGTCGGGGAGAGAACAGAGTTCTGATACTACAGACTGAGTAGCTGGATGATGCCATTTTCACTCCTCCCACGCATGCACATACATGCCTACATGCGCCACAACAATCTACCCCAGTAAGCTAAGCAGCACCACCTAGTGGAGAATGGAGTTGTTACACTAGGCCCCATCCAACTGGGCCAACTGCCCTCAGGAGGACCACCACAAGTCTCTGCATGCTTAGTTTACAGACTATAAAGTGCTTCCTAGTTTGACTTCTAGGGGAAACCAATGTAATTTCAATTGTATTTTCTTCACTGATCCATCTATTCAATTTTTTTTTCTTTTTTTGTTTTCTTATTCTTAAATACAGAAAGAAAATATTTATTTTTATTTTATGTTTTTATTGACAAGATTTTTTCTTTTGTTTACTATAGTTTTGACTTTTTGGTAAATTTTTAAAATTCTATTTTCCTTCCATCATTTTATGGTATTCTATTTTATTGTGTTCATTTTCTCAAATGTTTTCTTTTTAATCTTTGTCTTTTTTCTCTAATATACCAAGCTCCTTTCAACAACCAGACCAAAACAGATATAGCATCTAGTATCCTTTGATATTTTTGTGTTGTTTTTAATTTTTATTAATTCCTTTTCTTCCTTCAAAATGACAAAATGAAGGAATTCACCCCAAAAGAAAGAACAGTAAGAAATGACAGCCAGGGACTTAATCAACACAGATACAAGCAAGATGTCTGAACCAGAATGCAGAATCATGATCATAAGAATACTGGCTGGGGTGGAAAATAGGTTAGAATCCCTTTCTGTGGAGATAAAAGAAGCAAAACCAGTCAGGATGAAATAAAAAATGCTATAACTGAGCTGCAATCTCGAATGGTTGCCATGGTGGCAAGGATGGATGAACCAGAGCAGTGAATCAACGCACAGAGGACAAACCTATGGAGAACAGTGAAGCAGAAAAAAAGAGGGAGACTAAGTCAAAAGAGCATGGTTGAAGAATTACAGAAATCAGTGACTCATTTAAAAGGAACAACATCAGAATCATATGAGTCCCAGAAGATGAAGTGAGAGAAAAAGGGGTAGAAGGGTTATGTGAGCAAATCAAGTAGAAAACTTTCCTAACCTGGGGAAAGACACAGACATCAAAATCCAGGAAGCACAGAGGACTCCCATTAGATTCAACAAAAAACAAACCATCAACAAGGCATATCATAGTCAAATTCACAAAATACTCAGGCAAGGAGAGAATCATGAAAGCAGCAAGGGAAAAAAAGTCCTTAACCTACAAGGGAAGACAGATCAGGTTTGCAGCAGACCTATCCACAGAAACTTGGCAGACTACAAGGAGTGGCAGGATATATTCAATGTACTGAACTGGAAAAATAGGCAGGCAAGAATTCTTTATCCAGCAAAGCTGTCATTCAAAATAGAAGGAGAGAGAGGAGAGAGGGAAGATGGCGGCGTAGGAGGACCCTGGGCTCACCGCGCGTCCTGCTGATCACTTAGATTCCACCTACACCTGCCTAAATAACCCAGAAAACCATCAGAGGATTAGCAGAACAGAGTCGCCAGAGCCAAGCGCAGACGAGAGGCCCACGGAAGAGGGTAGGAAGGGCGGCGAGGCGGTGCGCGCTCCACGGACTGGCGGGAGGGAGCCGGGGCGGAGGGGCGGCTCGCCGGCCAAGCAGAGCCCCCGAGTCTGGCTTGCAAAAAGCGGAGGGGCCTGTCGGACTGTGTTCCGACAGCAAGCGCGACTTAGCGTCTGGGAGGTCATAAGTTAACAGCTCTGCTCAGAAAGTGGGAAGGCTGGAGGACAAAGGGAAGGAGAGCTGCTGAGCCCCCTGACGACAGAGCTCAGTTTGGTGGGGAACAAAGGCACTCGCCAGCACCATCTCCCCCGCCCATCCCCCAGCCAAAATCCCAAAGAGAACCAGTTCCTGCC